>NW_026000026.1:33255238-33534579 GCF_001458135.2 Marmota marmota marmota
TTTTTTTTTTTTTTTTTTTTTTTTTGTGAACTTTGCTGGACACTGTAGCACTTTTCTAACTTGTTCAAATCTTTGAGTTCTTACGATACCGCTGGTTACCAGTCCTGCTTCCCCACATGTTGAAGTATAACATTAGAGAAGCACACTGAGGCAAGCATATAAAGCAGAGTTTATTTACAAAGGGGTAACACAGACTCCTCCTGGGAGGGAGAAGGGGAGTCATAGCTGCTATCCTGGTATCCCAAGGTGTGAGAGCCTTCTGCCTTTTTTGTATGTCCTAGGCTTCCTTTGATCTCCTGTTCTCTTTCTCTTATCTCTTTCCTTTCTGCCTATATGACTAGGCCCAGGAGATGCTCAGGTGGGATGGCCAAAAGGTGAGGGGACGGGCTAGAGGGGCCAAGGTGGAGTGATCCAGGCAGAAGGGAAGTCCAGGGTGCATTAACAACTTCTATAACTCCCCTTAGGGAGGGACAGTCCCTGGGACAGATTACCTAAGCAACAAATTGGAGCAGGGGCAGGTTATCTTGATAAGGGTGGAGGAAGGGCTCTGAAGGAATTAACACTTGGATCTGTCTGTTCTCTGGATTCAACCCTTGTCTATCTGCCTGTTCAATTCTGGCTTCACTTGTAATCATGATTCACAATAAGTATTCCTAGATTACTTATTAGTAATTATTAGAATTAGTTCTCAAGATTTTTAATCATGAGACATGGCTACTATTAGTTGTTGTGTTTTGCAATTCAAAGTACCACTGTTGGGAAAATCTCCCATGAGTGTCTCCTGTCATTTTTCTTTTTAAGGTAGTTGTACAGCTTAATGTCTAATATTTCATAACCAGTTAAAATAACCATGCTTCTTGTGTCAAAACAAATGTTCAGATTCTCAATCATGGATTTAAAGATGTGTGGAATTAGATTGATTTTAGGAAAGGTGCATGCCACTTTTATTACTACACTTAAAATTCAGTCCAAAAATAAAGGATGATGAGTAATAGGGAAAACAAGATGGAAACATGAATGAAATTTATTTTTTAGATGCATGGGAGGTGGTCGTGGGGGGGCTGATATGCTGATGTATTTCTAGCAAGGATGTCTATTAATGTGGCTATAATAAACTAGATTTACTAAGAAAACATTAACCTTTATCGCAAAAAGATTTGTTAGTAAAAAGGTACGTCATGGTCTCATTGTTGAAAGACTCATACTTCTTCATATTGGAAGGGAAAAGCAATTTCCATCCATGGTTGCACAGTGTATATATCTTTACTTAAATGGGTAAGCCAACTTTGTTCACTGAAAAGCAGTGGAATAACATTAATAAAGCATAATCTTAATAGACTGCAGAAGCGAACGAACTTGTCTGGTGTTGCATAACATGTTTTTGACCTAGGATGACTTCTTTGAGGCCCCTCATACGGATTCTAATTTGGATACCCAATTTAGCAGCCTTTTTCTCTGCCTTAAGTGGAAACAATATTCCAAAGGAAGTTTTTACATAATTATTCTACATTATGGAGATGGACTTTCCCACGCATTATTACTAGGAAATCTTTCAGGAAAGCAAAGAATAAACCACTCCAAAGGAAATAAAAGTTTTTGAGAGCAGCTTAAAAGACAGAACAGGAATTTTTCTTGATATTATTCGAGATAAAATTCTGCTATAGGCTGAATGGTTCTATGTCCCCAAGATTCATTTATTGAAACTACTCTCCAATGCAAAGGGGTTTGCAGTTGGGCCTTCGGGATGCCATTAGGGAGGTGACTGGGAGGATTACACCGTAGTGAATGGAATGAGTGTCTTTAGAAAAGGGGCCTCAATGAGCTCCCTTGGCCATTCTGCCATGGGAACAAAAGATGGCTTTGTGTGAATCAGACAGTGGTTCTCACCAGATACCAAATCTGCCAGGGTGCCTGGATTTTGTACTGCCCAGCCTCCAGAGCTGTGAGAAATAAATTTATGTTCTTAATAAGCCATGCAATCTATTCTGTTTTTGTTTTAGCAACCCAAATGGACTAAGATAAACTTTTCTCTTCCCCATAGATTGAACTAGAAAACATCAATAATTGCAGTGCAGTAATTGACACAGAGAACTTTACACTAAATATATTTTTTAATCCATACATTTTTGTATTCATTAGTCATTTGTGTTGTGCTAAGACCACAGAACTGGAGACAGTAGTTGGTCCCTGATGTCAGAGAGCTTTGTAGAAGAGTCTCACGATGAATGATTTCCACAATAGACATTACTGATTAAGAACCAGGATAGGTGTTGTGGAGGGTGACTAGGCCATTTTGGGAGAGTGCAGTTCAAAGGAACCAGATCCAAGCTGTAGGCTCAGAGTCCTGAGCAAGTGGTAACTGAGTTCTAGCAAGGTGTGGGTGCAGGATGCTGCACCTTATTTTTTTGAGTCCTAAAGAGCTTTGCAATGTGAATCAACTTTAGCTCTCCCACTTTTTAGAACTTTCCCAGCAGGGGGCAGCTTAGAGAGCAAGAGGAAGGGACTGGTGAGATAAAAGGGAGAAGTAGGTTGGGCATGACCATGTCAGGCCTTAAGGGTTTCCTTTTTTACCCTCCAGTTGGTGGGAAGCCCTAGAAAGTCTTTGGACAGAGAGCCTGGAATGGGAGAGACCAGCATCACAGCAGTCAAGCAGAGTAGATGCCAGAAACTGGTAGGGAGCAAAAACAATGAGAGTTGAACTGCTGGGGTTGTGGGGAGTGGCCAAAATGGCAAAAATCCCAAAGTATCTGAGAAAAATTTAGGAAGATAAAATGGATAGGAAAGGATGGTGGATTGGATTAAAAAGGTATTTATGACTTAATCTTATGTAGCAATTGAATGAAAAGCTATGATTCCAAGCCAGACAATTGGCTTTGGAATGTATGCTCTTTTGGCTTTCTCTTATTACTGATTACCCATCTCTTTATTCTGATTATTAAATCCTTATCCAATAATTTGCATTTCAAGTGTTCCTTCCTCTTGAAAGTCTTTTAGTTTTGTCTATGCTATCTTTTGTTCTACAGAAGTATGCAGTGACCATAAGAATGCAATCAAGTTGCTCAGTTTTTTCCTTCTTCATCATTATTATTTTATTTTTAGTTTGCTTAGGAAATCTATTCTTATTTAGATAGATGCCAGTATTTTCTTTAAAAACCTCAAATTAAAGGGCTGGTGTTGTAGCTCAGAGGTGGAGTGCTTACCTCACACATATGAGGCACTGGGTTCCATTCTCAGCAACACATTAAAAAAAAAAAATCCCAACATCACTGTATGTTGGAATTCGTGTCTATCTTTAGTATGAGGTAGGAACTTTGTTATACCTATTTTGTTACAAAAATCACAGCCTCAGCAGCATTTATTAATATATCTTTCTTTAGTAAGGCCTTGAACTTCATATTTTTTTTATTTCTAGGTGCTTTTCAAACTTTATTACTACAGAGAATGAAATCATTTTGTTTATTACCTTTTCAGATTGGTATTAAGTTGGTTATTTTCCTGTGTAGGAATGCCTCTGGATCTTAGAATATTGATCTTGTAACCAGTCACCTTGCTTAATTCTTTTTTGTATTTTAACAGTTTTTCTGAGGATTCTCTTAGATTTTCTGCGTGGAAAAGTGTTCTAAACATAATCTATAAACAGCCAGATATTCAAAGGTTTTAACCATTTAAATTTTTTTCTTGTGTTTTTAATCATCCAGGGCTTCTGGAAAAAGACTGATTAAAAGCTCAGCGTAGGATCTGTGCATCTCTCTGATTACAGAGAAAATGGTTCTCAAGTTTTGCCATTAAGCATGATATCTGCTTTAGATCTTTAAAAGGTATTCCTGAACAGGTTAAGGAAGCTCTCTTTTATACCTGATTTGCTAGGGGCTTTTGAAAACTCATACATAGGTGTTAAATATTGGCAAATGACTCCTCTGCATGTATTGAAACACACTTTCCTTCTCTCATATGTTAAGATAAATCCTATTTGCTATTGTTAACATCTGCTTGCTAATATTTTATTTCACTTCTATATTTACAAGTGAGGCAGGCCTAGGATTATTCTTTCTTATACTTTCCTTGTTCAATATCAAAATATATGGCTTCATAAAAGAGTTGGAAAAATATTATTATTTGTTTGTTTCTTTATTGGGTGTTTAATGTTCTATTATGTTCCCAGTTCTTCTCAATTATTTACTTTTAGTCCCTGTCTTGTTTTTTGAAGTTATCAGAAAAAAATGCCACATTCTCAGTATCATAAAAGTAATTATCTCTTTTTTCTAATATTTTAGATATTGTATTTTTTAACCTTTAAATCTTAAATAAATAACTTAGAGTCAGTTCTTCTATATACGTGATTAAGATAGGGTTATGAGATTTTTATTTTAAAACTAGAGAAAAAAAAATCCAAGCTGTTTTTAGCAGAAGTCTCAAATATATCATTCCTGGTACCCGCTAGGATGCCCAGGAGAATTGCTATAGGTTTCAGGCTTAAAATAAACCCAAGTCTCTACCTGATTCAACAATATGATGCCATCCTTAATGCAGAAATAAGCCTTTATCTCCAAATATAATGAGAGAAGGAAATTTAATTTGAGAATCCTTCCAACTCATATATGCTATCATGCAGCCAGAGCTAAGGATTTACTTTAGCAAGCAGGTGGAATTCCCAAGCATACTGAAGCCAGGTACAGAGATCCAACTCCCTGTTCCTCCCAAAAATCAATGTTTTAAAGCAGAATTTGAAGCAAAATTTCTTCTCAGCCTTCCAATCAACAATGCTATTGATGACATGGCTTTTAAAATTAGTACTGAATAAACTTAAAGAGAAAATGTTCAGTTTTTACATGTGCAGAGACATGAAGAGTGCAGTATAGCATGAAGGAAAGAGCACATAGCTTTGCCTGTACTGTGTTTCATAGTTCCTTCTGGATTCCTACTTATATTTGAAACACATGTTAGAATGAAAGTTTCTAAAACAGTTTATCTTACTAGTAATCTTATTCCTCAGTCAATATACTCAGGAACACTGTACTTTTTAGATGGTTGTTCTGTTCTTGGAATTTAATTACTTATCTTTTTATTTTTTATGTCAATATTATGTTGCTTGAACTTCATCCATTGTTTGAATTGTGTGTGTGTGTGTGTGTGTGTGTGTGTGTGTGTGTGTGTATGTGTGTGTGTGGTTGTGCTTGCATGGGTTACAGAGTCTGCTTAGATAGTATCTGACTGTGGATACCTGTCTGTGAAAACCCATTCAAATGCAGAAGACATTCAGGTAATTATGGACTGGATAATTCTAATGTCACACATCAGAGGTTGCTTATTTTTTAAAATTTAATTCAATAACGTATATTGAGTGTATAGTGAGTGTGAGACCATGCATTGTGTTCTGTGGTCTCACACAGGGATAAAGACCTACTAAAAGGAAGAAGATGATGATTTGTCTGTAACAATCACATCAGACAATATAACCATTGATATTCAAGTGTCATAAATAACATGGAGAGGGAACATAGAGAAGGAAGAAGTTTGTTTTGCAAGGGATTGGTGGTGAATGTAGGAGGAGAGTTAAGGAAGAGCATATGGAGAATTTAGAATTTGGGCTTACCTTTGGAAGGAAGTATCTTTTAGGGACCAAAGAACTGAACCATAAGGGACCTTTGTTCTTTCAGGAAAGTGCAAATAACATAGCATATGTGGTGAGCAATGGTGATTAAAGAGCAGGATAGGTTGGGATAGAAGCGCTCATCCATTCTCCTTTTAATATAAATTAATCTGGAAGTTGTATGGAGGATCATTCAGAACCTAGGGAAAGTAAAGGTTACATAGTTGAGAATGTAGTTCAGGATCTAAGCAACAGTGGTAGGAATAGAAACATGGGATACAAGGGACAAAAATTGATGACAAATATAATAGAGGCATAAGGAAGAAGAATAAGCAAAGATGACGTGCAATGGTCTGGTTTGCGTAGCTAGATGGAAGTTAACTTGTTAATGGAATGGAGAATTAGGACAGATTTTTTTTTTCATTAATTTTAAAATGACTTAGAGTGTGGTGGTTAAGAGAAAATGGTGGTGAATTTGGTTTTGAACACACTGAGTTTGAGGAACCTGCAGAAATATTTAAGTGGAAATGTGAGTCTACATAGGAAAAATGAATTTGTTGCCCTGAAAAGGGTGATAAACAGATGTCATCACAACATGGGTGATAGGTATAGACAAGGGAGAGGATGAGTTTGTCCAGAGAGAGATGCACAGTCTGAAAAGTAGACACTTATAAGAGGTAAGATTGGAAGATCCAGCTTCTCCATCAATGAGATGCAGGAAGAAAACTGGGACACTATTTCCTTGAAAATTGTGGGACAAGTGTTCCTAGAAGGAATAGCCAACGAGTATAGTTAGGAATTGTTTAATCAGGGTCCTCACTTCCTTGACCTTCAGTTGTTACAACTCTGAAGTAAACACCACACCTTCATCTAGAGTTCCCTAGCAGGAGTCAGCCACAGATGCCCACAGTGAGTAATTTGTTCATTCTGAAAGCCTACATTGCCTCCCTTCCCATCTGTCTTACTTCTCAACTCCCTACCTAGTGCTCCCTGAGGTCACCCGAGGAATCCAATCCTTGCATGACAGTCTATTTCTGGGGAGAAACAACCCTAAGACAAAATAAAAGTTTGGTTTTTCCTTCTTAAGAATGTGGGATTGGAGTGAATTAGGAGGAGGATGGAGAGACAAGCCTGAAAGTGATAGGGTAGAGAAGTAATTGAATAAGAAATAAATACTCAGAAGAACTAAAGAAGATGGAGTTGGAGGATTAGGGGTTTTTCACTGCCTGAGCCAGAAAGAAGTGAAGACAGTGGAATAAATGTATATAGTATTTGTGATGGAGTGTGGTAATTCTTGATCATTTCTCAAGGAAAGAGAGAGTTGCTGATCCAGAATACACCTCTTAATAAGCACCTTGGGACAGTTCATTCGTTCCAACCATGTTGTCATTGTTCATTCAACAAATATTTATAAAGCACATACCATGTGTCACCACTTGTGATTTTCTCTCTTAAGTGTTAGGATCCTCTTTTATCATTTTTTCCTTTGTCACTTGATTGTCAGCACTGGTGGCTTCTGATTTTCTGACATTGAACTCAGTTAATTTGACTCTGCCTTTGACATCCCTGATAATAAATTATTATCCTAGAAATGTGTTTTGAATTTAAATTCAATTTCCATCTTGAAATTTCCTTTAATTTTTTTTTGTGGTTAAATCCATTGAGTGTAATAATCAGAAAAGACAAAGGAAAAATATTAAGATAGACTATTTAATAATGTTGCCGGGAAATGTAGCAGACTCTTGAGGAGGTAAATAATGTTCTAAAACTCTAAAACTCGCTGAAAATGGAGCAACATGAATTTTTTTCCTCTCTGATTTTATCTGGTTTTTCTCTTGCTTCTAACTTTATTAGCATGCATATATTAATATAATTTTTCTTCTTGATAGACAGCATATAAAAGAGTCTTGCCCCCACAAAAAAATCAAACCATGAAATTTATCACACCTGTAAATCTAACTATTGACTTATTGAAAAAGTCAATAGAGAAACATGTTACTAAATGATAGAGAATGCCATCATTCTATCTATACTATAGGAAATAGGAAAATCTTCACGATTTTAACTTGTTTTATTTATTGAAAAAATGTAAGAAAAATAAGTGGGAACTATAGTTTAGCATATGTACAGGTCGTTTGAATGTACAGCTTTTATTTAGATTGGGATTTAAAAATAATATGACAGAACAATTTTGAATATTTGGTGATATTTAAAAATTATTGTTAATTTTTAAAATTATTTTGGTTATGTTAAATAAAAGGAAACCACACCTTTAGAGATACTTTCTAAATAGCCTATGGATACAATGAAATGATTTTTTTGGACTTGATTATAATAAAATAGGGGAGCATAAGAAGGAGTGAGGGTGTAAAGGAGGCGAATATTTTTTTGAGGCTGGATTATGGCTTTGGGTTCTTGTTTTGCTGTTTGGTTTACTCCTAAGCATGTTGAAAATCATCCATGACAAAAACAGGAAAGTTAGCCAGGCACAGTGGTGAACACTTCAAATCCCAGTTACTCAGAAGGCTCTCAATTTGAGGCCAACCTGGGTATCTTAGTGAGACTTTATATCAAAGTAAAAAATAAAAAAGGCCTAAAGATGTAGCTCAATGATAGGGCTCTTGCATAACTTGTGTAAGGCCCTGGGCTCTATGCTCAGTAACACACACACACACACACACACACTCACACACACACATATACACACACACAAAACCCAAAAACAATAACAATTAAAAAAACCCAGAAATGTTAAATTAATAGTATATGGCTAGACTAGATTGCCTTTATTGTTTGGACAGAATATGGTTTATTTTTATGTTAAAAAACCTTTCTTGTGAAATGGTGTGGTTTCTTAAAATTCATCTATTTCATAGAAGGTTAAGCAAGTTTAAGAATCAATTAAAATCTTCTTAGGATAAGCTTTATTGCAAATCCACTTTTGACCTTTGCTCAGAGAAGAGAATGTGAAAAGAACACATCTGTGTATATTCTTTTCCTCATCTGTGATTTGTATAGGTGTTTGTTCAGTATTTTTAACTCTTTTGGTTAGGTAAATATTTTTCTATCCTTCTTCCATCTTCCAATTATCCTTCTTGAAATTTTAATCATTAATGAATATTGTGAACATTTTTAGTAAGATGTCTAAGCCTTAGATAGTGACCATTGATTACATTTTCTTATTTCCAGAACTACAGGATTCAAAAGAATGAGGAAGAGAAAAATTAATAAATGTGTATGAATGTATTTTCATCACTGTGACATTTTTAAAGAAAACCTCTTCAATATGACTTGGGAATTATTACATTTTCATATAATACTTTGGAAGAATTAATAAAGTTTATTTTTTGGAGTTGCATCTAGATTTGCTTCTGCCAAAACTAATATGGAATGTAAAATTCTGACTATATTTTAGTTAACATACTGATTTTTTAAATTATTTTTATTCCTAAAATGTTAAGCAGGAAGAGAGAACAGAATTACTATGCTGAATCATATAAACATATCCCAAGAAAATATTTGAAAAGAAGAAAAGTAAATGGGTACAAAGATAGTCACTGTCATATTTCCAGGACTAAAGCACTGAATGATAAAAAAAATTACAAAAAGTAAATAAGTAAATCATAATATTTTAATAACATGAATTATTGAATTATCATGGGAAATAAAATTTAAGACAAGAAGTGATATGGAAATATATAGAAAATTAGGGAAAGTACAAGCAAAATAAAACATTGTGCTTTCACTCTAATAACAACTATGAAAAGCATGTTGGTTTATGGATAAATACTGGAGGAGAATATTTAAAAACGAAGCCAGCTGTTGCACTGTAGTGTTAGTATTAAGAGTGATTTATTTTTTCTTTAAAATTGCCTTCTGTTGTTATCATTGCTATTTATAAAACTTTTAAAAAGACGCAGAGAACAAAAAAATTAATTCTGTCTTGAAAAACTCTAATTATATTGAAAATGCAGTTCTAAAGGGAAGAAAATGGAAGATTAATTTTGTTAGCCCTAATGAATACAATGAATAAATTGCTATGAACTGCCACCTATTTTAAAGTCTTCTTTGTTTTAGTGGCATCAAGGGCAACTCATGGCTTTGCCCTCCTTCAACAGAAAAGGCGAATGCTGCTATAAATCCTATACTCTTAAAAAAATCATTGCTTTCCTATGAAGGTGAGCTTTATTCAGTGTCCATTACAGTGCTGGCCCCAGGTGAGCACTTCCTACAAACTTACAGGAAGTCTGAAGGGAAGCCATTGAATCTCTTTATAGAATATTGGTGATTCTCCAAGGTGATATTTTCTTTTACGGTGTGACATTTTATTTCTGTATCATATTGCATTCTCTTTTCAATACCTGTCTCCTTTCCCCAGCTGTACTGCAACTTTAAATTGCAGATAAATATTTTCAAGTGCTAACAGTGAGTCTTAACTCTCCCTAGGTTCTTTCAGGATGTTTGCATGGGCACGAGGTTGGCTTTTTCTTGGTGGCTATTGCAATGGGATGCATTTTCAGTACATCTCGAGATGTGCTTCCTATTGTCAAAATCACAAAATGTGGATAGGTATTTGGACTAAACCATCAATAACTGTTTTCTGTTTTTCTTTTTCTGTTTTTTATCAGAGATACTGTAGAATCCTATTCTAGGATTCTGATTATTTGGTCCATAAACAGACTTTCTTGAATCTGGAGTCAGAAGAAAAAAATCATGTGACTGGATAGAGTGTTTCTTTAGCTTATTATTTTTACTATTTACTATACAATTGAGTTAAAATTAGACAGCATGTAAAGCTGGCTGCTTTTGAAACAGAGAAAATGGACATGACCTTTGATCAGGGCTAGTAGTGGAAGGGAAAAGGAAGAGGTTGTCATTTTTCTATGAGACAATAAACCATAGACCTATTTGGTTCTTTCCACTGCTAGGAAATTGCTCCTGGGGAGTAAACATCACCCTTTCTCCTGTTTATGTGATACATTTTTTCAAGTCAATTAAAGTGCTTAGCAGGCATTGTTTTATTAAACATATAGAAGTCTAATAAAACATAGAGATATATTTAGTATCATTACATCTTTTTCATGGATGTCATGTGGTATGTTATTGGAATATAATAATATAGTTTTTGCCCCAAGGAGTTCATGTGTACTTTTTCAACATTTTTTAAAATTGGTGCATTATAGTTGTGCATTATGGTAGGATTTGTTTTTATATATTCATATTCATACATGCACACACACAATATAACAACACATTTTGACTAATATCACTCCCTGGCACTTTCCCTGTCCCTCTGAACCTCCTACCCCATGGTCCCTTTCCTCTATTCTACTATACTACTATTCTACTATTCTGATTTCCATAGTTGTTGTTTATATACACTTTCTGATGCATGTGCATCAGGAAGTTTGTAAATCAAATAATCACATGAAGACTATAGCAGTGTTTTTCATTTATTTATTGAGATTATTGGAACTAGTAAAAACTGAAACTATTCTTTAAGATAAGATAGTGTGCAGAATAAAGATTTTACTGATGGATTTAAATTATTCTAATCAAAACTACAGAGTGATTAGTTAAATAAAATAGAGAATGAAGAAATTTTTTTGTCTTGAGCTGTATTAAAATTTTGCTCAGTGTTTCTCTTGGTTCTTCTAGTGAAGAGTCTGATCAGATAATCAAGATGGTATTAATGCGTTTGTTTTGAAAAATGCTTTGCTGGAAGTTCTGTCTGCAGAGAATGATTAATAGGGGTAGAGACAGCATTACAGAATAACTGTAGTCTTCCAGGGACAGCCACACTGACCATTGGAATTCTGGCTGCTCTTTTAATTAAACTTGAGGACAGGAGTAAAGAACTGCTTTTTTTTTTTCTTTCTAAAATAAGTATTGAGGTTACACAATGTGTTTAACCTTGGGATTTGTCAACATTTGTGGAACAAACCCGTATGCAGTTTTTCAGTTCAGTAACCAAATGACTTTTCCATTGTAAGTGAAAGTAGGAAACTACTTTTCTTAGCAAATGTAGAATTTGTTCTCAGAGGAGCTAGTTATTGTCTTCAAACAATGGGTACACGGAAAATGTAATTTAGGAAAAGAAAGGAGTGTGTAATCTTATGATAATTTTACTGTGGTATATTATGCTGTTTTAAAAGGTTATTTTATTCCCTTAAACTTAAAAGCTTTTTTCTTTTTTTTAATGTTACAAAGTAGTACTTATTATTGAAAGTATTTGATGATTTTTAAAATTCCAGTGTCATAATTTCTGTTGGGAAAGAAGGACCAAAGAATACAAAAATATTTGTAATAAAAATTGTGTTTCTCTCCATTCCTTAACCCATCTGGAGGTCAACCTTGTTATCAGATATGATTTTATCATAAATTGATGCCCGTCCAAACCTTGGATCTGTTGTCTTAATTCATTTAATTTATGGAACATGTTCTTGACATAATCTAATTGGAAAACCCAACCCTCATTGTTAGAAAAAGTCTGATTTCATTCTTCAATTCAGATAAGCATGTTAAATGCACACTGCCATGATCCATATTTTATTTCTGAATTGTGCATGTGAGATAGAAGAGGAATAAAGGTCTTCCAGGTGTTGTGCTGTGTCAAGATATCGTCCCACTCACTTCCATTTGTCTTCATAGTGCTGTCCCTTGAGATGGATGCCTTCATTTTCAACGGTGAAGAATATAAGAAGCCACTTTGTTAAATAAAAAATTTTAGCTCTTCTGCAGTATAGCTGCACTTGAAACATATATGTTTCAGGGAAGACCCAAAACACCACTATCACCTGAAAGTGCCTTGAATGAAAAGAGACTCAGTTATACCTCGCCTCTGAGAGAATTCTACTTCCTGAGACAACACCTCTTTGCAAGATTCTGGTTGGATGAGTGTCAGATCTTTCCTTTGTAAAGGTGAGATGGGCAGCAGAGAAAGGAGAAGGAGCAGGTAGCAGCATTGCAGAAGTCTTCCTGTGTTGATCAGATTTGGGAACATTGAAAATCTGCTATAGTTTTATTTCCTTAAAGCTCTCCATATCAGTGTTTCTTTTGGGAAATTTTGGTGTGTACTTCCATTACCATTTGAATAACACCATTCTAGTTTATTTCAGTGAAACAGTAAATTGGCCACTCTGAGTGAAAATACCAGTGATAGACATTTACAAATGCTACTGAATTTTAACTTTTAGGTTCTTTATATATAATCATGCAATTCTTCCATGAATTAGGATTGCAACAGATTGCAAAATCTCTAGGTATATCATTTGTCCTAAAATAAATCTTTAAAAGCAGTTAATTATCTATCATTCTACCCTGGGTTAAAATAAAAATACACTTTCTAGGTCAATCTTCATTAAGCTATTAATATCCTTTTCATTTATAAGACTTTCAATTTCCTTTATTAGCAACTGCAGGTGGCTTAAACATGATTGTCATTGTTTTGAATATTAACTGACATTTGAATTTTTTGGTGATTTTGCACTGCCTACATCCTGACAAACACAGGCACATGAAATTTCCCAACATATCTGTATCTACTGAACTGTATTTATTTTTTACTTTTCTTCTGGTCATGGATATGTCTGTTTTCTATGATTTCTAGCACAATTCAAGAATTGTCATAGGGACACTCAGTAGTATATTTAGAAAAACCTGGATTTTTTCCTGCTTTATTTTCATGAAAATAAAAATCTTTTCAGTGTAAATAAATGAGAATTCAATTTACTGAGTTCAGAGGGAGCATCTGAATTTTGAGTTCATCAATTATATATAGTTCCTTAAAAACGATATTTACAACATGTATACTCAGAAAAATGAGAAATTATATCCCATCTATGTGTGATATATCAAAGTGCATAAATTATACCCCATCTATGTGTGATATATCAAAGTGCATTATTCTACTGTCATGTATAACTAATTAAAACAAATTAAAAATTAATTTAAAAACCCGATATCTACAGATTTTATATGCATTTATTATAAATAAAGTTTATATCTACAATTTGGCCAAAAGCACTATTTGCTGTTTGCTAATGGTTAAAAGACATACCCTTGCATGAGTATACCTTTGTTTATTTGCTTATTAAAGATATTTGGAGCCCTTGGAAGTTTCAGCTGCAGTCCACATCCAGAGACTCCCAAAGAACATTCATGTACATATTTTAGAATGTATATATGAAAATGTTGCATCAAAGTATGTGAACTTCTACATTTTCATCTTTGCTACCATAAAAATTATATGAAAAATGGATACTGCAGATTTGAAAAAAAAAATTCTTTGTAAGTTTGAATGTTGAAAAACATTTTTTCCTTCTTGGGTCCCTTCTTCCTTTTTTCCCTTCTTGGGCCCTTCCATCTTTGTGAATTTCCACTTAATTAAACCCTCTCCAGGTACCTTTTAGATTGCACTCATGTTTCCTGCTGGGACTCCACAACTTTATTGCCTCCAAACTAGATTGTAATAAAAAGTGTATTTAGTAATTCATCCAAGAATTGTTTTGGCCTGGTATTGCACTGGAGCCTGAGGCTACAGTGGTAAACAAAAGCAATATTTATGGAGCTCGGGATTTAGTCGGTCAGGGCCAAGTTCTTCATTAGACAATGGCAGGGATGCTTGTGCATTGCTGAACCCAAGAGAGCCCTGTGAATACAGAAGAACCTGACAGGGACTGAGGGCGATGGGACAGGGCCTCTAGGAAAGAGCTCACAGGGAAGTAACATTTACTTCTTAAGATGAGTAAGAATTGCCCAAAGTAATGTGATAATAATTGTACTGGGGAGAAGAGATTGGACATGCCAAGGTCCTGCAGCAGGAAGTAGCAAAGCAAGTTTGAATTGTTGAAATCAGGCCATGAGGTTGAGCCCAGATCACAAGGAGAAGTTTAATCAAAAGTAAAGCTGGCAGAGGGGCTAAAATAAAGCCTCTCCTATTGGTCTGATTAAATTGCATCTGAAATGCAATAGGAATAATTTAAGGAAAAGTGAAAATAGGGATGCTGATGCTGTGTGTGTGTGTGTGTGTGTGTGTGTGTGTGTGGTGTGTCTGAGGGAACTATCATGATTGGATGTTTATTAACAAAACTTAAATTGATTAGGAAGAGAATGCTTAAATTTAAAAAATTACAATCTTGTTTATCTTGTACCAGTTACTCATGGAAGAAGGTAACTCATAATTCTTTTGGAGGTGATTCTCTTCAATAATGAAGTTATTTTCTCATATTCAGCAAGGAAATACTAATAAAGTCATTTTCCTACAGGGCAGAGAGTCCCAGTTCAATTTAGCATCTGCGGCTAACAGTTTCTGAATAATTTAATCCTTAACTATTCAACCAAAGCAGGGACAATAGGAAGTGTGTTTTTAAAATCCTCATGAACGTGCCTGTGTCATTCAGCTTTTCGTTGTTGTGACCAAAATACCTGACAAGAACAGCTTAAAGGAGGAAAAGCTTATTTGGGGCTTACAGTTTCCATGGTTGGCCAATTGCCTTGCTTTGGGCCTAAGTAAAGCAGAAGGGTGTAGCAGCATGTATCATGCTCAGCTCATGACAGCCAGAAAGCAGAGTGAAGGAAACCAGGGACAAAATTTAGTCCCTAAAAGCATGCTCCCAGTGACTTATTTCCTTCAACCATGCCCCACTAGCCTGCCATTACCCCCAAGCCAATTAAAACTATTAGCCCATTAAAATTATTAATCCATCAAATGGGGTAATCCATTTGATAAGGTTACGGCTGTCAAATCTAATGATTTCACCTGTGAACACTCCTGGATTGCCTAACGTATGAGATTTTCAGCAGACATTAGAGATGTAAACCATAAAGGTACCTAAATGAGCAAAAGCTAAACAAAGGAGGTTGTAGCACAGAGCAATCTTGGATGTAAGATTTCAACTTTGGGAATAATTTGCAAATAATAGCTTCGTAAAAATGGTCCAGTATATGCTCATGAAAGTAGTTATGTCTTCACACATTAAAAGGCTACTAAAATGTGCCCACTACTGGCACTTGGCATCCTTGCTTTCCTCCCATTTAGGACTGCCATCTTATATATCAAAGACTCACATTGCCTTTTTCCTTCTTTACGTAATAATATGCTCCGATGTGGCGTTTGAATTGCCCATTAAGCAATTATAGGGTTCTGGGGTTCAGGATGGTGTTTGGGGGATTTATGTGCTATTTAACTTTCATTTTTCACTCTCAAATAGGAAAAAAAGATCTAAGCACTCCTTTAGAGTTGTCTGGGGGATTGCTTGTGTTTTCCTGCTTGAGGAGATGTGTCTGTGGGGCAGCCCTAATTATAGAAAGGCCAAGCTAACTGGAAAATGGTGTACTTGTTCCTGAAATTGTCTTTTACTGTCTCTTCCTTTTGTATGTTACTGGATTGAAAAAAACAAAATCTTTTTTCCTCCCAGCTCCACATCAGCTTTTTATGGTCCTATTTATGTAGCTGGGCAATGCAGAAGCTCTGTGTTTACCATGTAAGCTGGAAGTCACTTAGAAGATTATTTTGTTTGTCCCACCTTTTGACCTCCTGAAAGCTCCCATCAGCCCTTTCTCCTCCCACCTTCCACACTATAAATAAAAGCCAACCCATGGCACCCACTTGAATATATCACTTCTTAAACTTCTGAATCAACTTGTGAATCTTGAAAGGCCATAAAACCTGAAAACTTAAGTAGCTAACAGGGGGAAAAGAAAGTTTGAGACAAATTCTTGGATGACTTGGAAGAGAAGAGGTTTGGAGAACAATCGTTCTTGTTGTTGAGGGATTAGAGAAAGCAACTGTCATGGTGCCCAGCAAGACCCAGGATAGCTTTGGAAGATAGCCAATTGGGAGCTATGGTGTGTTTTTTAAGGTGATGCAAGTCAAGTTTTTTCCCCCCTTCAAATAGCTTAGAGTTCATACCCTGCCCCCATAGGAATATTACAACCAGAAATTATGCAATTCTCCCACAAGAATTCTAGTTTGAGGCCAAGACTGGATTGTGAACATTGAGAGTTTGGGGTCTGTCTTGACAAACTTGAAATGGATGGATGCTCTGAGACCATCAACATTATTTTGGTTGTATAGACAAAGTATTTCTGGGCTTGAATGAAATCCTGCACAAGTAGATAAGCCTCAGAAGACAGCCAGAATAACTTCAAAAAGTACTCAAATAGGGTAAAGTATTAGACAATTCACCATATTTTAATTTTTATTTCTTTGTATATATATTTATATAGTATATATACTTATATATATGTATATATATATATATATATATATATATATATATATATAGTTATAGTTATATTTAATCCACAGAATGGTACAGTACACACACTATGAATAAGAGAGAAATCTAATTTTATGCAGAGTTAATTTGATAATACTCTACTTTTTATTTTATTTTTCAGGGCTATTTATATGATTTTGAGATGTTTGTTAAAATTAGATGATATTTTAAGACCCTTTTGACATTTTATGTGATGATAGGACATGGGTACATAAGTTCAAAAAAACTGGACAGCTCTCACAGTTGAAGAGCTGCCATATTTGGGAGTCCTTGGCAAACTTCAATGTAAACTGTATGTTGTTTACTTAGGGAGTCTTTATAACAGAATTACAAGCACCCATTATACTTGGTTCATGGGCTTAAAAATCACAGAATGAATTTTGCAAAACTATTGAGTGATATGGAATTTTAGGTTAGAGAAAAAAATGGAGAGTACAAATACAGACCAAAGGTCACTATCTCTGAATACCAAGCTGGAGGATTTACTCCTGAGGCTGGGCAGAAACAAATTTGAAATGGTGCTGGGACTCTGACATTCTCTTTCAAGGAGCTGAAGCACAGTTTGTTGTGTTCTGTTTTGGTGTCCAGTGAGAGGGACTTCTGAAACAGAGGTCAGAGGTGAATTTGACTTTAAAAATACAATTCTAAGTAGAGATTGAAAGTGGGTATTTTTAAGTAGAAATAGAAGTTTGATCATGATTCATAGCATCCACTCAGCTAAAAGGTCATTTCCTGCGAAGTAGAAGATCCTTGTCCTCCAAGAGGTCAGAGAAAGTCCCCACAAATTCTCATATTTAAAGATAAATGACAGAACCTCACACACACAAAAAAAGATGTACCATAAAAGAGAGAAATTCAGATTAGGAATGCAAAAAATATTTGTCATCTACTAATGCTGTGCAGAAACCTATGTACTTAGAGTTGTAAGTCTACTACTTATGAGCATTCAGAACACAGAACAAGCCAAAAAGACCATGTAAGCCAATTTCCCTGGCAGGTTGCAACTAGTAGCAGAGTCCCCTTTTCTCCTGCATGACTAGACATTATCCCAAATGTGTCCTGTGTAGCTTTCACTTACCCAGCCTTCTCTATATGATTTCAGTCTCCCTGCGGGTGAGTAGCTAGCCTTTATTTGCCTCTCCTAACCCTTGTTTTAAATCTACTTTACTGATGGTGACTTGTTTATCAGTGATTCCCAGAACACATCCCATGCACCCATCCCTGTCCAAGAAGTTGGCACCTTGATGCAGACGCAACAGTGCATTGCAGTCCTGAACAAAGAATTCTTTGGATGTGAAGGATCTTGAATTAGGGCTAGGATAGAGTCTCCCTAGAAAGTGTGCAGTTGCTGGGTCAGAATCTGAGGGGATGGTAGAGTTGAAGGAGAGATGGGCAGATGGATTCACTGACAGGGAAGAAAGCTCAAGAAGAAAGAAAGGGATTGACAGAAGGAGAAGGAGAAGGAGAAATGAGAGGTAGATCTATCTCTCCCCAAGAATGGAAGGAGAAAACAGGACAAAGAGTCTTCATGGTAGAGAAAAGGGTAGAGTTATACAGTATGGCAGAAGCTATAGGAAGGAATTTGTGGGAATTTGATATCAATGACCTTGAACTTCTGACTAAAGTAAGAAATGAAGAGATCTGCTCATAGAATGATACAGAGTGAGGGATCATGAGGAGAATTGGAAATGGATTGGCTAACTTTTGAAATGGGTTTTCAATGCACATTCATTCATCTATCTACCTAACAATATTTGTCTTGTGCGAGGGACACATGCAGGCAAATGCAGTCCCTGTTTTCATCAATGAGGAACACAGCAAGGGACCTTGCTGTTCTGAGTCTGGTGCATGAATGAGTAGCATCTAGATTCCCTGGGAGAGTGTTGGAGATAGACATCTTTGTGTGCATAAGAAGTGAGGAGCTTTAGTCCACCTTAGAGGTTAATTCTGGGGCCAGAAAACCTGAGTTCAAATTCCAGCTTCTGCCACTTGCTAGCTTTGTGACTTTGGGAAAATTCTTTAATCTCTCAGATTCCTGTCATGTAAACTGGGAATAAAAATAATAACACCTACTTCACAGAGTTATTTTGAAGATAAAATATTTATAAAATACCTTGGAACATAGTAAATATTCTCTAAGTATTGATAAATAAAAATAAGCAGTTAGAGAGGCCAAATCTAGAATCTGCTAGGGAACAGAGTATGAACTAGTGGGTCTCTGGGTGGGAGTGTGGTGCCACTCCTAGAATATGTTTTAGAATTTCATGGGAAGTTGGTTATTCCACTTTGGGGGGATCATAATCCTGTAGAGGCTTAAAATTCCCTGGCAGACATTCATGTGGGTGACAGAAGAACTTAAAATATCTGAAGCTATATATCACTCCATCTTACATGTAATACGGTGTTTCAGATTTTTATTGGGTTCAGTTAGGTGTTTCTGAGTTTTATTGTACCCTGGATTTCCAGGACTGCAGTAGCCTTGTAAACTTAGGGATGATTACACTTTGTTTTATTGAGAATGTTACCAGGAACTAGTCACCATTTCCGAATGTCACCAGTTCTAGCATTTGAGTCCTGATGTAATGCAAATGTGCCAGTGTGCAGCACTCACTGTGATCTTTCTTGTTTGTATAAGCCTCTGAAGACTTCGCCTTTCTTCTAATGCAACTGTACCCAAACGTAATATATTGAGATTCATATGCATTTGGAATAATTTTGCTTTATTTCTTTATATTAACAATGAGAGCTTTATGTTAGTTTTTTAAATTATATAAGTGGTTGTGTAGGTTACTGAATCAGTGAATTTTATCACATAACTTAGTTGCAGAGTGGGACTGAAATGGGCAGGAATAGTGGGTACAAGCAAGGGTCCTGGGGCAGGTGTCAGTCAGAGGTAAGGTGGCTGAGGTTGGGCCATTGACTGATCTTTACAAGGGAGGCAATCATTAGATGGGATCAACCTGTCACCTGAGGGATTTGGTGTAGTCTTAGGTTGCCAAGCTGAGGTTTATTGAGGTATGATATTGACATTTTCCTTTATACCTTTATAAACAAGGTAGAAGTTAATGATGAACATTTGCTATACCTAAACCAGCCACTTGAATTATGTCCAAATCCATTCACATTCTTACAGACTTTTGGAGTGAAGCTCAGTTGCTAATGTGAGTGTTCATTGCATGACACTTTTCCCCGTTTATGACAGTGACATTATTGGGAGGACAGATAAGAGTTTGAAATTTAATTCAATAGTTACAAATTACTTTTTAACTTACAAGTTTTATATGTGTGTGGGGGGGTGGGCATGTTCAAAAATTACTTCACAGATTTGATACATGTTATTCATATTTAGTATGTGTATAAATCTGTGCATACACACACACACGCACGCGTATATATAGTCCACTTAAGCAATGTGAGAGTTTCATAAATGATTTTTTTTCTAGGTTTCAGACTATTTGCATACAGGTAGTCAGTTTTGAATATCTTTTTAACTGAAAGAGTTCCTGGCAGAATAAAAGCATAACACAGCTTTAATGGATGAAGAAACTCTTATGAGAGAGTGGTGCATCTGGGAAGTAACCTGAGTTGAAATCATACGTCCTTAGGATTCCACTTCTCAATCTGTCATTGACTGAATTTTGACCTTGGGTAAATTATTCAAAGTGTTGGTTTAATCACTCAAAACTAAGATTACTAACACATGCCTAGATTACATATAACATCAATCAAAAGAGAGACAACAGATCAAACCATTTTAAATGTACAAAATGCTAAAGAAATGCAAGATTTAACAGTTTCTACAAAAAATGTAAAATGACATTTTGGCTTATTTAGGAAGAATGGTGCATTCGTTAGGGGTATTGTGGGAAAAATGGTGTGTTGCCAAGTTCACATCCACCTGGAACCTCAGAATGCAACCTTATAGGATATATTGGATGTATCATGATGGATTAGGTTGGGCCCTACATCCTGTGACTGACTGGCATCCTCATCAGAACAGAGGACATGCAAGGAGACATAGAAATGAAGGCTGTGTGCAGATGGAGCCAGGCACTGGTGTTATATAACTGCAAGCCAAGGGGATGCCCAGGATGGCCAGGAACCACTGGAAACTAAGAGGAGGCAAGGAAGGATTCTTCTCTAGAGCCTAGAGAAGCAAAGAGCCTCTGCTGACACCTTCAGACATTGCTTCCAGAATAGTGAGAGAATAAATTTCTGTTGTTTCAGGTCTCCTGGTTTGTTAGGCAGCCCAAGGGAATTCATAAAGGGGTAATAATTTTTACCTCCTGTGAAGAAAGGTTCAGGCTCAGAGGTGAAATATTGCTTTGGAAAATGTGCTTGGTGTCCTGGCATTGTTGGTCAACACATGGCTTGCAGGCACTGGCTTCTGAGGCAGGCATAGATGGGCTTTCTGTTCCACCATTGTCCACACCCTGGGAGGCTGGCCATACCCCAGTTCCTGCCTGCCTACTCCAAGTGATAATAGCTGTATCTAGCCCATTCATTGCTTTGAAGAGTAAATGAGATAATATATGTAGCTTAAGTGTATGTGCACATCTAGCTCAGATTAATGCCTTCTAAAGTTCACTGATTATTACTATAAACTTGGTAATTTGAGGCAACCGTTCTCCAATTCCATTTTATTCTGCCTTACAAGACTATGAGCCAAGAACTTTTAAAACCAAAATGATATTTTCCACCTTGATTCAGGATTCTTAACCACTTCTTCTTATCAGAGTCTGAATTTGCCTTTCTCACAGTGAACCTCACTTGGCTGATTTGGATTCTCAGGGCTAGGTGGCTTTTTATTTATTTCTTTTAACTAACTGCAACTTTTTGCATGTTCTTAGTAAAAACACAGAAGTAGAAAATTATGAAAAAGTCCTTGAACCCTGAAATTGCTTTACAGACTCTATATATATTTCAAGATAAACACAAGGTTTTAAATATCAGTTACCCTGGGAAGGTTCCTGACTGGCTCTTTGCCAGCATGAGAGATGAACATGCCGGACTCATACACCATCACTACCCTTTATGAGCTCAGCCTGGGCTGTCCTGTAACTGATCAATAAATGGTTCTTCATAGGTTTAAAATCTCAAATTGTCATCTAAATGCATTAACGAGAAAGGTATTATAAGAAATATTCGGAGAAGGGAAGTTCAAGGTCAAAGGTAAAATCCACAAATAGTTTCAATAAATAGATCTAAGGTTTTCATGTTCCATAGACTTCTCTATTTAACTGTACTTCTCAAAAGTCTCCTGGCATAGCTTTTAGAGTTAATTGACACAAAAAGATCAAAATTTCTGGAAACTTAAGTTTAATTGTTCATTTATTTTCTTTTCCAACAATTTATTATGAAATTCTCAAAACAGCATTAATACTGTGTCTCAAGTAAAAATCATTTGCCTGGTCCTTGTTTCCAGAGTAGAGACTGGTTAAATACATCTATGTCCATTTGAACCCCCACAAGGCAGTGTTATAATCTTGCTTTAAACAGTAATTATGTATTTTAAAGAAATTAAGAGGAAAATCATCTCTTTATAAAAATGTCCCTATATATTTACCACTTAAAGTGTTTGTTGTTCGTTCCTGAAGATTTACATTTCATTTTTCTGCAGCCTTAATAACTTCCTTTAGCTTTTGCTACTGTACCAAAGAATGATTTTCCTCATTTTCCTGTTTAAAACATCTCTATCTTACCTTCATTTCTGATGGATACTTTTTTCTGGATGTTGAATTCTGGGTGACGTATCTGTTTTCTTTCAGAACTTTAGAGGTATTTTTCTATTTCTTGTCTTCATTGTTAGTGATCATTCAAATTCTTTGCTCACCTGGAGGTAATACCTTGTTTTGTTCTAATGACTTTTAAGATTTTCATCTTTATCTTTGGTTTTCAGCATTTAGACTATGATGAATCTAGATGCTGCTTTTTTTTTCCCCTAGGGATTGACCAGGGGCACTTTACCACTGAGCTACTTCTCTAGTCCCCCACCCCTTCCTTTTCTTTTCTCCCATTTCGAGACAGAGTCTCACTAAATTTCCTGGGCTGGCCTTGAACTTGTGATCCTCTTGCTTTAGCTGAGATAACAAGTTGTTTCAGTCAGCTTTTTCATCTCACTGACCAAAAGATCTGAGCAATACAACTTAGAAGAGGAAAAGTTTATTTGGTGGTAAAGGTTTCAGATCTGCAATCCATAGATGCTCAACTCCATGGCCCTGGGCCAAAGGTGCCATAGAACATCATGGCGTAAGGGCATGATAGAGAAAAGCAGCTCAGTACATTGCAAGAAGGAAGCAGAGAAAGAGTGAGCTCTGTTTACCAGGGACAAAAAATAAACCCTGAAGATATGCCCCCAGTGACCCACCTCCTCCAGCCACACCCCACCTGCCTACAATTACCACCCAGTTGGTCCATCAGTGGACTAATTGACTGATTAGGTTAAGGCTCTTATAACCCAATCATTTCACTTCTGAACTTTCAAGCATTGTCTCATATATGAGCTTTTGGGTAACATCTCATATCTAAATCCTAAAACAGGTATATGTCATTGCACCTGGTATTAGACATAATTTTTAAAAAATTCTGTACTTGGGTTTTGCTGAGTTTTCTCAATACATAAATCTGTGCCTTTAATCAAACTTGGAAAAATTTTGGCCATTTCTTCAAATATCTTTTGTCCACGTCTTTTGGAATTCTAATTGTGTTATACTTATGTTTTGACCAACTTTGAATTATTTTTAATAATTGTATTCAACACACATCTTTGATGATGCAATTAGATATGAATAAATTGACTTTCTCAACCCCTAGCAGACTCTGTGAAACAAATCCAGGTCTTCAGTATATCCATTTCATATGGGTCTTTTTTTTTTTAATGAATACTCTTCAACTCTCCAACAAATATATGACTGGCCTTTATATTCGGGTGGAAGTATTAGCATGACTCCTGAAGTTCTTGCTCAAAGGAGAGGCAATTATGATCTAGAATATACAAGAGGGATAGAATCACTAGATGAATCATAGCAAGATTTGGCACATGCGAGGTTAATGGAATTTTTCAAAGTAAATCATTGCTTACAGTTTCAAATTGTTTTCATTTTGAGTTATTTTGGTTAAAAACAGAAACCTTCCATAGGTATAGTCTTTGGTTAACTATCTTACCATTTTGCTCACGAGTGATAGATATGTCTCCATAAGTCTATTAGCTATCCTAAATCAAACAGTTTTGTCCAGTTATGACAAACAAACTTCCATTGATAGATAAATGTTCTAATCTTTCTGTAACTTTTTGGCAGTGACTCTCTTATGTGGAATTCTATTTCTGCCCCAGTGTCTTTCAGCTGTCCTATCTGTGTCCCATTTAAGGACTTGGTTGCATTTCTATTGTAGAAACCTTAGTGTGGTGCTAAGGAATCTCATCCTTTTAGGGAATTTGTGTTTCAAATCAATTGCTAAAACCCTGGCCTTCTTTGAACATTTACATGGTCTCACAGCTCTGTTTAGAACAGGCTGTAAGGCTTCTCTGTCTCGAGTGAGACTTAAAGACTCATTCTTACCAGCACATTGGCAAATACCCTGGAAGCCAGCCATTTGGAGGAACCAGATTGAACAGCCAAGCCTGAAGGCTTGGGAGAGTCCCAGCCTTGACCTCCCCACTTCCTTTTCTCCTTCTCCTTCTCCCTCTCCCCTTCTCCACTCTCATTTCTCCTCTCCTCCTCTCCCCTCCCTTTTTTCTCTTTTTCTATAGAAGAATTACTGCTTGCTATTGATTGTCATGTCTATCAATGTCTGAAATTCAGCATTTGAACATGAAATTTGTTTTACTGTGCACATTTGCTTTTGTTGAATTAAGTCCAGGTCTCTTCATTTCCCAGGGCATAAAATCTTGGTTAAATTCCATGGGAAAAGATTGTGTTCTGGATATATAAACATCCAGCCAAATACTTGTAGAATTCAGAAAGAGCATATATTCTTAGCAGTGACTGAATTCAGACACTTGCATGTAGATTAAATGTTTTCTTCAAGGAGGCATCTTACATTATAGCTTTGAAAATGTTGGACTTCCCCCCCCCCAATTTGCTGTAAAAACCTCTCATTCATCTGAAGTAGAATATGCTTTATGTTTGGGTGGAAGTATTAGCATGACTCCTGAAGTTCTTGCTCAAAGGAGAGGCAATTATGATCTAGAATATACAAGAGGGATAGAATCACTAGATGAATTATAGCAAGATTTGGCACATGCAAGGTTAATGGAATTTTGCAAAGTAAATCATTGCTTACAGTTTCAAATTGTTTTCATTTTGAGTTATTTTGGTTAAAAACAGAAACCAAAATTTAAACAAAACAATCTGCTTAATGTAAAATAAACATGTAACTTAATTTGCACATTTGTTGGATGCTTGTTTTGGAAATCATTGTGGCAAAATGGAAATAGTCACATAGGCTTCTGAGCCAGGTAAATGTGGATATGAGTCCTGGCTGAATAGCTTTGTGGCTTTCGGTGAGTCGCTAAACTCCCCTGAGCCACATTTTAAGAGCAAAAATATCGGGAACTGTGTATTAAAAGTGCAAACTATAGGACCCCAATGAAGCATGTGCCAAAATTTTATTGTATTGATGAGATGACTTAGCAAAACNTTTTTTTTTTTTTTTGGTAACAAGCAGAGTCTTCTGTGGTCCTTAAGAATTCTGCTTTGGGGAGGTCAATCCCGAACCCTTGTTGATGAGATTTGCAATGCTCAAGTTCACTTCTGTGTTCTACTCTAAACCCTCCTCCGTCTACCAGTCCTGCAGCTTCCATCAGCATTTATGGCCTTGTGGATGCTTTCTTCTCATTGTAGCGTGCTGCATTCTGACCTTTGCCTGGTCACTTACCCAAGCTCTGTTATTCTACTGGGTCTGGACATACTGTGCACACTGTCACAGGAAGGGCTGGGCTGAGCCATACTCACAAGGAGAAGCTGAGGCCAGCCGATCTGAGCCACGGTGCTTTGCCCATCTCTTCTGTGTTTTCCCTGAAGGGGTTACCAGGACCCTTGTCCTGTCTCCTCAATATCATAAACTTCCTTTCTTCTCTGCAATTTGTTTCAATCAGCAGGACTGATTCAGGAATTTCCTTTTCATTGCATAGGAAATGTGAAATATTCTAATTGCCAAAATAAGGAAAAATAAAAGGAAGCCAGTGAAACACATCCAAAATATTACCATTTCAATATGTCATCAACATAAAATTTATTGAGATATTTTACATTCTGTTTCTTTTCTTGTGGGTGGTTATGGGTGGTTACAGAGTCTTTGAATTCCAGTGTTTGTGTTTTATATTTACAGCACTACTCAATTTGGGCCAGCTGCACTGGAGACTGTGGCTGCTATAGATAGTGTAGGACTAGGTAATCCAAGGTCAGAAATGAAGAAGCCTAAAGATAATTTTAAAGGAAAGCAAAAACATTAAATAAACTGAACTCTTAAGACCTGTGTAGTCTCTAGGTAATTTCAGAGGAAAAGCAATAATAATAAATAAACTGGACTCTTAGACTGGTGCAGCTTTAACTTCCCGTCTTAGCATTTCATTAATTCCAAGATGCCTGATGGCCACCATCGCTTGATGTATGTAGAGTCTGGCGTTCACTGCAATAGCTTTCTGATCATAGGCATCAAGTCTCTGGTTTCTCCTCAGTCTTCCCAAAAACCTAGCACAGTGCTGAGCTCACAGTAGATACTCTGCCAATTAATCCTTTGATATAAGAAATGATCACAGACCACTGCTTTGATGTCTTTGATGTCCAAGTAAGAAAAGTTTAGTTGTCTGACAGCCCTGATACTGTCCTTCCTCCTCCCCCACCCACACATTTTCTCACTGCCTTTTGGTTTAAGGTCATTAAAGCCACATTTTAAGAGCAAAAATATCGGGAACTGTGTATTAAAAGTGCAAACTATAGGACCCCAATGAAGCATGTGCCAAAATTTTATTGTATTGATGAGATGACTTAGCAAAACAAGGATGGGACTGGAGTGGCTCCCAAATCTTATCTAGAAATGTACCTCATGATATGTAATAATGTATGAAAATGATACTTCTAATTAAGTACATTCTAATGAGTTGAACAAATTTAGGCAAATCAGCTAGATTCCTTATGAGTCCTCAAAATAAATAAATGATGAATAATGATTGGCACACATTCCTGCACCAGCAAGGGGATGTTGGGTTCAATGACCAGCAGAGACACTGATACAAGCATCCACCCTCCCTACCTACACAAAGGCACGTACTCAGTCACCCAACATTATTTAATGGTACTCCTTTAATTCTTCCCAAAGCTGCATTTCCCTTTATGTCCCTACTGTCCCCTGTTGTGTTCCCAGCCCCACAGTCATCCTTTAGTCAGCACTTCCAACTCTCAGTGGAAAATACCAGTTTTTCCCCCTTGAATTCACCAGAGCTCAATATTATTATAAAACATACCACAAATTAGAAAAATTAGAAAAATTAAATGGGGAAAAACCCAGGCACACAAAATAGAAGTCCATTAAAAAAATATTCTTAGATGTGTTCCTGTAGTCCCAGCTACTTGATGCTATGCCAGGAAAATCACATGAGCCTTGGAGTTCAAGGCCAGCCTAAGCAATATAGTGAAACTCTATCTTAGTGAAAGAAAAAAATATTATTATGTTAGGTAGACCCAAAATTGCTCTCTCAAAATGCTATAAGTTTCCAAATATTTACTCTCAGTTTCTGTACATAGGTTCTCATGAGTTGATAAAAGAGCTTGGTTTATGCACTATAAATTGAGTATTCATGTTATAGATATGTGTACAGTCCACTGTGATGGCCAGTAGCCACTTATAGTTTTTTTTTAACTTAAAATTTCAATTACTTTAAAGTAAGTCAATAAAAAATTCAAATACTCAGTGCTTAGTATTTCAGGTGTTTCCTAGCCTCACGTGGCTAGTGGTTATTATAGTGGACATTTGAGGTATAGAATATTCCAGTCATCACAAAATGTTCTATTGGATAGTGCTTTTGCAGTCCCTTGATACTCAAAGTGTGGTCCGTTGGTCCGTGCAGTTGTTGAACATGGCAGCTTGTTAGACATGTGCAATCTTGGACCTACACCTACTGAAACAGAAACTGACTTTTTAATGGGTTTTCCAGTTGATCCCTATCTACTGAAACTTAGAAGCCCTACTCTAGCATGTTTCCAGGACAAGCTAAAATCCAATTCTGATGAGGCGGATCCACTAATTATTCTATAGCTGTCTAGACAAGCTCTATCCAGAATGATAAGCACCAGCCAGCCACATGTGGCTATTTAAGTTAATGAAAATAAAATAGAATTATCAATTGTTTCCTCTGTCACTTCTGGCACATTTCAAGTACTCTATTGCCATATTTAGCTAATGGCTATCATATTAGACAATGTGGATGTATTTTATCCACTAAAAATGTTTGGTTGGACAGTGCTGATCTAGACTCTAGTTTACATCAAGAATTCTACATCACTCAGCCCCTAGCTGCCTCTCAACTTGAACTCCCTTGGTGCTCTTTGTTGATCCTTGTCTCTGTCATGAGTGAGTGAAGTAATTTAGTTTCTGTGCACTTACATATCCATTGTTCCTTTGCCTTGAACACTATTTTTCTCTTCCCGATTGAAGATCATCTCCCCATGTTCTTCAATCAGCCTCTCTGTCAAATGACCTCATGAGTTAACTACTACAAGAAGCATTTATAGAAATCATTTCACACATATCACACATGTACACACACACAAACACACCCCATTTATACAGTCCTTTTTTGTTTCTTGGGTTGAAGCTTGTGTGTGTACATATCACACTTTTTGGTACTGATTTATTCTCTCTCCTAAGGTCAGCATTTCTCAGCCTCAGCCCTGTAACATTTGGAACTAGATAATTCTTCATTGCAAAAGTAGAGTGCTATCCTGTGTGTTACAGGATGTTTAGAGGCTTCTCTGGTCTCTGCCCACTGGATATTGGTAATCCCACAGTTGTGATTACCCCTATTACGTTGTCCAATGTGCCCTAAGGGACAAATTCACCAGTGGTTGAAAACCACTCCTTTACATCTCATGAGGAGAGTATCCTAAGAATTATGAGACACTTTGAATCCATAGCACTTTGCAAGTTTCTGCATATAGTTGGCACTATTTTGATACAAATGGTGATTGGAAAATTGATAGGAAAACCTGTCATGAGCAGGTGTTTCTTTCATTCATGATTCCTTTCTTCTTTCCTTTTCTTCCTCCCTCTCCTCTTCTCTCTTCTCATTCCTTCCTTCCTTTGTCCCTCCCTACGTACCTTCCTCCCTCCCTCCCTTTCTTTCTTCTTTTCTTCTCTTCTCCTCTCCACTTCCTTCCTTCCTTCCCTTGCAGAGTAAGTAACACATTCTCACATCTAATTTGATTTGTTCAGTGAGTATTCTAACCAGGAAAGAAGACCTACAAGAAGGACAGTTCCAGGTCAGATGTGTCTCCCAGGGTAGTTTGGATGAGCCACAGTAGATAGATGTGTTGTGCTCAGTTTTATCATTTTTACTGTGAGTCAGAATTGCCAAGCCTGTCAACTTCTCAAACAGATATCATCACGGGATTTCAGAATTTAGAGGAAAACCAAAAGATGGTGTGTTCCAGATTCCTCCTTTTTATCTACACATGGACACTTTTATTAACTTCTACTCCAGCCATCATTAGCATCCGGATGGACATAGATTTTTTGAGGTCCCATAACTTACTACCCATCAGATGCAGAGTTATAGGATAATGGAACTTGATCGGGAAGTCCCAAACTTTGCAGTATGCTACTCTTTTACCCCAGGCAGTCCCCTGGTACTCGTATGGTAATGGAATGGTACCCAGCTTAGCTCTGCCATATTTCTCCAGGCAAGTATAAAGGACTCAGAAATTATCCATCATCCAAGTCCTCAACAGCTTTGGAGTCTACTTTTCTTTCTTTTTTTAAACTGATATTATTTTTTTAAAATACATGACAATGGAATGCATTACAATTCTTATTATACATATAGAGCACAGTTTTTCATATCTTTGTATATAGTATGTTCACATCAATTCTTGCCTTTATACATGTACTTTTTTTGCCTTACAATTCTTTTTATTTTATTTTTTAGCTGTAGTTGGGCGCAATACCTTGATTTTATATACTTTATTTTTATGTGGTGCTAAGGATCGAACCCAGGGCTTTGCATGTCCTAGGCGAACTCTCTACCACTAAGCCACAACCCTAGCCCTGCATTACAATTCTTATTACACATATATACTACGATTTTTCATATCTCTGTTTATATATAAAGTATGTTGACACCCAGTTCCTGTCTTCATACATGTACTTTGGATAATGATATCCATCACATTCCACCATCCTTGCTAATCCCCTGCCCCTTCCCTTTCCCTCCCACCCCTCTTCCCCATCTAGAGTTCATCTAATCCTCTCATGCTCCCCCTCCCTACCCCACTATGAGTCAGCCTCCTTATATCAGAGAAAGCATTTGACATTTGCTGTTTTGAGATTGGCTAACTTCACTTAGCATTATCTTCTCCAATGCCATCCATTTACCTGCAAATGCCATGATTTTATTCTCTTTTATTGCTGAGTAAAATCCCATTGTGTATATAAGCCATATTTTTTTTTATCCATTCATCCACTGAAAGGCATCTAGGTTGGCTCCACATTTTAGCTATTGTGAATTGTGCTGCTATAAACATGGATGTGGCTGTGTCTTTGTAGTATGCTGTTTTTAAGTCCTTTGGGTATAGACCCAGGAGAGGGATAGCTGGGTCAAATGGTGGTTCCATTTTCAGATTTTCAAGGAATTTCCATTCTGCTTTCCATATTGGCTGCACCAATTTGTAGTCCCACCAGCATTTTCTGAGTGTACCTTTTCCCCCTGTTTCTTTCTAGAATGCTCTCGGAAAACTAATCGCCCACATTTACCCGGAAAACCTGGACCTTATCATATTTATCCTTGCTGTTCTTCATTTCTGCACAGAGGTTCCTCAAGTGTCTTTCTAGACCTGGCTCTAATTGTCAAGATTTTGCCCATCTCTTGGATTGGACTGGAGGTGGATGATTGTGTCCTCTCTGCTGTTTTGGTCTGGCCTTTTTTTCCAAGGCCTTGCTAGAATTTGATCAACCCTTGATCCCACAGCAGCCACGGCCACACCCTTCCAGCATCTGGTGCTGGCATCTCCCTGTGATGCTGACACTGACACCCCCTGATGTACTGCCTCTGCGTGGAAATGTGCTTGTAGTCATCCCCCATTATCCTTTGGAGATAGGTTCCAAGATCCCCCAGTGGATACCAGAAAATTCAGATAGTCCTGAATCCTTATTTCATTCTTACTGTAGGTGTTAGCAACCTCAGGAAACAATTTACTTTTCACTTTAATGGTCACATTTTAGGTCTTCTCTTGGATGTATCGAAATTGCCAGCATCCCTTTTCTTATACTTTGGAGCCAATATTGAGTAAAATAAGAGATTCTTGTGCATAAGCAGTGTGGTACCACAACAGTTGATCTGAAAAGTGTCAGGGCTGCTTTGTAATGATCAGGTACTATATGCAGGGGAAAAAAAAGATGATTTATATCCCAGCAGGACACTGTAAGTTTTCATCACACTATTGAGAAACAATTTAAAACTTATTGCTTGTTTACTTCTGGAATTTTCCATTTAATATTCTTGGGTGGCAGATGATTATGGGTACCTGACATCATGGAAGGGGAAGCCACTCCTAAGGGGGACTTCCGGAGGTTTCTTCACTGCACAAGGTCAGCAACTCTCCCCGTCCAAGATGTGCCTGTCTTGATTCTGTTATACTCACAGGCCCGAGAAGCTGCATTCAGCTTCCTTTACAGCTTAAGCACATGGCCAGTTAGATGGACTGGGAGGATGACCAGCCAGGAACCTACTCCTTGTAAAGTCACAAAGCTTTGGGTAAAATCCTTTGCTCCATCTTCTCAAATATTTATCAAATACCCACTCAGGACTCATCCCTGTGGATACGAATAAGATACCATGTCCTTTAGCTGTTGGTCATCCAGGGGGAACAGAAATGAAGCAAAAACATGATTTTGGTGCAGTGAAGAATGAATATTCAAAAGGATACAGTGACACAGATAATGGGGAGTCAGAGAATAATGATAAGAATAACTTTTTTGTGGTGACATTTCTGTGTTTTTATGCTAGGCACAAAAATACTGGTCATTTTTTCATATAGCTTTCATATCTGCTAAAGTGTCGTGTCGTGGGTACTTGGTGAGGTACACAGGTGTCTGAGATGGGGGAAACCCCCTTCAGAAGTTGATGCTTGAATCTAATTATTTTTTCTTTGTATTTCTTTCTTTCTTTTCTTTTTTTTTAACTTTTTATTGAAGTATAAATTAGAAAATTAGAATAGCACAGTTAGAAATCACTCAGCTCATTGAATTTTCATCACCTGAGCACACCCATGTAACCAGCCTTCTGACATCAGATTAAGAAGCAGGTCATGCCCAACATCCCAGAGTTCTCACAGCACAACCCTTCAATTGCACATTCCACTTTTCTTCTGGATATTGCTTCCCCTCCACCCAGGGGTAATCTTCTGACTTTAACAGCATAGATGAACTGCTAGTTTTGTACTTCAGATCAATGGAAGCATGCGACATGTGCTCTTTTTTGTGTGTGTCTGGGTTTTTACACTCAGCATAGTGTTTATGACATTCATCTGCATTGTCACGTACAACAGCAGTTCTCATTGCTGTATAATATTCCCCTAAATGCTTTTCTAACATTTATCTTCCTGTTATAGGCACTTGGTTAGTTTTCAGTTTAGAGTCCTTATTAGTAGCATTGTTACCGATATTACAGATATTATTCTAATACACATCTTTTCTCGTGCCTTCGTAAGCATGTGTTGAGGAGTAGACAGGAGTTACCCAGAGGGTTAATAATAATAAAAAGAAGCAGCAGGGAAAAATGTTCCAGAACTATGCAGTATCTGATTGACAGCATGGGTGGTTACTCATTTCTCTGTGTGTGTGAATTTGAAATCTTGCCATGAGTTCATTTTGCTTACTCTTTCCTGAACTTTCCAGCCACTAATGGAATGTAACACTTTCCCCTTTTTGAACTTCTTCCTTCTTAACGCAGTACCACATTAAAGGTCAACTGTAAAATTTTCACACCCTATTACATGCATTCCTAAAGCTGGATATAATGCTTCAAAATGCTACTCCTGTTCAAAGACATACGCATAATCATTGTCAAGGAAGAATGTAGTGAACATGAAATTCTTTGTTTGAATTTCCAAATTTTTCCCCCTTCTTTGTCTTTGTTTTGACTCTGTGGATCTGGCAACAGTTGATAAATTGTTTTGGAGTAGAGGATTACTAGATTAAAAACAGCATTTGACTAAAAATAGGCCTCTGGTTTTATTATCAGTGTCCCAAGAGACAATGTGAGTGTCTGTTTCTTTTTCTTTCATTTTTTTTTTATCATGATGTTAAGTATCACCAGAACTTAACACTCACTGGCTGAAGCCATTGTTTTATTTTTTATTTTTTTGGCGACTGGGGATTGAATTCAGGGGCACTCAGCCACTGAACCACATCTCCAGCCCTATTTTGTATTTTATTTAGAGACAGGGTCTCAGTTACTCAGTGCCTCACTTTTGCTGTGGCTGGCTTTAAACTTTGGTCCTCCTGCCTGAGCCTCCTGAGCTGCTGGGATTACGGGCGTGCACCACCATGCCAGGCTGAACCCATTTTTGTTTATAATTGAAATTCATTTTTCCCGTTTTAAGAATCCAGGTTGGTGGGTTCAGAATTGCATAGTGAGTGTACCTGAGCAGTTGTGATGTTGAGGCAAGTATTTTTTTAAAAGTCATTTTAAAGTTAGCAAAGGTGTATCATTTTGCCCAGCTAAATTCATGCAGCTTCATTTTGGGATTAATGTGCTGTTTATTGGGACACTTCTGAATGTATGCCTCTGAGATTTGCTCTTTGAGGGGAGGGGCTACTGGGATTGAGATTGAACTCAGAGGTGTTTTATCACTGAGCCACATCTGTAGCCCTTTTTTGAAATTGTTTCTATTAGTTATACATGACAGTAGAATGTATTTTAACACATTTTACATATACGGAGTATAACTTCTCATTCTTCTGGTTGAACATGACGTGGAATTATACTGGTCGGGTATTCATATATGCATATTGGAAAGTTATGTCCAATTCATTCTACTATGTTTTCTATTATTATTCCTCCTCCACTCCCTTCATTCCCCTTTGTCTAATCCAAAGTATTTCTATCCTTCCCTATTCCTACCCTCTTATTGTGAGTTAGCATGTGCATAACAGATATAACATTTGGCCTCTGGATTTTTGGGATCAGCTTATTCCATTTAACATGATAGTTTCCAGTTTCATTCATTTTCCAGCGAATGCCACAATTTCTTTCTTATTTATGGTTGAGTAATATTCCATTGTGTATAAGTATCACATTTTCTTTATCCATTCTTCTGTTGAAGGGCATTTAGGCCAGTTACATAGTTTAGCTGTTGTGAATTGAGGTGCTATAAACATTGATGTGGCTGCATCTTGTAGTATGCTGACTTTGAGTCCTTTGGGTATATGCTGAGGAGTGGGATGATTGCCTCAGTGATGATTTGATTCTATTCAAAGTTTTCTGAGGATTCTCCATACTGCTTTCCAAAGTGGTTGCACCAATTTGCAGTCCCACCAGCAATGTATGAGTGTATTTTTCCCCACATCCTCGTCAACATTTATTGTTGCTTGTATTCTTGATAATTGCCATTCTGACAGGAGTGAGATGAAATCTTACTTTTGATTTGCATTTCTCTAATTGCTAGAGATGTTGAACATTTTTCATTTATTTGGTGACAGATCATCTTACTTATTCTGTGAAGTGTCTTTTCAGTTCCTTTTCCTGTTTATTAATTAGGTTATTTTATCTTTGGGTGTTAAGTGTTTTTGAGTTCTTTGTATGTCCCGGAGATTAACGATCTACCTGAGGTGCAGGTGGCAAAGATTTTCTCCTATTCTGTAGGCTCTCTCTTCACATTCTTGATTCTTTCCTTTTTTTGTGAAGAAGCTTTGATTCCATCCCATTTGTTGATTCTTGATTTTACTTTTTGCCATTTAGGATTCTTATTAAAGAAGTCGATTCCCAAGTAGACATGATGGAGATGGCGATTTGGGCCTATTTCTCCTTCTCTTAGACACAGGGGTTCATAAATGAATTCAGCAAAGTAGCAAGATATAAAATTATCACCCATAAATCAATTGGATTTTTTTATACATCAGTGATAAAGCAACTGAAAGAGAGATTAGGAAAACTCCCTCATTCACAATAGCCTCAAAAAAATGGGGAATCAATCTGACAAAACAGGTAAAAGACCTCTACAATAAAACTACAGAACCCTAAAGAAAGAAATTGAAGAAGACCTTAGAGGTTGGAAAGACTCCCCATGTGCCAGGCAGAATTAACATGACCAAAATGGCCATACTACCAAAAGTGCTATACAAATTTAGTACTATTTCTATTAAAATCCCAGTTACTTACTTCACAGAAATAGAAAATGCAGCCATGAAATTAATTTGGAAAAAGGAAACCCCAAATTGCCAAAGCAATCATCAGCATGAAAAGTGAACAAGGAGGCATCACAATACCAGACCTTATACTACAGAACAATACTAACAAAAATGGCATGATATTGGCACCAAAACAGACATGTAGACCAATGGTACAAATGAGAAGACACAAAGACAAACCCACATAAATACAGTTATCTCATATTAGACAAAAGCACCAAAAATATACTTTGGAGAGAAGATAGCCTCTTCAATAAATGGTGCTGGGAAAACTAGAAATCCATATGCAGCAAAACAAAATTAAACTCCTGCCTCTCACCCTGCCCAAAACTCAACTCGAAATGGATCAAGGACTTAGGCATTTGACTATAGCCCTTTTTATTTTTTATTTTGAGGCCAGGTCTCACTAAATTGCTTAGGGCCTCACTAAATTGCTGAGGCTGGCCTGGAAATTGTTATCCTCCTGCCTCAGCCTCCTGAATCAGAGTTGCTGGGATTACAGGCATGAGCCACCATGACTGGCTTTGTGATCTTGAAAAAGCATGAATCTGCAATGATTTTCAGAGACTTTGTTCCAGAAATGAAGAAATATAGGTGATGCTTGCAGAGAATGAAATTAGGTGTTACTTATGAGTAACTTATATAACAGTTTCTTCCTGAAACGTGTTTCAGAATTATTCTCTGGGTGGTCAAAGTTGAAGGTGTATATCGATAAAATATAGCACCATAATAAAAATACAACATAATAGAGATTGACCCTGAAATGTAAAGGTATTTTACTTTTAGACAACATACCAATGTGGTTATGTTAATGTCAGCAGATACAAGGAGGGAGAGTGCTTGATCATACTGATAAAATGACAAAAAGATATATGATTCTGTTCTACTCCTAATAATTTTTAAAAGATCTTACAAATGGGAATATTAGAATGCTATTGCAAACAAATGTCAACATCCTACACAATACTAATGTTCTGTGGCTTTCCTGCTAAATGGAGAAGAAATCAAGGTTATTCATTGTCAGTCCTATTATTGAACACTGTTCAGTAAAATGAAGCAAGGAAATATTAGAAAAGAGAAGCTGTTTTATAATTTACATATGCCCTGGTTGTTTACCCTGAAGACACAGATCAACTAAAAATTAATCCTAATGATGAATTCAATAAGGAGTTTCTTTTCAAAGTAAATTTATGAAATGATTTTTCTGATTTGATCATTGAATATTGCCTACGTGTATTGAATTATCATGGTGTACCCCATAAATATGTACAACAAATCATAATAAAAAAGAAGAGAATTCTTTTTTATGTTCAGTAATCAAAAGTTAGGAAAGCTGACACTCAAAACTTCAACCCAAAATATAACATAATAAAATTTTAAAAATCTTAATTAATTTTATAGGATCCATTTATTTCAAAATATTTATTTTAAATAGAGACAATATATTTCTGTATTCTTCAAGTCATGTTTCTTTTAAGAATAAAACAATACATATTTTGCCAAAGTTAGAAAGTTATTTTTCAAATTTATAAAATGACTCAAGTGAATCTTAAATTATTTTGAGAAGCTACTGGAGAAATATTGAGTGAACTCTGTCCACCAAAATTTCAGATGTAGTATAAAAAACACTATAACATTTCATTGTTATGGAAATAAACACCAGTAAATTAGAGCACAAAGTTAATAAATTCATCAAGTACTATAAAAATTAACACATGAGAAGAGTACTAAATCACTTGCTTCAGATTATTCAGTATGAGTTCGAATTTGCAAAGGGAAATATAAATTTGACAACATTATTTTAATATACTTCTACATAAAACAATGCAAAAGTTAAAACAAAATGCAAAGGAAAAGATGAACAGACTAGGATTTTTTTTTTCCAAAATAGATGACATACAGTATTTAAATCCTTATTCTATAAACTAATCTTTATATTGTACAAGAAAAATGAAAAAAAGTGTAAATAGCAATTAAAGAAGAATCAAATATAAGCATAAATAAGTATACAGAAATCATTACTTTCACTACTAACTAAAGAAATATAAAGGCAATAATTATTTTAACCTTGAAGTTTTCCTCTTTTTCTGAAAACTCAATAACCCTGTGGTTGGCCATATTGAGGTTAAATATCATTCTATGGTATGTTGACAATATTTTAAATTGGTTCAGTTTTCTGGTAGCCTTTAGCATATTTATCAAAAACATAAAAGTCCTCAGGCCCTTCAATTCAACAATTTTAGTTTTAATGCCTTCTTCTAAAGAAATTACTATGAAAGTTGAGAGACATTACAAAGAAATTCCTTGCAGCACTGATCGATATTATGATAAATCGAGGAAGTGAGGGGAAAGGGAAAAATAATACAAGGGGGACAAATGAATGTCAGTAGAGGGGGCAGAGAGAGAAGAGGCGAGGGGAAGGGAGGGGAGGGGGGATAGTAGAGGATAGGAAAGGCAGCAGAACACAACAGACACTAGTATGGCAATATGTAAATCAATGGATGTGTAACTGATGTGATTCTGCAATCTGTATTTGGGGTAAAAATGGGAGCTCATAACCCACTTGAATCAAAGTGTGAAATATGATATATCAAGAACTATGTAATGTTTTGAACAGCCAACAATAAAAAATTAAAAAAAAAAAGACAAAAACTAAACTGTAGGTATGCAACAATAGGAAATCACTTAAATAATTATGATAGATGTCTATAGTGAAAAATAATGCTGGCATTAAAATCACTTTATGTGATGTTTGCTTAATTAAACATCACATAATGTCTGCTTGCTCTATTGTCAAGGGAAATATGCAGATTACAAAGTAAAATGAACAATAAGATCTTATTCTTTTTAAATAGAGTAAATGCCTAGAAGCTATATGTATAAGCATCAAAAGAACAGTGGTTTTCTCTGGCTGGTGCATTATGAATGATTTTAATTTACTCATTTGTAATTGCCTCACATTTGCAATTTTTTCTAAAATGAACATACATTACTTTCATCATTTATCATGGTAAAGTCATATTTTATAAGCAACGTGTTTTGTGTTCTAAAAACAGAAAACAGAAATGGAATGATTAGTATTACTTATTAATTCAAAGTTTGAAGGAGGGATTCATTGGTTTCTTCATTATGAGTAAATTGAGTAATCTAGTTTTTCATTTACTCTGATGTAGACACAAATAGAATTCACAATATAATCAGGCACTAAACATGGGGTTAATTAGCCAAGTAATTACATAAATCAGATTGCAGTTTCACAAACTATACTACTACAGGAATGTCCTTTTCTTAAAATACCAGCTTCAAAAAATTAATTCTGACAATTTGTAAAAAGATTGTATAACATCCTGAGAAAAGATTTAGAATATATAAGTTGAAGAGAAACTCTGAAAGACAGACATATTTGAATCCAATAATGCTTCTATAAGAATTTAAACTTATGCTGGGAAAAGAGAATGAAGGTTTAAAAGTTCCACAAAATCTTTTCCATGACTCCCCAAGAGTTAAACCCGTAAATCATGTAATAATTTTTATTCTCAATAAACTTACTGGAAGGAGAGGTGGTTTGTTGGGGATTGGTGGGTATGGGTTATGTAAGACTGAGATTTTAGGTAAGAGGATTGGAGCAACTGGCAAGGTACCCAGGGAGGAAATACCCAGCAGACATTTAGGGGCAAAGAATTGACTCTTGAATCAGATTTTAGAGTAGTAATGATGCTGATGTAGCAGTCAGTTATTTCAACTTGACACTGTGGAGGCCTGAATTCCAGGTGAGTTCACAACCCCCTGGTTGCAAGACTACATCCCCAGGGAACACTCTTCTTAGTTCCTTCTCTGGAGTTATACCTAAGGGCAGATCACTCACATTAACTACATTATGAACAACTTCCCCTTCCATTCCTCCATTGTGCAAGGTGGCACCTAGAGATGAAGTCTCTCAGGAGAGTTAAATAGAAGAAAATAAGTACAATAGTTTACACTACTATAGGCATGATGAAATGAAGGTGGGGAGTCAGCAAGCGGTAAAAGCAAGGTGGATGAAGTAAGGTAAACTTGCCAGGTGTGGTGGTGCATGCCTGTAATCCCAGTGACTCTGGAGGCTGAAGCAGTAGGATCGAAAGTTCGAGGCTAGCCTCAGCAAGTTAGCAAGGAGTGAAGCAACTTAGGGAAACCCTGTCTCAAAATAAGTAAATAGATAAAGGAAAATAAAGGACTGGAGATGTAGCCCAGTGGTGGAGAACCCTTAGGTTCAATTCCCAGTATGGAGGTGTGGGGGAAAAGAAAGGAAGCAAACTCAAGGAAAAATGATACAGGGCGAAATTTCAGGATACATTTGACCTAGACATAAAGTGGTATAGACACAACTAAAGCCGTGAGAACTGAGACAGACCAGCAAGCCTAAAAATAGATAGAAATGGATAATCTTGGAGATGGTGCAGTCCCCTGGGTAAATGGGGATGAGGGCTTCAAGGCATCTGGAGTCAGAAGCTGGTACCTGGGGAGGAATGGAGGACGGTGGCTCAGTGTGTGTCATCATTGATAAAAGGACTTTTATTTCTGTTTAGGGAAGCTTGATTATATTTTTGTGTAGAACAAAAGCAATCAGGAGAGAGGGAAATATTTAAAGTACCAGAACAAGATGGGATGGTTGATTAAACAGAAGGGTTTGAGAAAAAGCTGAGTAGGATTGGATCAATATACCAGGGCCAGGATCAACCCTGGAAAAGATGAGGAACACCCACTTCTCAGACCTACCATGAGACTCAAGTGTGGACAAGGAACTAACTCCTTCCAAAGAAGAGATGGATTGTCTGAAAAGTCATGGAATGGAATACTGTCTCCATGAGAGATTTCTATTTACACCATTTTCCCAAATTTATAAAGTAAGAAATGAATATATATTAAACTAGATACCATGAAAGTTTGCTTTATATTTTTCCCTATTCTTTATCAGCTTTGAAGTCCAGTTCTGCTTGGTCGTTTAAATCAAGGAGTTGGAGAATAACAAACATCTAGTAATTAAATTAGGGGTTATGGGAAACTTTTGAACACAAGATTCTTTACTTGTCTGTTTTAAGTTATTTTTTTCTCAGTTTTGTGATTCTGTGATCTCACATCTGCTAAAATTTTCATGGTTGGGGTATTTCCTAATATAATTGAAATTCTCCTGGTTTAGAAATTTCATTGTCATAAACGTATCGGCAGAAGCATCTTTTTGTCTTCACTTGATGTTTTCCCAAATGTAAGAAAATATGCCTAGTGACTTGATTAAAAAATACAAGTTATCTCCTTGAAATAAAGCCTGTACTTTTTAGGAAAAATAATCTTAATGAATTTTGGGTTTTCTTTCATGAGTCCTACCATGTTGTAGGGTCAGGTTGGGTCACATGCTGATGATTTGGACTAACCTCATTTGCTAGTTCGGTGTAGGGAAAGTGGGAAGTTCTTGAGTGGAAGAGCACAATACTCTTGTTTGAAAGCAACAGGGCCCATATCATTTTTAAATAATGTATCTTTGTTGCCATTTAATGTCAGCATGATTTTCAAACAAACTTTCATAGGAATCAAAAAAAAAAAGAAGAAACACAAAGCAATATTCATTGAGCACAGAGCTGGGTGAAGCACTTTTATGTGTTACCTAGTACATGCTCAGAAGAAATCGTGCCGCATGTTTTATTTGACTTGATTTCTGTATCAGGAAATAGGCTGAGAGAGGGAAGAAGAACACAAGTCATCAATGCAGAGTTTCCCTAGCTTCATGTACATCTTCCCACCATCCTTCCACCCACCTTGGCAGAAAGTGAAAGCTGGAGCAAAGAGAGCCTCTTGGAAGAAGTGGAGTTTGAGTCAAGGCCAAAATGGTGGCCAAGATTTAGATGAAGAGGAAGGAGGAGCCAGAGTTTAAGGAGGCTTAGAGTCTATGCAAAGACACTCAGATGAAGAGTGCATGGTGTTCAAATGCTCTTTACCCAGCTTTACCTAAGAGGAAGAAAACTCTATTGAACTCACTTTGGGCTATATCATTTTGGAGAATAAAGGGTTTTGGCAGGAAATCCAGTGGGGCCTCATAAAGAACAGCAGCCAGGAATTAGGATTTAGGAGGTAAGATGACTTCTTGTGTCTGTCTAGAGAACTCCATGTCTCTTCTCTCCTGTTGAATTTACTGTTACATGGCTTTTTTTTTTTTTCTTTTCTGCAGAATAATATGTTTGCTGTGCTTAGTTTGCCCTGCTATAGAAGAGATGTACTAGAGATATACTAACCTTAGTGAACGTTAATGTCAGGTTCCACTGGCTAGATATCCATCTCCAGCCCAATCACCTGTGATAAGGAGAATGTCTTTGGAGGTCTCACTTACCTTGGTGTGGGAGCAGGCTTTTTGATAGCATGGTACAGAGAGTGTCTCTAAGAAGGAACTGATTGGCACTTGAACCACAAAGAACAAGGGAAGTGAGAGGGCAATGTGGTCAGACTTTATGGAATCCCTTGAAGACCAGTGGAACCACTTGCACTTGAGCCTCTAATTGAGAGGTGAAAGCTTGCAAGGGGAAGATATTTGGTAGACGGCAAGTTGAAAGGATGGAGAGATGGAGGGGCAGAGATCAGCTAAGAGATAATGGCAATAACATAGGACCAGGGCATAATGGCTAGACTTAGGGACATGGGAGAGGAATGGCAATTGATGAGAGGACAAGGAGGTACTTTAAAAGGATAAGCAGAATTTATTGAGTGGTTATAAGGAAAAGACACCTTTCAGCTCCAGGCATAGGGACAGTGTAGTGTGCCTTTGGGAGATAAAGAAAGGAAAATGAGGAGGAACATAATTGTGAGGGGAGAGAGACTATGCCTCGTTTGGGGAATGTTCTCTCAGGCATAATTGCATCAGGAAAATATTAGCCATAAGATTACGAATGGAATGGTGGAGTGTACAAAGTGAATTGAGTAAAATGGAAGCCCTGCTAATTGCAAGTTTGTGAAATGGTCAGGGGGTGCTTTGGAGTAAAACAGGAATTCAATGGCCAATAGCCTTACATCTTAATTTGCATCATTGTGGGGCATACCATTTTGGGGTTTGTGACAAAATTTCAATGAGCTATTAGATGATTAGGTCAGGTTATCAGATTTGTGAGACACATGAAAAATATGACCTAGGGTAAAATTTGGGGGCCTGCTGAGGCACAGTGATAATAGATGAGCCCTTCTCCAGGTGGGAAAACTCCGGAAGCAAATCCAACATTCACTGTGAGTTAAGAACAATGCTGGAGGGCTGGGGTTGTGGTTCAGTTTTACAGCTTTTGCCTGGCACAGGTGAGGCCCTGGGTTTGATCCTCAGCACCACATAAAAAATAAATAAATAATAAAATAAAGGTTAAATTCTTTTAGGAAAAAAAATAATAATGTTGGAACTTTTGGATGGCCATTTATTCCTAAGCATGTGTTAAGATGCAGACGCAAATAGGAAAAGGTTAAATTTCCAAACACAAGACAAAATATTTCTTCCTCTTGCACTAACAGGACCTAGCCATTCCCTAATGCAGACAACATTAGTCTGAAAGAATGGTTGTGTTTTGGCCAAACCACGAACTCCTTCTTGAGATCCTGCCAGTTCCTGGTGGAAGCCAGGAAGTATATTTTTAGTCCTCTATAACTCGGGCTAAGGCAACTATGTACCTCCTAATGGTTGTCATCCCATGGATATAAATAGAAGCTTTAAAGAAACAAGCCATATGTTTTGCAGTGGTTATTTTATTTAACTCCAGATCTGATTTACAAGCACTTAAATTCCTAAAAACTACTCTATTTTATTCTTTAAGGATATGCAATGCCCATAGGAATGCTTTGTAATTTGGCTGTGGAATCAGAAACCAAAGATACTTTCCTCTCCAAAACTTGTGATAAGGTCAAATGCTAGAGGCCTATAGTAATTGTTTTTGGCTGTTCTCTTAGAATTGAAAACAAATGCTATCTAATACCCCCAAAGTAGTGTGCTGTTGGTAATGTATTTATATAGCTAATATATATAATTTCAGTTTTTCATCACTTTTATGCATTACCTCAAACTTAAATGTGGTTCTCAAATTTAAAGAATTGGAAGTAGTGATTTAGCAGTTAAAGTCAGATTGGTATTTTTTTGTATCAGGGAATTGTTGTAGTAAAAATTAATTTAAAAATGCATAATGATGTATAATTTAGACCAGTATAAAGATACACTGCTTGCCTATCAAAATAAAGATAATTGAAAATACTGACTATATCCACATTTGGAAACAATACAGATAGAGATAGCAGAACTCCTGTGCATTGCTGCTGATGGGAGTACAAAGTGGTTAAATTTGAAAACTGTTTACTAAAAGCTATACATGTGTCTCCTGTATGAGGCATAAGAGAGGTGGTAGTATATGTCTTTCCAAAGATGGCTAAATGTATGACCATGCTGCTTTATAGAACCCAAACACAAACAATCCAGTCATCTATCAACAAGAGAGTGGATAAACAAATTTTAATATACTGATAATGTAGAATAACATTCACAATATGTTAAATGAAAGAAATTGGACACAAAGATAAATGTGACTCCTATTACATGAAGTTCAAGAAAAGCAAACCAAATCCATGGTGATACACATCAGAATAGTATCCCACTCCTCTGGGGAGTTCAGTGCCTGAAAAGGGGCACTTGGCAATTCAAAGTGACAAGGAAATGTCATAGACCTTGGTCTGGGTGGCGTTTTCAGGGTGTATGCATATGTTAAACATTCATCCAATTGTGAACGGGAGGCATGAGTAGTTTACTTTGTGTAAGATATAAGTCAGTAATTGTATTAAATATGTCATATGCCTCAAAATGATTCACAACAAATTTTCTTCTTCTTTCCAATTCCACAGAGAAGGGAGAGGCTAAGTGTAGCACAAAACATTGATTCTGGGCCAAACTGAGGAGGAGATGATGCGATTTAAGTATCCAAGCAAATACAAAGGGACTTTAACTTCCCAGTGTTTATTGCAAGGAAATAAATGTGCTCTACTTGTGAAGATAGTAAAATAGTGTGGCCCATGAAGAGATCTTATTCGAAGGGGCCCTGTATAGATGCTTTTTTATGTTTTATGCTATACTACATCAACATTAAAAAAATAGAAATAATTTCAACTTTAAGCAGATTTTGTTCTTTAAAATATTTTATATCTATGTTGCCGTATAATTGCTCATGGAAATAAGATCATATGTACGCTTGTGGGTTGTTTTTTTGTTTGTTTGTTTGTTTATCCTGTTTCTTCTTCCCATTACCTATTGTATAACTTACATAATTTTGTTTATGTTCAGATAACAGGGCCGGGTTAGGCATTTTGTTGTTGTTGTGACAAATGCCCGAGGAAAACAACTTTTAAAGGAAAAAATATTTATTTTGGCTTACAGTATTGAGGTTGTAGTCCATGGTCAGCTGGCTCCATTGCTAAGGGCCTGTTGGAGGCAGAGCATCATGGCAGATGAAACTGCTTGGCTCATGGCTACCAAAAGGTGGAGGGAAGGGAGAGAAAGACAAGAGTAAGGAGCCGTGGGTGGCATGACAAGATATACCCTTTTAGGGAAGGATCCCAGTGACCTACTTCCTCCAATTAGGTCCTCTTGCCTACTATTTTCAAAACTTCCAATAATGCCATCAAATATGAATCCCTCAATGTATTAATCCACAATGAGGGTAGAGCCCTCATGATCCAGTCTTCCCAAAGGTCCCACCTCTGAGACTAGAGACTTTGGGATATGTTTCAGATCCAAACCATAACAAAGGCATGAGCTTATATATGTAAATGTGCACATTTATATATGTCCAACCACTCACATCCATATATGTTTCTTTGTGCTAATAAAATTTCGTGGAAATCTCTGAAAGTTAATTAGTGTTATGGTTTATATGTGAGGTGTCCCCCAAAAGCTCATGTGTGGGACAATGCAAGAAGGTTCAGAGGAGAAATGATTGAGTTGTAAGGATCTTAACCCAATGAGTGAATTAATCCCTGATGGGATTAACTGAGTGGTAACTGGAGGCAGGTGGACTGTGGCTGGAGGAAGTGGTTAATTGGGGGTGTGGCTTTGGTGTATATATTTGTATCCACAAAGTGTAGTCTCTCTGCTTCCTGATCACCATGATGTGAGCTGCTTCCCTCTGCCACCCTCTCCCCCTATTACCTCGAGCCCATAGGAATGGAGCCAGCATTCTATGGACTAAGACCTCTGAAACTGTGAGCCCTCGAATAAACTTTTCCTCTTCCATAATTGTGCTGGTGAGGTTCTTTAGTCACAGCAGCAAAAAAGCTGACTAAAACAATCAGTATGTCATGGTGGCCTCCAGCTCCATATTGGGATATACAACTCCATATTGGTATATACAACTCAACCAATTCTTTTTCTCGTGGGTTTTGATTAGGCAAGCTCTTTAGAGTACTGCAGTGAGAGTGTTTTGGACTTAGAATAGCAGTCAAGGTTCTACATGGAATGCCTCAAGGCATCTATCTTTCCTCCATCAAAAGGTGATAAATTTATACTTGTGCACTCAGAAAATGAGGAAATGGTGTTTAAAAGTCTGTGTTTTGGGTATGATAAGAAGAACTCTGCCATGGCTGACATTCATTTGCTTGTGTTATGCTTGCTGTGTTTGAGGCATGATTGTAAGAACTTGTAATGTGTTCGTTTAATCTTTAAAATGGCAAAATTGATGCACTATATCTTATTTTTTTCCTATTTGCCCATGAAAGAATGAAGAAAAATTGAGGTAACTTGGCCAGGGTTGGAAGAACATCTCAGGTTCAGTTCCTGGATTTCCAACTGGAGATCCTGTTGTTTTATCACCACACAATGTTACATCTCAAGTATGATGTTTACTATACCTTTTATCTTATCCATGAGTACTCATTGATAATGTGAAATGACTGGTTCTCAGGAAATTGATGTCATTACCTTGTCAATCATAAACAACACTAAAATTTAAAGATAGAAGGCTACATATGTGTCAGATACGTTTGTTTGTTTGTATTACCAGGAAGTTGATCATTCACACATGTTAGGTAAGTGCTTTACTGTTCAAATAACTAAGTTTTTTTTGCTTCAGAAATTGTCCTAAGCCAAGGAAGGAGTGGTGCACACCTGTAATGCTAGCTACTTGGGAGGTTGAAGTAAATGTATCACAAGTTCGAGACCAGCCTGGGCAACTTAGTGAGACCCAATCTCAAAAGAAAAAATAAATTAAAATTAATTTAAGAAAAAGGATGCAGCTCAGTGGTAGAACACTCGTGGATTTCATCCCCAATACGGGGGCGGGGGAAGAGAAAAGAAAAGAAAAAAGAAATTGTCCTTAAAAGGTAGTGGCTTAAAAAGCAACCATGATTTAGGCTGTGATTCTGTGGATAGGCAGTGGGATCTGGGCTCAGCTGGTGGTTCATCTGTTTGGTCTGGGATCACTCAAGCATCTGTGGTTAGCTACTCAAGTCACTATGGCAGCTCCGCTCTGGAGATTGACTGTTAGTTGGAATAATAGGGACGATCAAGCTGTGAGGCTTTTATCCTGCAGTAGGTTTCTCCAGGATTGTAAGATAGTGGTGGTATGGTTTCTAGAGGAAGGATGGAAACATACAGAAGTTCTTGAGGCCTACCATCAGAACTGGTATAGCCTGGTTTCCACCATATTCTCTAAGTCCAAATGATCCACAAATCTGGCCTGGACTCAACCACCATTGGACTTAGTGCCCAGTCACATGTCAGAAGGCAAAGACAGAGGATGATGAGTAGTTGTTGCTATTTTATTCAGGATGGAAATCAAACAAAAATAAGTTATTTAATTCATGTGATAGGGTCCTCACCCTTGTATCTTATTGTGTGTGTATGTGTGGGCTTACATGTGTACTTTTTCCTGAGAATGTCTCCTATATTTTTATCCTTCAGTCTGCAAAATAAAACTAATTTTCTTTTTCTTGGGGTATTTCTTTCTAAGATAGTAATATACTTGCTCCAAATGTCTAAGCTGAATTGAATCTCTCCACAATCCGTAGGTGCACTTGTTCTCTTGAAGTCCCTCTGTCTACAGCGATTACAATCTCTATTTCTCAGGTAGCCAAAGGGCATGACATGATATTGTGGCTTTTCAAATCAGCAGGACTTTTTATTTTATATAAGGCAGGCGTCCAAAACATCCATAACTCAGGTGGCTTAAATGCAGGTAAGTTGGAAATTTTACAGGGAACACTATCATACTTCCCTTCTAAAATGAGAATCCTTCCTACACCTTGAGCATTGTCTCTCTGTTCCCAGAATCCCTGTCCCATTGTACTAAAGAAGGGTGCACATTTATCAAATTTGTAAACTGAGGCATAGGAAAATATCAGTTTGATACAGGGTTAATTGAGATGCAAAGGTTTCTCATTTTTTGGTCCACAAATGTATAATTATCTATAATGTTCAGGTTGTTTCATCTTTCTTTCTCTTCTGAAGGCTTAAAATGATATATTGTTTAACTCATCCATTCAATGTGGCATTTCTTCTAGGATGCCTACTGTTGTAGAAATGATGATATCCTTGTATAAGAGAACTTTAGAGAACTGTGTTAAATTAGGAGTGTAGTGACCATTACTTTTTTTCATTTTTATTCTCATGGCACAGTAGATGAAAAGCATGGATCCAGGAATTAGCCAGGCTGGGTGGGATTAAAATGTCAATTCTACCATTTTTAACATGTATAATCTTAGTTTAATCAATTTAATACTACACACTCACATATGTTCAGCAGCCTAATACCTAGAACAAAGTTGTAAATGGTCAGTAAATATTTATTATTATTATTGAAAACAAAGGGCAGTGTAGGAATGGCCATCTTCATTCAGATCAGGAATGACTGGTGGATGACAGAGGGTCTCTTGTGCAGATGTCCTTGTGTTTCTCCTCTTTAGTTGAGGCTTTTCTCTCAAGTGTCCAGATGGTGCATGAATTACCCTTGGGTAAGAGCCAATGAGATAATGCATGCACAGTGCCTAGCGCAGGGTCTGGAAAGAGTAAGTGCTCTGCAAATATCAGCTTACTTCCTCTTCCATTGACTCTCCTTGTGGGGAATGGACAGCTTGTGAACTAGCCTTCTGTCTTATGCTGGGTTCCCTAGAACCAGCCCCTGGGAGGAGGAGGATGTGAAGGTGATTTATGAGGGATGAATCCCAGGAGACTCTGGCAGGAGTGGTGGAAGCAGGCCAAGGAAGAAGAAGCCAAATACGGGTTCCATTTTCAGAGATGTTCCAGCCTTCGTATGACCCCATGGGGTGATATGAAACACAGATGGACCTCAGAATATGTCCTGCCTGGAGGCAAGGGAGCTTGTGTTTCAGACTCCTGTACCGCTGTGGGTGGAATAAGAACTTCTACTGCCAGCTCTTCAAAACATTAGCACACTTGCTACAGCTCCCAGGTGCAAGGGGTTGGAAACAAAACCTGTAGAAGCTGGGAATGGACACACAGAGCTAACAAAAGGGATGGACATGGCAGATCTGTTGGCAATAGTAGTGACCACTGAACACTGTTATGGTTCATGAGGATCAGGTAAACAAATCTCTTATTAAAATGGTGGCCTTCTGGTAGGAAGAACAAGCCTACTAATTTAGTCAGAGTTATCCATTGTGTTGTGAGCAGCTACTAAAACAATATCAATCAACAGAAATGAGGTCTATCTTTGAAGAAAATCTGTCTCAAGTTTCAGCCTCCCCAGTTAAACTTCTGCCAGGCCCCATCTGAATATGACTATGAGTATTTGGTCAGAGCATCCCTGGATAAAGTAAGATGGTATGTAGGAATCAGCTTTAACATAATCCCTTGCAGAAAGAAACAACTGATGATTAATAGCTATGCAGGGCTTTTCCTCCAAAAGGGATGATTAAACTGCAGGTTTACTTTGGAAGAAATACAGTCTTTGCATGTTAACTATAGTATTTAACAAAGAGCAAAAAAGAAAGTAAGCAAAATTTTAGGAAAATTTCAGGATTCAGAAGGAAAGAAATAGAGTTATTAAATAATAAATAGAAAATATTTTAAAAAGCTGTTAATGGTCTTTGACATATTTTTAAAAGTTTGTGAAAGGGGATCTATTTCAAGGTGTCATTATTTGTATTGTGCCTCATTTTGGGGGTCTCTTGAGAAATTAAAAATTGCTGATAAGCAAATTTGAATGCTTTGGAGATAAGTGAAAACATTCTATCTGTGATTCATGGCTTGTTATTATTCTTACATTTTTCTTCCCTGGGTTAAGGACCTGTCCATCATTGGAAGTAATTGAAAAGACAACTTTGCCTGAAGCTACTTGAGACTAGAACCAAAATCTTAAATGTTGAGGCAAGATTCCAAAATTAATTATGAAGGCTCTTGTAAAGATGTAGCATATTTTAACCTATTTTGATGGACAGAACGTATCACAAATGGAGAGCTCACTTTCCCTTTGCTCTGTGCTTCCCTGTGATTTTAGGTCATGACCAGTCTGAAATCTGAGCCTCCATCAAAGCCATGTCTTCATATATGTCAGCCAAAAAGAACAAGACAAGACAAGACAGCCTGTCTCTGTGTCTGTGTGTGTGTGACTCCAATGGGTCCCATAAGCAGAAGGCCCTGAGCCACAGTTTGTTTCTTTTGATTACTGGCAGATCACTGTCTGTGCTGTTCTCTGATGTGACTGAACATATTAGCTATGCTCTCCCCTAATAATCTATGCTTCCAGTGTTACCCATTCAGAATTTATGACCATTAAGGACAGTGGATTAGAAGCCTGAAGAATTGAGGCTTAAGTGTGCTGTCAGAGATTTACTGTCATTGTTTTAGGTGCAAAATATTAGCAGGCAGGCCAAGTCTCTTCAATTCCTGGCATAGTACATTTAGTGGGGGAATTATCTGAGAATGAATACATTTTCTCCAACACAGCTAAGAAATCAAACACACAGGGAGTTGTTGAAAATTGGAATGTAAGTTTAAGCTTATCATTCCCTATCTGATCAGCATCATCCTGTATTTGAGAGAAATCTGACCTGGAAGATGTGAATGTAGGGTCTTGAACAATGTTTCAAGGAGAGTAGCAAAAGGAGACTTACTCCTTTCTTCTTTCCCTCTTACTAGTTTCAAGTTTAATTAGTTGATTAAACAGAAAAAAATAACTTAATAATCATGTAGCATAAATTGCTACTGGAAATACCTATATTTTCTATGTTACAATAGTTTATTTTATTTCATTTTTTGTGATTGTTGGGTTTTGTGACCTCGTGCTTTAAATCATTTTTCATTTGTAAGATGGTTGATGGTTATTCTTCATCATATAGTTTGCTATCTTTGAGTTGCTTTTTTAAACTACTTGTTTTTATATTGCTTAACCTACAGTTAAGGTAGAAATGACTACCAATAAAGTATACTTACTGAAGTGCCTTTTCAAACTTTTCGTGAACCGATGCATTTAATCTTCCTTTCTGTCTGTCAGCAAATATTTATTGAGCTTCACCAATATATCAGGAACATTGCTGGCTGATGGGTCAGGGAACAAGAGCCATGGTGCATTTCATCTCACTTTGAAGCTGTCAGTCCATAAATATTTATTGAGCCCAAGACTTTGCCAGCTTCTTTGCTGGCAGCTGGGGATTCAGATATGGAAACACGTATTTCCTTTTATTCCCAGAATTAATTGAATCTACAAACAACAATGATGTAGTAGACACAGGATGTGTACTCTGTCTTAGTCTATTCAGGATACTGTAACAAAAATACCTTAAACTTGATAACTTTTGAAACTGAATTTATTACTTATAGTTCTGGAGGTTGGAAAGTCCAAGATCAGTGTCTGATGAGGGCCCATTGTTTAGAGATGGTACCTTCAAACTGCATCCTCTCACTGGCACAAGGACAATAAGTCTCTCTCTAACCTGCTTCATAAGATCACGAATCCCATTCATGACACTGGAGCCTTCATGACTCACCTTCGGAAGACCTCTTCTCTTAATAATATCACATTGGGGATTAAGTTTCAACATATGAGTGGGGGCTGCCAATATTCAGACCCCACGCTGATGGAGGGCCAGGCCAAGTATAGTGGATTTTTAATGAAAATGTCTACTAGCAAGAGTAGGGAGGGTAGCTTGGAGCTGAGCTTTGGTGCACAGAGAGACATTTGCTAGACGGAACAAGATCAGGGAACATGGTGCTTTTGAAATAGGGAGAAAACATGAGTACTAGCACAAAGGCCTGCCAGAGATTCGAGAATCTATCAGGGACTCTGAGTTATTGGAAAATGAAGTATAAGGCAAAGCGGTTGCAGCCAAGAGGCATCATATTATAAAGAAACTAGATGTGCTGCTTAAAGTGGTTCCTCTATTTTCTGCCAATCGCTTATTAGAAAGGAATGTGCTATTCTAGGTGGCATCTGTTATGGTTAAGGGAAAAGGAGAGGGAAGTTTCCAACAACATGGATTACACAGCTGTAAGTGGGATACACATCACTGATGTGCTTGCCCTCAAAGCCTTCAGAGTTGGAGCAGATTACATGATGATAAAAGTTTGTGGTGAAATCACTTGTTTGCTACTGTAAAGACCATTGAATGAGAATGCCCATGTAGAAAGTGTATTTATTGCTGTGGACATAGGAACCTGGGTGTTAGTATGTTTTCCCTGGTACTGACAACTTCCCTTGGCAAGCTCTTTGAAAAGGACCCAGTGATGTTACAATTTGGGGACTCAAACCCTTCTCCAGATGGTCAAGACATAAAGATGATTATTAAGAAAATATGGGTCATAAAAGAGGGAGATTGGAGTGGTTTATCCATCACAGACTGGATAAGAAAAAAAAGAAACTCAGGGGAGGAGCTTGGAGACTCTAGATCCAGTTGCCCTACCCTCATGAAGGTCCTTGGCCAAACTTGACTCCTAATGGGCTTTGATAAATGTCAGGCAGCTTCTGGACTCAGATTCTATGAGAGGATAACTCAGTGCTGTCTTCAGTGCACAACTGCCCAGGTCTCTCAGGTGGTCTGAAACTGCTGACTTGGAAAATGCCTACCTATTGGTAAATCCTGTGTTGGAGATGGGGCAGTGTTGCTCTCTCCCTGTGCACCATTACCCATGCAGAGTATCAAGGTGGAGGACATGATGATGATGAAAAGCAGGTTCTAGAAATTGGCAATGGCTCATTCTGTCCCATGATCTTATGTAACGTTCAAATAAATGTGAGCTTGGTGTGGATGAAAATGTCAATTTTATTCAATAGTGTTCTTCACATCAGCAATACAGCTGGGCCACACTGTTCCTAAGATTGCTTTTAATCTTACCTCAATAGCACACCAAGGCAAATTGAATTCCCACTGATTAGCCCTCCCATGGTCTCTCATTCTTCTGGCCCTTTAGAGCACTGAGTGTAGAATCTCACTGGCCAGTTCACTTAGGATTGAACAGAGGTGTTTGTAAAGGGAGCAGTCTTTATCTATGCCATGTCTTGCTCTCATGGATATGGTTTATTAGTGTCAGTTCATTAGGTTTGAGATAAAATAGTTTCTTCAGTGACATAGCTTTGTTTTGCATTGTTTACATTTAGATGACCACACACAGGTTTATCTGGGACAGTCCAGTCTTATGCCTGTGTTCTCTAGGTTATTCTTATTTATTTATTTTAGTTGTAGGTGAACACAATACCTTTATTTTATTTATTTGTTTTTATGTGGTGCTGAGGATAGAACCCAGCACCTCACACATGCTAGGTGAGTACTCTACCACTGAGCCACAACCCCAGCCCTCTATGTAATTCTTAATAGTGTCCCTTTTCATTCTCTAAAGTATTCCATCCTGAACAAAAGTTTATGTGGTTTCCTGTAGTAGATGCAGCGAATTCTTTTTTCACATCCATCAGTTCTAACCTGATTGGTATCCTGTTGAAGCTGTTAACGTGTTATGGAATGTTCTCCTGACACTGCAGGAACTCTTGACCCACTCACTTGGTAGACTGAAATTTTGGGGTGTTAACTCCCAACCCAGTCAAAATCATTCCTGATCCTATTACTTATTGATCTTAATTGGTGGTCAATGTCATTTGCTTGTTCTTATGGATGTCCAGATGCTCCAGCTCTGTCATTTAGAAAATTTACTTTTCCTATTACATTTCATTGGCACCTTTATCAAGAGGTAAGTGGCTTTATATGTGTGAGTCCAGTTCTAGAACCTCCTGTGATCCATTGGTTTACCCTTATACCAATACCAGACTGCCATAATTACCCCCAGGTGACTGGAGTTTGCCTTCACAATTGAAAATCTTCAGTTTGATGCACTGTTCTTCAAACCATGGCCAAATGCATTGCTAGTTTAAATGGATTTGGGGTTTTATTCATAAGAAGAGATTATATAGAGTTGACAGCCAACAGTGTCTTCCAGACATATATTAAATCATATATGAAGCTATGTTTTTTTATGAATAGTACTTTAACCCTATTCATTTCATAGAGGCATTTTTCTCATCCACAATCTTCATCTAACTCATGGACACATTATCATCATTGGAGCATCTTTTGAAGTCATCTAACCAAGTTTTCCAAAATAAATATTTCAGAACTTATATTTATATTGTTTGACATACTGCATTTTTGAGAATCCCTATGTGATGTGGAAACTGGAAATTTTATCCCAAGCCATAGTACCATTGGAATAAATTAGGATAGTTTGGCTTTTTTTTTTTTTTTGCCATCAATCCTGCATATTATAGTGTGTCTGAAACTACTTACTGTATTGATTTTTAAAATGATCTTTAAAAAAATCTCTTTATATATGTAACATTTGCAATTGTGTGATTACTTGGAATAATTGCTAAATAAGTAGCTGTTTTAAATTTTCTGATATACTAGTTTTATTTAAGTAAACCTCTAAAAGTTTCCAAACTAAGATTAATAGAGGTAATTTGGGGCCAGTGTATCTCATGCAAATATTATTTCATTGCACAAAATAAAATCATTAAGAAAACATTGATAACATGAGTGACTTTTTGAAGTCTTGACTACAAATCTGGCCCATCTTTTCCGATGAATGTTTATGGAGGAAAAATTCTGTACTTCAATACAAACTTATGTAATTGTTCCCTGACTACCAGTCTAGGGATTTGTAATTCCTTTTGACCATGTTTCAAAGTGGTAAATTATAAACAACTTGAAAACTGCAATTTAATATGGTTGAGTTGTTTTATACATCTCTGAGAAGGTTTTTGGCTCAAGTAACATCTACCTTTTCCAGAAGATCCCTGTGTATCATGAATTCTAAACTAACAAAGTTACCAGGGTACAGGAAAATGATGTGATGTGTCTTAGTTGCTGAAGGTTCACTTTATCTTGAATAATAAAATTACTGATCTACCTAGAATTAAGCTTAATTGCACTGTATTGTATTTCCTTTGCCAATTAACCCAGTGCAGGTCCAAAGTAATATATATGAAAAATGCTTTGTAATCTAAAAAACACTAGGCAGCTGTTAATCGTTGTCATTACTATATTGGAAAAACTACCTGTGGCCACTCAAAATGGAGAAAAAAGTCTTAACAGTGAGCAAAGAACAGCTCAACCCTTAGGCAAGTACTTTATCATCAAAACATTTCCTAATGACTGTGATTCATAGCAGATGAAAACTAACTCCAGTGTTTTTCAAACTAGAGGTCTTGACCCATGAGTAAGTTGTGAAATCAGTTTATTAGTTGGAAAGAAAGAAAAGAAATGAACAGAATAGGAATATGTATACACATATTCAGAGCTAGTAAGGATAAATACTGTTTGGGGAAGATTTCTGGGTGTACTTGTATATACAAATACATATATACTTAAAAGTGTTCTGATTGTGACGCATTATTCAAAAATAAACCAGATTCAATAATGTGTCATTTCCCTGGTCTTTTGTTTAAAAAATGTTTGCGATCATGATAGTCATCCTTAGACTTAGCTATTATTATCTAATTTTTCATGTAACACAGAATGTTAAGGCTCAAATGTTGGTCATTCTTGAATCGAAATAGAGCCTAAAGGATTAACTATTAAAATTCTTCTTTTAAAGCATTGTCATTAAAGATAACCAGATAGTTTGATTCAACACATTTATTTAGAATTAAGAATATATATAAAACACAGAACAAGAAAAATATGTAAATATTATATAGTTCTGCTTTATGCTAAATGGCAATTTAGTTTCTTCTATGGGACATAAATATTCTATAAATTATTTTTAAAGGCTGATACAGATTTAGAAATATTATCTGACTTAATTTTACATGTTTTCTGTAACAGAAACAGTTAACTATTGCTGTGTAACTAATCATTAGTCTAAGCTGGACTTTACTTAGGGACTTTGGTCCCTGTTGACCTCCTTATGGGTCTGGTCAGCTGTGGATTCGCAGAGCCACTCTGGTTGTGAGAGTTGGCAGGCTGTTGGCTGGCTTACTTCAGCTCTCCCCTACCCTGGTCATTTCTCATCCTCAACAGAGTACCTAGGACCAGTTCAGGAGACAGAGTCTGGTCTCTGAGAGAGAGCAGATGTGTGGAAGTCACCTTGAGTCCTAAATTCAGACTGGTATAGTACCACTTTGGATGCATCCTGCTGGCTGTATCAAGTCACATCCATGCCCAGATTTAAGTTCTGGGTGAAGTAGACTCTTCTCTTGATGGAAGAAGTGGCAAAACCACAAGGAAAATGGCAGAGATACAAGGAGACCATTAATTGGGGCCATCGATGCAACCAATCTACCCGCTGCTCTTTTCCTCCCTATAATTTTCACTGGAGCAATATAAAGGAATCTGTTAGACAAATGCACATAAGGACCTTCTTTCCTGCCTCTGGTTTAGCTCATAGTAAAGAGAAGATTAATGTGGAAATTAATCTAATCCATGCATTAATAAGTAGAACAATTACTTAAACTGGGCAATTTTTCTCTCAATTTGATTTTAATAAATATCATGCTTTTAAGAGTCTAATATTGCTAACAGAATGATTGTGTTTGCTCTGAGAACATTCTGAAGCTTGCCTTACTGAACAAATACTTTCCTAAAAGGGTGTGGGAAAATAGAATTATAAATCAAACCAAATTTTGTATATTGAGCCTCCTCAGTTTAAAATGATTCCTTTACATGTGTTTTCCTTCCATAGATGTCTCTAAAAGTCCTAGTTTTGAGACAGGCTGTTCACCAAAGCAATCTTTACCTGTAGAACATAATTGCTATATTTAGCTCAAAACTTGGGACAGAAAGGCTAATAACATGTCATTTAAAGCTTGAAGATAAAAATGAATATAATCTGTTGAGAATAGTTTCGTCAACTAAGTTTAGAAATAATCAGGTATAAGGGTGATTTTTACATAATCATTCGTCTCTTGTTGAACAAATTAGGATGAAAATTAGAGGAAATTAGAAGGGAAATTAGAAAGGATAGTACGACATCCTACTCATATAGTGATGATTTTATAAGTGAAAGTGAGCTAAAACTGGCATTTGTGTATTCCTACCTGCCTGTGAATTTTATAATCTAAAATAATTATTGAGGTAATATAAAGTAATTAGGGGGGCTGACTCCCAAGACAGACTACTTGAGTTTGAGTTAATTCTCCATCCTGCATTATCTCTGTATCCCATATGAATGCTTTGTGCACCGTTTATGCAACATAATACTGGCTCCTACTTTATCAGGTTGTTTGAGGATTGCATGAGTAAGTATGTATGACGTGCACAGGACAGTGACCAGAGCATGGGGGTACAGTAACTCCATTGTCAATGCCACAGTTTGTTTTTATTCCAGCCTTCATGCATTCTCAATGACTCATTACACACTTGTTTGAATTCATATGCTGTATTCCTGCTCTGGGGTCTGGAAGACAAAGATAAAAGACCAATGCAATAACCCCAACTGACTGCAAGTGTTGGGTGATTACCTTTATCACACCCTTGGCTGCATAGCTGGTGATGTCACCCATAAATGGGATATCAAACCTGAAGATCATTCAGAATGCCTGCAAGACTGGCTTGTTTCTTAGAAAATGCTTGAACATATACATGTTTTTAAAGCTGTTAACTAAAAGTTGTTGAGTTATCTGGATTTACTTAAGTTCACACCCTGTCTTTATGTTTCTCTGAATATAGAAATTTCCCAACATTATATGTGCTTTTAAAAAGGAACTTGTTATGTATAGAGTGCATTAAGTTTAAGGAAAGTAATACATTTTTCACTCTTGTACTATCCAGGCATTTAAATTTTTTTATGTGATGAATTGTTTCATTTTTGTCTTTTTTCCCATATTTTTGTTGATGTGTTATAATTGTATATAATGGTAGAATTCATTATTACATATTCATACATGCACACATTATAATCATATAATTTGGCCAATATCGTTTCCCAAACATTTTGATTTTCATTTGACAGTTTCTAATTGTCCCCTGAAATTGTGCCAACCTTAATACTGACTGAATTCTGCCACAAAGAAAAGGAAGTGATTAGGATTTTTTTTTTCATAGATCATTGGACCACATGAAAAATATTGGTTGGTTATGGAGCTTACTTAGAGAACAGGGTGTGTCAATACCACACAATTTTTGCTTCTGCCTATTCTTTTTTGTGTGTGTGGTGCTGGGCATTGAACCCAGGGCCTTGTGTATATAAGGCAAGCACTCTACCAACTGAGCTATATCCCTAGCCCCTAATTGTCTACTCTTAATTTGGTCCCATCCCTTGTCCTCTATGGATTTACACTAGCTTAGAAGTAGTGAGTTATATGGTAGGAAAATTTTTGGTATATGAATTTCATTCACTCATTGAAGAAATGGATCTTGAATTCAGCCCTTCCCTTTCAAGTGCAAGATGGATAATCTAATTTTCATAAATTACAATTAACTGATTATAAAGACAAGTGTACCTTAGTTTTAAATTAATAATTTCTGAAGAGAAAATACTTTAAGTATAGAATACTGATTCTGTCAAATGCAAAATGGGCAGGAATTCCAGTTATCAGTAAATATGTGGATTATGTTTCTAAATTTTAATTAAGATAATTTTTGGATTATATTGTAATATGTATATTACTAAGCCAGGCATTACTTTTTTCTACCTTTAAAATTTATGTCTGCTTTGCACAGAGTAAAATTTACCTCTATGAGACTGTGGTTGTGCAAGTTTCAACAATTATATGCCTTTGTGTAGAAATTAGAATTGCCTTCATTCATTGGAACACCCACAGTATGAATGGCCATTTTAATTACTTAAGTGCTTGATTTCATTTTTGAATTTTTTTCCTCCCTCACATTTGTGTTTTGTCTTACTTGGCTTCTACAACAAAATAGCATAGACTATGTGGTTTAAATAATAACACTTTCTACAATCCTGGAGGATGAGAAGTTCAAGATCAAGATGGTGGCAGATTTGATTCCCAGCTAAGGGGTTCTTGACTTGTGTACACAGCCCCTCTTGCTGTGAAAAACAGGCCCACATGACCTTCCCTTAGTATGTGTATGAGAAGAGAAGAAGTGGTGGCAGGCAGGGGCAATGGAGAGAAAGAGAGAGAGAGAGAGAGACAGAAAGGGAGGGGAGATTTTCCTCTTCTCAGAAGGGCTCCAGTGCCATCTTGATTATCCCAAACTCATGACCTCATCTAAACTTAATTACCACCCAGTGGCCCCACCCCCAAATATCATCACATTGAGGACTAAGGTGTCAACATGAATACTGGATGACACAAACATTCACTCCGTGAGATCTTCTAGTAGGAAATGCTTGGGGATGCATTAGGAGGTTAGGGCAATGATTAACAATGAAGGCTTGAGGCTTGGACCCAGCTTCTCTATCTCTTATCTCAGGAAATTACTCATAAATCCAGGACCTGGCAATGTTGAGAATAACTTGTCATTTGTCTCGCATTGTACATATGCCAGTGTTTGAAATCACAGGCTTTGTTGGCAGGCATGCATGGGTTCAGTCCTAGATTCACCAGTGATACCTGTCATTAGATGTGTGATTTTGGACATTCTCAAGGTTTTTTTTTTTTTTTTCCATCAATTGAATGGAAATAGCAGTATCTATCCCATAAGGAAATTGTGAAGATTAAATGAGTGAATGTTACGTAAAAACTTTTGGTGCTGCCCTGGCTCATGGTAGCACTGGACTAGTTATTATTGTTGGATTTATCTAATTCAAAGCATTTTCATTCCACAAGGGAATGACAGAGTACCATTTAAGACTTGCCAAAGGGCGGGAAAGCTATTAAATATCTAAATAATGATATCACTAATCATTTCTAAGTGAGTTGAGGTTTTTAGCTAGAAGGAAACTTTGATAGAATTTGGAAACAGCATTTGCATGAATTTTTATTCTGTCATTTAGCTTTGGAAAAAAAAAGTTTTTGCATCACCTGCTATTATGGTTATATCCCAAGTTTATGTGTCTTTAATGTTGTCTTGTTCTTATTTTTTATTCTGCACCACGTGAAATTCAGTCATTTCTAAAATAGAAAAGTGTGGAGCATAAATGCATGTGTCTAAGTCATAATAATATTATCAACAAATTCATAGTGTTTTTACTGGCAATAGTTACTTAATAAAAAACATGTGTCAGGAGAGCCAAAATAGTATTTAGTGATTTGTGAAACCATTGTTTTATTATTTTTATTTTTTCTGTCATCACCATTAGGCATCACACAATGTCATTATAGAAATAAATCATCAGAGTTTGGTGAATAATTAATATTTTGAGTTAAGAATAACCTTATTGATCTGAAGATGTATTTTAAGATCACCTATCTTTTTGAGCCCCTTACTTTATTTGGTTAAATTTTGCTGTGTGAATGTACTGCTGAGCCTCTGGATTCTGCTTGGTCAGTCAAAGTCAATATTGAGGCTTTGCTGGTGACAACTTCCAATTGTATATCAGTTAATATTGCCAAAGTAATGCTGTATAAGAAGCTACCTCAAACTTGAGGCTTAAAAGCACTATTTTTTTTTTTCTAGCAGTATGATTGCATTTCTCCTTCTCTAAGCCTGCCTTAGCAGGGCTTCTTCACATGTCTGTCATTGCTGCAAGTTAGCAAGGTAGTATCATTGAACTTGTACAGGCCCTCCCATAGATGGGGTCTCAGCTCAGGTGACTGAACTCTGTCCCACGTGGTAGCTCATCCTCTAGAAGGCTAACTTAGTCATATTTGCATTGCAATCACAAATCAGCAAAAACAGAAAGCAAAAATGCTCAGCCATATACCTGTATTTTTTGTATCAAGTCAACTAACACACTTTTGCCCAAGGCAAGTCCATGGTGAAACTAAGAGCAGAATAGGAGGGAGCTACAAAGTTACAGGGTAAAAGATGTGGCTGTGTAGATGCTGCTAAATGGATTGTTAATAAAATCAGTCTCCCACAGATGGGATGGATCCACTCCACATGGAAACCACCAATTTTCTGAAGGATTTCCCCAATTGGACTGCTTTAATAGCCTCTCTCTCCAGATGACCTGTTTATCATCTAAGTGCCTGGAATGTGTTGTGAGAAATGGTTGTACCTGAGATGATCAGATAACAATGCTGCTACAGCTACCTTAAAGAAAGGGCATGGCCTGTTAGCACTGCAAAGAGCAATCCATGATACTAAAGTATAAGTCACCTGCCTTTATGGAGAAATGCCTCACAATACCTTCTAATGGCTGAGAAGAGGTGACTTATCAATATATAGCAAATGGAAATCATACCTTATGGGATGATGTTGGTGCAGTGCTCAGATGCTCTTGGGCTGATGATTCTTCAGCTGCTTCTAGTACTGGCTGCTGGCTCCCCTCATCTTATCCCCTCTCTCCCACCTTCCCCTTTCCTTAATTATTCTTAGTCCAAGGGTCTGAGGTAACCTCATCCCAATTACTTTGCCTCAAGATGGGACCACCCCTGTGGTACTGTTAATCTCCCAACTTCTTTGGAATTAGACTTGGGGTAAACCACAGCCTTGCTCAGCTCTGTTCCCTTCCCCATCTGTTTCCCTCCCTCCCTTATGCTGACAATCACCATGAATAAATCACATGCCTCCAAATTCCCGTCTCAGTCTCTGGTTTTGGTGAACCCAACCTAAGACATATGTTATGATGTTATATTCTTTATATACTCTTTTTTTGTACCAGGGCTTGAACCCAGGGGTACTTAACTACTGAAACACATACCAGCCCCCCTTTTTTTTCTTTTATTTTCTATTTTGAGACAAGGTCTCACTAAGTTACTTAGGGCTCCAGTAGGTTGCTGAGACTGGCTTTGAACTTGTGATCCTCCTCCCTTAACCTCCTGAGCTTTGGGATTAGAGGCTTGCAACACCATGCCCTGCCTTTATGTACTTTTTTTGACTTCACATTGATTTGAAAAGATAGAGTAGACCTCATAGATACAAAATGAGATGGTCTTCATAATATATGTATCCTATCTTTTACCTTGAGTATAAATATCCTCATGTGAAAAAGTGGGAATAATTACTATAATCTGAAGGGATAATGTTGAGAATAAGGTTAAATGAGGTAATGTATGTGAAAGGACTTTGTTAGGGGCCTGGACTATAGGTTAGTTGTTTTTATTTGTAGATTGTACCTTTCTTTTGTAATTCAGAGACCTTAAAAATATAAAAAAGTTATTACTGGATGCCAATAAAATAGAGTGAAGCAATAACACTGATGGCATACTCCTTTATTAAAAAATGGTTTTCTTGATTACTGTTTTTTTTTTCATTTTGTCAAAATTGAAACATAAGTTTTGTATCTCTATCCAGGGGACATGAAGGCAGATTTTTGGCTTCCATCACAACACCACAGGAAGATAAAGAATGTTCACTTCATTTTAATATTATATTTTGACTTCCTTTGCAGAATGCTGCTTCAGGCATATGGCAAAATAAACTTTCAAAATTAGTAAGCTTTGAGGAATAAATAATGATTTAAACATTCTTTATTTGTGAAATGGAGATGATTATCTTCTGAAAACCCAGCTAATTTTATTTATTCTGTTGTGTCTTAGCAATTTTGGTATACTATAATTGGCAGATTGTAGATTCAAGCTGGAAATGATACTACTTCTTAGTACCATATCAATCATAAAATTCACCTATATTTTGGGTCAGTCCAGGGTTAAGCAGAAAAGAGTGTTCTTAGCATGGCTGTCAGAATGATTGTCAAACATTTGCGACCAGAACAAGCATTTCTGTTAAATGAAAATCAAACACTTGGGATTTGACCCTCTGTACTGGGATCTAGACTCACACATATGCTTAGGGTACCAATGTATGCAAAAACCCTTCTTGGAATTATTTGTCTAATTACACTGCATTGGCTTGCTTCCTTTCTTTCTCCTCCTACCCTTCAGCTTGCCAAAACACACTCTGCATTTCCTTCCTTAAAGACTTCTTCTTTGTTTGTTTGTTTTGTTTCTCAAAGATATTTTCTTGAGGAATTTAAAAAATCCAAGGGAAGGGAAAAGAGCAGACTTAAATTCCAGTGAAAGTTGACACTGATTATGATGTAATGTAGGTGTTTAATAAAGGGGAATGAGAAATTAGATTGTTGATGCTGGGTGAGATTTGGAGAATTTTCAACTTATGTTACAGTATCTTTGTTAATGAGGAAAAAGAAGATGTATTTAGAAAGGTAAGCTGATTGTCGGTCGATATGGAGAAAAATAAGAGGGTGGAATTCTGCAAAGAAAACCCAATTGTGGGAATTCTTAAGGTTCTTCAGTTTCTGGACATTGAATCTTTTGTGTGTGTTGATCCTGATGTTTGTGATTAAAATCCAACTTTTTCTTTTCAGCTTTTTAAAGTGAAAATCAGTGAAGATTCTTGTAGATCTCTGTCAATAGGATGTGCAGTAATCTCACTTTTGATTTAATGCCTCAGGCATATAGCAGCATTTAAAAATTATAGAGTTGCTGTTATATTATTGGCTTCAATCCCATCTTGTACCCTTTTGCTGATATAGCAAAACAAACCTACGCAAATATGGAAGAAATTAGCCACAGCAGTTACCAACCCCCGTGCCACTCAGAAGAAAGTATTGTTGTACATAAACTAAAGCTGAAAATACTGAACATTCTTTAGCCAGAGCTGTGTGTTAATTGCCTGTGCTGCTGTGTTTTATTTTCTACCTTAAATTTTTTTTTTACTATAAGTTTCATTGAAAGTGATAGACATCATCCACTTAGATGTTTCTGGTTTGTCTAGAATAAATATGGGAATAAAATATATAGGGAAAATGACACTCTGATTTCCTTAAATTTTTCATCGTGGGAGTTCATCTCATCTCATTGTGCCTTGTTGATTTTATAATATTGCTATTTAAGGCATTGGTTATATGATGGAAACTATTGGTCCTTTGATTAGGATTGAAATGATTGACTATCTCTGATTTGATGAAGTTTTGTCTATTCTCCTCCCTAGTATAATCACAAAATCCCCTTGTTTCATTAATTAAAGGCCCATGCTTTAAGATGAATGGAAACTTTAAAACCAGATTAAATTAATTTTAGGGAAAACAATTTACATTACATTAAATTCATGATTATTCTTTATTCCTTATGTTATTTTAAGACTGTCTCTTGATCTTAAGTAGCAGAATATCTGCCTTAGTTCATCTAAGAAGTATATCGTATATAATAGCTGGAACATAAGAAGGTGACTTATAAAATGTTTGACGAAGAGAGACAAGAGGCAACCACAGATTCTTGTCAAAGTCAAAGTTTCCCTTAAAAAAATATGTAAAATTAGAGCCTGAAGTTCTGGGAATGAAACAAGCCAGAAATAAAATTAATATTTATGTAGGTATATGGGCTTCAGCATTCTACAACCCAGTTATATAACAGAGACAAAATAAGGTAACTCTGGTTATAACATCTTGTAAAAGAAGAAGCAAGGTTATATAATTAGACTGCATTTATCAAGTAGCACATTCCACCTACACAGGCTCTGAAGAAAGACGGAAGAAGTGGGGAGGGAAGGATTTCTAAGGAATAATGAGTAAGAACAGTTTGATATGTTGTACATTTGTGTCATCCTTTCAAACTTTGTTTTTTTTTTTCTTAGTATCGTGCATAACAACACTTAGGTGCCTAATGACCTGTACAATTCGATCCTTCAAAGACCTTGGTCAAGCCAGTCTTGGAGGCAAAAATGAGATCTCAGTGACTTCGGAAGTAGGGGATGCTTGTGCTTTAAGAACTTGAGTCTCAGGAAGTCAGCAACAGTTACTTAAGAATATGTTTATTTGGAAAGATCATTTTCAATATTGGTAAGCAAAGTGATCAGGTCTATAGATAGCACATCTTTTGTGCCTTTCAATGTATGAGTCAGAAGATTTGGTCTAATACTGTGTTATCACTGTTAGAGATAATGCAGTATGTTCTGCTAGTCAAACCATGTCATAGGGAGGTACAAAGGAGAGGATGCAGAAGCAAGACAGTAACAAAGATACTCATTATGTTGATCCATGCTTATAGGAGGAACAGTAAATAGATTAGAAATCATTCCTACCACCATGGGTACACTTGTTTCCATTTCACCTGTTCAACAACAGTTTTGACCAGATGCTTGTCACCCTATGCTATTAAATAGCAATTTCTGCTGAAGAAGCATATTTTGCTGAGTACACACAAATTGGAAAATTCAACCCCAAACAAAATTTCTAGAGTGTTTTCTCCAGGGTTAGAGTTTTTTGAGAGAGCCAGGGAAATGTCCCTTTACCAATTTATTAGACCCCAGAAGTTTAGTGTCATTGATTTATCTAAAATTTGGGAGACAACTCATGGATAAAGAAATAAAAGAAATTAAAGTTTCTGCTAAATTAAATGTAGTTTTTGAAACTGCCAGCATTGCATTCAGTGTTGGGTCACTCTGCCACCACTTGCATTTGTGCTTCCGTTGAGTGCCTAACATCTGGTGATGGACCTGCCTTATAGGTCTGTCTTCTCTGTTTTCAGTGGAAATATGCAGTCATGCTAGAATCTTCTAGTGAAGTAGTGACAATAAACACTTAACAACCATTCCCAAGACACTGGCTGCTCCTAGTTAAAGGTGCATAATAAACAGATAACAAAGATTGTCAAAGAGATGAGAAAAATTGCCTCCACTTCCACCCTTTGGAAGCAACCTTCGTGGATATTGGATGAACTAAATTTTAACAGAGGAAGCTGGCAGATAACTGAGTCTGTATTTAAGATATTTGGTGGGTAATTTATTCATTTCATAGTATTTCTGATTTGATGACTTGGATTTTCATTTGTAATGAAACTAACAAAGACATACCATTTGGCTCTGGATGGGTTTAAATCTAAATGTATCACAATTGAAATTGGTAAAATGAACTGCTTTTAAAACTCATTTCTGGCTGTTAATTTTACTTGTCTTTAGACAGAGGCTAAGTGTTACCTATACCTCATTTGGCAACCATAATTCACTTGTAAACTTTTATGGTGAAACAATTGCCATTTTGGTGAAATCTAGGCAGGAAACTCATCAGTGACATGATGCTGCCTTGCTGCTTCAAAGCTTTAAGCCTGCGGACTTTTTAAAGCAGGAAACCTAACCTCACTGGCTGAGCTGGTATAAAAAAGTGGTAGCTCTGGCTACTCATGAGGTGAAAGTACCCCATAGCTCTTCCTGACTTCACAGCTGTATTAAAACTGGACTCAACATCTCTACCAGTGCATATCCAGGCTGGGAATACTAATTGGCCAAACATAATCACAGATCTTGTTGAGCAACATGGCTTGAATCCTAATTTCCATTCATTGCTAGGAAATATAGGAAAGCAACATTTTTGAAACAACAGCAAATTTTGCCATCTGTAAAAGTGAAGGATATTACTGTTTAAATGAACAAATGTGGCCAAAAGTCAAATCTTTTGACAATCGTGCACTGTATCTGTATCTGTTCAGTGTTGTACCTGATGTAAAACTGGTGTTTAAAAAATAACTTGCCAATTTAATAAAAGGACATTGTACCTTGAAAAAAAAAAAAAAAAGTGGTAGCTCATGTACTCCCTTTGATTTGAATTTCAAAACTCAAAAGTATTGGATTTTAGTTGCAGTAACAATTTGCATTTATTTTTAGAAGTTGATTCCCAGTGGACTTCAAAGATCTTACTCTTCTGTATGGATTAGTTTTTTAAAAAAAAAAAAAAACAGAGGAAAAAAATAAACCTTTCCTAAAATGTTAATAGTGTAAATAATATGGGCTCTGGCTTGAGGTGAATATGCGTTCTGGACTCACCTCTTCCTACTGGGACCAAGCTGTCTACTGCTCCGTAACATTCAGATGATAATAGTTCATGAAGGTAACATCATGGAAGATGCAAATGTTTCCATCTCTGAACACTGTTGAAAATAGTAGAAAGGGAGATAAGGGAGAAATATCATGGTATTGATAAAAATAATTGCAGTGAATGGGGATAAGAGAAACTGGTCAAGTACTTTCAATGTAAGAAATTATTTTAAAGATGAGTAGCCAGTGCTAGTAGCTTTCCATATTTGCTCTCATTCTTTTATTTTACAAGCATGACATTATTTTTGTGGCATGCATATTTATGTATGTAAGTATTTGTGCATGCCATCTACATAAGGAAGAAAGCACAAAAATCAGAGTTTAAAAAAATCACCTTGAACTTTACCACCCAGAAGTATTTATCAATAATATCAGTTTAACATCATTCTAAATACATTTCTAAGTGTTTATACAGGTATTCATATGGATGAAAGAATACAAATGGTGTTATATAATTGAGTTAATTCTGTAGATACTATTTTAACAGGAAGGCTTCACATTCCATTCTTAGTATCGATTGCTTCTTTGTGATCCATGATAACATTCACCACCTACAGAGTTCCCTTCACCCAACTTCAAATCTTGATTTTTCTTATGTGTATCATGCTGTGAATGCTCAGAACATTCATGTTGTTCTAGAACCCTGGTTTCCATATTTGATCACTACCAGTGCCATATTTAATTGTAAACAGTGTGCTCCATCTACCATTTGCCATGGGTTTTGTTGTTAAATCATTTATCTTGCTTCTTCTCTAAATTGTCCATTTCATTGGCATTGGCTATTTAAAAGAATATGTCTGGGCTCATAGGTGCCCATGAGGTCTCTATGTTTGCCAGTACAACTATGCTTAGGTCACGTTGATAGCCTTTGCTCCATGACCTTCTACCACTAAAGAACACTGTGTAGAAATTTCAGAAGACTGTTCTTTCCTTGTGATGAGTTATTTGCTTTTTATGTTGAGATGCTAAATAAATTATTTTCCTCTGAACTAGAATATTTTGCATAGTTGCTTTGCCCTTTTTTCATCTTGCTTGGATGACCTTTTTTAAACATTCTGTATTTTCTAATAAAATATTGGTGACTTCTTGACTTTCTTCCTTTATGAGACCAGAGTGCTCTCTATGCACCGGCTGTAGTGTGAAGAGCTGGTTGTTTCAAGTTCTTTGTTTCCCTTGAGAAGGGAGGTTGAAGCATGTACCAATGCCATATACATTCTTAGATCAGGCTTATTTTTTTTTTCTTCTGACATTTTGTAAAATGTCATGTTCCAGGTTTACATCAGAAAGTAAGAGAGAGGGAGAGAGGAAGAGAATGAATGTGTGTGTAAGAAATGGGTACTTTCCATTCCTACAGAGAACATACTTGGACTTCTACTGTTTTTCTCAATTCATCCTGAAGCTCCAGATGGTTTCATCCTTTTCTTCAAAGAGAATCAGTCTTCTCCATTTCTGATATTTCCTTGACAAGGAAAACTATAATACCTGTTCAACTCTTTTGTCTCCCAATTTGTGAACAGAAAGTTTGGACTTACCCACTGACTTGGAGGAGGCTCCATGGTTAGAGTCAGGGACTCAGCTCTGTTCTGTCTTGGTGGCTTCTGTTATTTTCTTAGCTGTCAGAGTTATTGCATCATGTCAAGTTTTGTTTCTTGTTTTTTTTGTGTGTGTGGTTGTTGTTGTTCTGTCTTCTTTATGATGATTTTGCCATTTTTAAGTGTAAATGTATTCAGTGAGGCAGTTTTCAACCTCCTTTAGTTTTGAACCTGAAAATCCATACCAGATTTTGACCTAAGCACAGAGAGCTTCTCCTCTTGCCTGTGAAGGTGGTTTGTGGTCCCTGTAGGGAAGTTGTCTAGAAGCATTAAACCCCCTGTGCGAGCTAAGCTTATCAAAAGGGTATTTAACTGAACACCTGCTGGCATATATTTTTTTATTTTTAAAATTTTTTTACTCTTAGCGCTTGTCAGTATCGAGTACCATATTTATCCTTTCTTTTTTGTCACCACTTATAAGCTGAATAAGAAAGAACATTCACACCTCACTGACTTTCTTTTTATTGGGACGTTCTTATTTTTCCTCTTGATTTATTTTCCCTTGCTCTGAGGATGTTTATAAAACTAAAGAGAGAGAGGGAGATAGAGAGAGGAACATTTAGATCAGATATACTAGCTAGATTGTTCCAAAACCCCAACATCTTTTTTAAGTTTTGAAAGCAAAACTTAACAAAAATTAGTTCTTACTGTATGAAGGTGTTTTCTATCCAAAATATGTTCCTGTATAAGTTCTTAGCAGTTTGAAAAAAGCATTACATCAGTCCACATCATCAGATAAAGAGCTAGCTTTCTGATTTATTTCCAAATGCTTTTGATTGAATAAAATTGAATTTCTTTTTGTGCACACACAGTGCTCACATGTGAGAATAACAAATATGATATTAGACTCTCTCCTGCTGGATCCTTTACTATATAGAGTGCTGCTTGAGAAATCTGCTTCATAATGTGGTAGTACGGGTTAAATGAGCAAATATAATAAAAGCACTTGGTAACCCTGTAATGAATCTTATCTGTGGCTGCTGCTGGTGGTATTGTTATACCATTCAATGGACATTTTCTTAGGTGGGTTTCTTAATCATTAAACATTCCCTTTGAAGTCATTAATGCCTTAGATGAAATTTTTACATAATGCATAAATGGCAAACTGTATTGATTTTACATTGAGCTTTGTCCAGGCATGTTGTTGTATTGGTTAATATGTGATATAAGTGAAGCTACTAGTCTCTGATGGAGACAGGCCTCAAGTGCATCCTGCATACGTCTCCACCAATGGTCTCCTCAGCTTGTTTCAGCAGGCCCTGGGCAGGAAGGAAGCCACAAATATAAGAGCAGATCCCTCACCTTCCCATGACAAATATTGGAATCAAGGATTTGGATTGTCATAGCCTTGATCTGCTCCTTGACCCCATCTCTGTGTACCATATCATTTCTTATATTGCACTTCTCCAAGTGTTTGATTTCCTTTGCACAAAGGAAAATCTGTGTGGAGTCATTTTTATAAGAAGATACTATGATACCAAATTACTCATAGTTATTTTACTTGATGATTTGGTTTCAATTTCTTAAGTTGCTGTGAATGTTATCATACCATCCATGCTACTCAAATAAATTCCTTAGACCATCTGCTTTGGCACTGAGAGTTTGTTAGAAGTGGGGATTATCAGACTCCAACCTAGACCCAATGTTAAAATTTGCATTTTACAAATTCTTTGAAGTCATTAATGCCTTACAAGATCCTACAGAAATTCACATACACATTAATGTTTAATGTTACAGTGCTGATGTGGCTGAGATTTGATTGAAATTGAAAGTCATGGCACACAAGAGAAACATGGATTTAAAAGGCTTTTAAACATGTGAAACAGGTACTCGCAACTCATAATGAAAAAGACAGTCTAAATCCAATAGCTAAATATCAATTTTCTCCTAATAGATTGGTAAAAATTTATAGATACTAATATACTTGTACATTGTCAATAAACAGATAATAGCATTGGTAGAATTTGGAGGAACAATGGATATAATCCCTATGAATTTTTGACCCATCTATCAAAAGTCTACCCTTTAGCTCAGCAAACCTACTTCTGACAAATTATCTTGTAAATATGCATGCAAATTGATAAATGTGTAAAGATATTTATCATTTAAGATATTTATTATTTAAGGTTTATTTGAGGGACTGTCACGATCAACAATGTTATAATCATGCAATGGAATATTATATAGCTGTTCAAAAGAATGTGAGATTTCTTTATGTGCTAATTAGAAATACTCTTCAAAGAACATTGGTAAGCGAAAAGATCAAGGTGCTGAAAATGTCTATATTTTTGTGTGAACACAGAAACAATATCTATATCTATACATATATACACATATACATACACACAAATATATATATTTAAATTAGCCTGTCATATATTTAAATTAGCCTGTAGATGCATCTAGGAAAAAACAGCTCTACAATCACATAAGAGAAACAAAGTAGGTATTTACAATACATGTAATTGAAGAAAAGTTTTTCAAGACATATATTGAGCTAATAAAATTCTGAAAAAAAAGGACAGTTTATGCACTGGAATAAAAAAATAAAGATTATTGAGGAGGCTATTCATTTTTGGACACACTGTTCTTTAAAGAGGATCTTAAACAGCCAATAAATGTATGAAAAGTGTTTAGTGTCATCAATAATGATGCAAATTCATACCAAAAATGTCTATCATTCTACATCTACCAGAAGTAAAAATCTTTAGAATAACAAATGCACCAGAAACTTGGATATGTGCTGATGGGGTGAAAATTAGTCTAAACACTTTGAAAAATTCTTCAACATTTCCCACTAAAATTGAACTTGCACATTTCTTATGACTGAGCAATCTCAATCCCAGGTATGCACCCTCTGGAAATATATTTCCCTATGCACTAGGGAACCAACTCAAGAATGCTCTTGTTGGCATTATTTGCAATAGCCATAGACTGGAAATAACCCAATATCCAGTAACAGTAAAATAAACATGTTTATGTTTTATAAAACAGAAAATCATAAGCATCGGCAAGTATTGGAGGAATTAAAATATTTATACATCGATGGTGAGAATATAAAGTGGTGTAGCTGTTGTGGAAAACAGTTTTGCCATTCATCAAAAAGTTAAAGGTAGAATTATAATATGATTTGACAATTCTATCCACAGATATACTTGCAAAATAATTGAAAGTAGGTTTTGTAGCAGATACTTGTATGCCAGTGTGCCTGGATGGATTATGCACTATCGACAAAAGGTGAAAACAGCCAAGTGTCCATTCACAGAGGAAAGTATAACCAAAATGTGTTTTATACATATATAGTGCAGTATTATTCAGCTTTCTAAAAATGAAGTTCTGATATTGCCCAGAACATAGAAGAACATTGAAAACATTATACTAAGTGAAAGAAGCTCGTCACAGACTACCAATATTGTGTGATTCCACTTACATGAGGGACATAGAATGGGAAAATTCACAGAAACAGACAATAGAATAGTGGCTATGAGGAGCTGGGAAGGGAGGTTGTAAGAGGAAGGGAGAATGGAGAATTGTTACTTAATGGGAACAGGGTTTCAGTTTGAGATGATGAAAATGTTCTGAAAATGGATGGTAGTGATGGTTATATAACATTGAAAATGAACTTAATGCCACCAAATTATACATTTAAAATGGTCAAAATGATTAATTTTTAGTTATATATATTGTCATAATAATAAGCAAATTATAGCATGTTCATGCAAAAGAATATTACACAGACACAAAAATAAATACACCGGAAGTACTCTCAACATGATGAGTCTCTCAAATGTTAAATGGAGGAAGCTGAATATAAAATAACGCACACCATTAAATGATGGTGAGCTCATCTGTATAAGAGACAAATAGATAAATCTGAACTAGAGTATACAGGGATGAAACTAAAGTACATTAAATTTAAAAAAAAAAAAGCAAAGAAAGAATTGCTATAGGTATGTGTCTTTGTCCGTTTTCTCTTGCTGTAACAAAATAGTGGAGGCTCTGTAGATTTTAAAGAAAGTAAATATATTTGGCTCACACTTTTAGTGGCTAGAAGGTCTGAACAGCATCACACTGGTTATATGTGAGGATGTGGTGGGTTTGATCTCAATATCATGCCATTTTCCATTTTCTTTAATTGGAAGTTTTGTTACATTTCATTTTTTGATTCACATTGCTATGCCAGGAAACTATCAAAATGATTCAGATCAGATAACTTCAAGAAGTTTTGATTTTACATGCTCAATCTATATGGATTCCAGGACATCTGAAGGCTTGTGTTATATAAATAGGAAAATGATTATGTTGTAAATGTTAAAATTATATTTGATTTTTCTTCAGAATCCAATATTTTGTATTCTTTTGTGCTTTGAAACCCTGCTTTTTGACTTAGGTCATTAAATCTTAAAGACTTACTTATTACAAGAAAATGGATTTGTTTCTTCCTTTTTGAAATTGAAAAGTAGCCAAGGCCTGAATCAGGGTAGCTGTTCTCCCCACAGGGGCAAAACGAAAGCCTTGCAACAAGCCAATTTAACATCCTAGTTTGGGTCATACATTAAATTTCTGAAAAATACCATTTTCTCAAAAAGGATCAAGAAGCATTAGTGCACGAGAAGATTAGGGTTCCACGTTGAGAACAGCGATTGTCACCCAGGCCATTGGGCGGCTGGCGCTTTTCTGGAACATGGGTCTTCTTCAAATGGCCTTCTCTGTGGCTCCACAAGGAATTAATAATCTTTCTCAAAGTAAAAGTCTCTTTGGGGTAAAATGGCATTGAGAATTGAATAAGAATGGGAGTAAACGATGTCAGCATGTTTCTTTCAAAGCTGTGCATTTAGAACTCAAAGCAATGCCAATTTGGAGATCTATAAAACAGCTTATCAGACATATTCATGCTGGGAAAGGTAGGATTTGAGAGTTCCTGGTTTTTATATGCACAGCCCTTCTTCAGTTTAAAATCACTGGAGGTTTTTATTTGTGTCAAAAAAGTCATGTAAGTAAACCTAGAATTATTTTAAAGCATTTTTGCCTGTTTTGTCTCTTCTGCTATTGTTTGATTAAATTATTTTTAAAAATCTTTTAAAGGTAGATACCAAGAGTAACGTTTGATAAATAATTCTACAGCAAACATTAGAGGGTGTTTTTTTAATGCAGAGAACACAAAGCTGTTTGTTCAGGTGGTTTCTTTAAACTTTCAAACTCATTTTATTAATACACCCTTATATACAAGCGAACAAAGATCCACTGCACAAACTGTTCAGTTAGGTGGCTTCTTCACTTTTTTCCAGTGAGACTTTATGAGTTTGATCTAAAAAATGTTCTCAAAAGTATAGATAGCAGGGCTGGGGATATAGCTCAGTTGGTAGAGTGCTTGCCTTGCATGTGCAAGGCCCTGGGTACAATCCCCAGCACCAAAAAAAAAAAAAAAAAAAGGAAAAAAAAAGAAAAGAAAAGTATAGATAGCCTTTATAGGAAGATGGGAAGATGTTTCCTAGTGTGTGATTTTCTGTGATCTTCTTGCAATTGTGGTATTTTAATTATCATCTTTTACATTTTCCTGTTGAGTTAACAATAAGTGATATGCTTATCATTCAAAAACATGTACTCCCATGTAGAAGTCTTCTTTCTTTATATCCTTTACAGTTCTACAGCAGGAAAATTATAGCACATTTACTATACTAACAGGCATTATTTTCTATGCTGCCTACCTAGTTAGTAACTCAGAAATTGAGGGATGTTTGATTTTTCATTTTATTTTTGCAGTATAGTTTTGTATAGTCTAGTATGTTTTTCAGCTACTTATTCTTTTCATTGAAAGGAAAACTTTGGATAAACTTTCATAAAAACTCCTATATGTATTCAGGTATGTGTGTGTGTGTATACACACACACACTATATATATATATATATATATATATATATATATATATATATATNTATATATATATATATATATATATATATATATATATACATATACACATATATAAAACACCTATATATGCATACATATGCATATATATATGCATACATGTATATGTGTGTATATATACATGCATACATATACATGTGCGTGTTTATGTATTCACACACACATACACATACACATATACATCATGTTAGAATGCACAGATTATTCATTTTATATGCCATGCCATATTTGTGATTATTATATATTGCTTTGTGTCTATTTGGGTCACCGCAACCCTGTATTAGAATGTACTCTGTATTTGTATGTGCTGCATTTTCTCCAATGGAATGAGTAATACCTACTGCGGGGATCAGTGATATGTCAAGCATTGGTGTTCTTCTGCCTGTTGATTTTTAGTTCTTAATACAAAGGAGAAGAGCACAGAGATGAATCATGCTTCCTCCCCTTGTGATCTTAATTTTGACTTTTATTGCCTCATTGGGCAACAAGGTTATATAGCCTCACTAATAAACCTGGGCTAGGTCAGATAGCCACGTTCAGTAAAAGGTGGCTCTTTGGCCCTCAGATTTTAAGCCATCTGACATTTTAAATTTGCATTAGGAGGCAAGGAGAGGAAATAACCAATATTCTGTGCTTCTTTAGCTCTTGAGAAGGAAGCTTTTTCAAGTCAAGTCTTTGTTCAGATTTTTTGGTCAGTAATGAAGTAATCTTCATTTTTGTGTTATATCAGCAAAGAAAATGACAGCTGAAATCTGAAGGCAGGATACAAACAGATATTAATGCCTCAAGTCAATTTGTTTAAAAAATAACACATATGAGAAGGGGAAAATAATCAATCAAAAGAGTTATAGAGCTTTTTTTTTTTTTTTTAAATATACCAAGTGCCTCCAAGTTGGGCCTTTTTCCAACAGTTGTCAGTTAAATCCCTATTTCTCCTCAGTTGAATGTTATTTTATTCCATGGAATTAACAGGAGATCATGACTGAACTTTCCTAAAGTGTATGTATTAGTTAGGATATGAGTCTAGCTACAGTAGCAAGAGTCCAAGTATACTGTGATTAGAAATTGTTTCTGGCCTACATTAATTAGATAACAGTCAATGTTAGATTAAGTGCTCCTTGGTACCAAGGGTCTGGACTCTTTCTATGTCAGTGTGCTTCTGTCCTCAAACTTGCTTCCACCTTATGATCTAAGATAACTGCTTCAACTCCAGTCTTCACAGCTACCTTCCACCAAGAAGGAGAAAAGAGAAAATGTATTCTGGATATCCCTACATATTGCCTTCACTTAAATTCCATTAAACTATGTGCAGTTAAACAAAGAGAGACTGGGAAAATGTAATCTTAATGCTAGATAGTTATGTGCTCAACTAAAATTGGTGGTGCTATTACTACAGAAAGAAAGGCAGTCTGGATATTGGAAGATAATTGTCTTGCCATCATATATAAAAAAATATAAAGAAGAAAATGAGAATCGTCTGTAAACTCACCATCTAAAGATAGTCACTTTTAAGTTTTGTCATGTTGACTTTCATTACTTTAATGTAATAAATATTTTTAAAAGAACTATACTATACACTATAATATGCTATATTTTGTTTAATGTAGTAAGACAATTGAAACATTTCTTCCAATGCTTTTTACAATGCTTTACTAACAACCTTTGAAATACTGTTGCAATGATGATAGTTACATACTATCTGTGAAACCTAATATAGTTAACTGAATTTATACTTTTGAGCATTTATATTTTTGTCTAGTTATATTCTAAAGATATCACTGGTTATAAATATTTTAGTATCTATCAGAGATGCCTAACTTAGAGGTAAAATGAATATCTTTAAAGTTTTTAATGTATTTTTTAAAATTGCCCCTTAGAAAATTAGTGCAAAGTTATACTCCCACAGTTGCTTCTAAGAGTACTCATCACATCAAATCTCCTCCATTACAAAGTAATTTATAAGATTTAAGATAATTACAAATTTGATAGTTTACAAATAGTCCTTTTGGGTTGGGAGGTACCAGGGATTGAACTCGGAAGCACTCTACCACTGAGCCACATCCCCAGCCCTATTTCGGATTTTTTATTTAGAGACAGGGTCTCACTGTGTTGCTTAGCACCTCACCATTGTTGAGGCTTTGAACTCGCAAACCTCCTGCCTCAGCCTCCTGAGCCACTGGGATGACAGGTGAGCCACTGTGCCTGGCTACAATTAATCTTTTAAAATTTTATTATTTTAATTTATATTTTTTTGTGAACAGCATCAAATATTTTCAAACATTTTTGGTTATCTATGATCTGATTTAAATTTCACCTATATTATCTGTGACTAAATGTCAGAAAAAAAAAATAACTTCAAAGGAGAAAAGGTTTATTCTGACCTATGGTTCCAGAAGTTTTAGTCCCTGCTCAGCCCAGTTACTTCAGTCCATCAATCACCCTCCCAAAGACCCCACATCTGAACACTGCTGCAGTGAGGACACATGAGTTTTGGGGGAACACTTCAAATTCAAACTTTAAACATGACCTTTATATTTTTTCTACTTATGATTTCCAAAGGCTCTAGGATGAGGATAGAATTTATTTTAAAATATGTTCTACTATATTTCTAGCTTGGAATTAGCCTTCTGCTTCAATAAGTATTTACATTATTGGAGATTTGTTCTGTTAATGTAATTAGAACAAATATTTGTCAATATCTAGTGGGCAATCAATAAATGTTTGTTTAATATGTGATTGGAAAAGTGAATGGTTAGGTCGATCACCACATTTCCCTGTTCTTAATGCTCCCTGGTTTACTTTGCTTCTTTTCTCAGGTCTTTCCCATTCTGAAGCTTTGGGTTTTGATTTGTATCTTGGCTGACTAGAGCATATATTTTCAAAAGAAGTTTGAGTGTTCATGCATATTATGCTTGATGTGATCATGCATATGAAAATATTCTGATGACTTTGCCCACTGAATTACTACACAGATTGTATAGCAGTCTTTATTACAGTTATTTCCCTTTAAAACTCTTTCCCTATCTTCTGATTCAAAGTATAAGAATCGTCTAATTCTTATTTTTTTCTGAGATGTTGCTGCTGTTTTACTTTCTGGAATCTCCAAGAACTTTTTTTCTCTCTTTTTTGAAATCTGAAAAGAAAATATCAACGCAATGTAATATGAATAGACACTGATAACATTTCATAACTTTCCCTTGGAATCTGGGGAAGTACTTTAAATAGATTTGGAAGTGTTTCCTTCACTCTGCCCTTAATTCTCATTTCTCTTGGGTCCGTCTGGTCTCTTCCTCTGGAGCATTAGTTCATACTCTGTGGGTTTGCTTTTCATTTCAATGTTCTTCTTTCTTGTTATTTTTATCCATGTTTTCCTTCATTCTGGTAAAAATGTGGGTTCTTGCAACCAGTGGTTTGATTGTCCTGCTGTAACAAGTTTCTGCCTGCTCTCTAATCAAAATGGCAATGTGCTAGCATGTTTCTTAATACTGTCTTCTTAGCCTACCCAGCTCGTCTTGTTTCTCAGTGTGTCACACCTCCTGTTGCATTTCATTCTCTGGCTTTAGCTCCTCACTATTTCCGGAGTTCTTATTTCAAGGAATTTATCAATTTTATAAAGCAGATGCTCAACTTGTGTCCTTGTGTTTTGCTCTGATATTTTCCCAATTATGCTCTTGTGTGTGTGCCCGTTCTCTCTCTCTCTTCCTCTCTTCAGCTTTTGAAACCTTTTATTCCCTATACTATTTATTCATCCTAGCACAATGAGGTGTCCATGAAGTATGACTGATATTTTGATCATAAACTTGAAATGTTAGTGGTTGGATTCTTGGATCTTTTTATATACAAGTATTTTCTTTAAGCATCTCCTCCTGCTGGGTGATGTGATGCATGCCTATAATTCTAGCAACTCAGGAAGCTGAGACAGGAGGGTGTCAGGTTGAAGTCCCATCCAGGCAATTTAGAGAGACACTCTCTCAAAAAAAAAATATAAAGGGCTAGGGATGCTCACTGGTATAGCTCAGTGATAGAGAAACAGTGAGTACAATCTCCAATACTACTACTACTATTAGTGCTACACACACACACACACACACACACACACATACAATCCCCTTTTATTTCATTTTTTAACCAGGAAGAGTAGATATCATATGTCTATCAATAAGCTGGTGAAGACTTATCTCCTCCTTTATTCTGTTCACAAATTTTATATTACTAAATATCCCTAATACCTAAAACATAGTGCTAAATAGCCTTATGAATGTATAAATTCACACTTATATTCTATATATCATGTGTAATATGAAACATGTAGCACATTATATTATATAATTATACATAAATGTAAATATATATTAAGCACATACATTTAACATTGAGGTATAATCCTTTGCAATATAAAGTAAACCCTAGAAATATATTTTTATTGCTGGCTCAATGACCCAGGTGCTCAAAGGACATGAGCAGTTCTTTGTATTTGACTCTTGGACTGGCCTGAACTTTGGTGTGGCATGGTGTGGCCATGCCTGACCACATGCCTTGAAATGAAACTTCAAGTGAGGAAGATCATCAGAAGTTTTCCTGGGCAGCTACTTCATTGGACTGACTTCTCCACAGGGGCAGGCAAATCCTGTGGCCTTCTCATCTGCATCCACCAACTGGGAGGATTTCCAAAGTCCCTACAAGAATTTGTTTTGTTTTATTTTTAATTTGTTGTTTGCAGTACCGAGGTTGAGCCTGGGGACTCAAGCATGCTGGGCAAGCACTTTACCACTGAGCTACACCCCAGACCCTTTTAATTTTCACTAAGTTGCCCAAGCTGGTCTCAAACATGTGATTTTGCTACCTCAGTCTCCCAAGTAGCTGGGATTACAGGTTTGCACCACTCCACCCATATTGCAAGTACTGTTTATATCTATATAATATCTATATTTATTTCTCTATTTCTCAAGGTGGGTACTGGCAAAATCTCGGTGTTTTCCTTCAAATTGTTTCTCTTCTCCAGAATATCTAGCCAAAGTTTTATGTTTCTAAAATGATGTTAGTATTGTTTATAGGCTGATATGTTATTACCTACATGGGGTAGTCCATGGGTCATTTTGGAATGGACCCAAGAGATGTAGCACAAGAGAGTAAGGATTGCTTTCCTAGGCTACTGTCTCTGGTGATGGTGACAGGTTTATATTAGTGCCATTAAATAGATGATATATACTGTTCTGCCTTCTGAATGCTCAGAATAGATAATTGATATTCTGGCAAAAAATAGTTTTAATGATTTTCTACTATTTCACCATGGAACTATCATATATATATACACATATTTCCATAGCTGCTCATGAGAGTTAGTGATTTGCTGAGTTTGGCCCTGGGCAGGAAAGGTGTGTAGGTTCCTCGGTAGGTTCCCAGGAGTCAGTAGCAGCCAACACTCCCAGGAATGGGAGGATGCTGCATTGGCAGCTGGTAAAGGAGACCTTGGCAGGGTACCAAGAGCATCCAATGTAATAATTCTCTACAGTTCCTGCCATGTGAACTATATGTGTGAGCACTTTTCCATTGCTTTTTCATTAATTTCATTGCTAATTAATTCAACAACTAGTTATTGTCTGTTACATGTTAGAGATCTTAAATCTTTCTAAAAAATATTGGTCAATGAAACTCTGGGATTGATTTGCCAGGTCTTTATTTTAAAGAGAAGATACCATAAAGTAAATATCATTTTGTCTATTTTATTTAATTAAACTCAATACAATACCTTTCTGGTTTCAGCTTCTCCTTATAAGTATATACGAAGGTTTTGGCTTAGAGAAGTTAGAAAGTTTTACTCTTGAAATTACTAGAGGGCTTCCCCCCCCCCCATATTTCCTTTACTTATTGGTATATTAAAAGACTATTCAAGTCATCATAAAGCCTGATACTCAGTTCTATATTTTCATCTCTTATTTTAATATTTTATTTTTAATCCAATAAGAATTTTTATGATAAGTGAGATTTGAATGAATGTGTTTTCCTTGGAAAACAAGCCAATTTTATGGTGCTGTTAATTAAATAGTTCTTTCCAGTTGATGAGTGGTTTTCTTTATCCTATACCTCAAAGGATGGTACCTCAATGATAAATATATATATGCTTAATAAATATTTTTAATTATGTGTAATTATATAATACTGCATTATAAGTCACATATTATAATATAATATAGCATAACATGTGAATGTAAATGGATACATTTATAAAGATATTGAGCCCAGTATTTCAAGTTTCAGGGATATTTAGTAGTATAAAATTTATGATTAGAATGAAGAACAAGATAAGATGTCACCGGCTTATGGATGATAACTGTCACCCCCACATACCTCATCTTGTCCCCAGGAGACCTGCTGAGGCATGTGGGGGAGGGATGGAGAGCCAGATGGTGCTTGTGGCTGGAAGTCGATGACTCCGGGAGGGATAGAAAGCAATTACTCGGTACCAGTCCCCTGGGAGGCTGCCGACAAGGCAGGCATGTTCTCTGCATTCATCTCTACAAGGTGTGATAATTAAGCCAAGAGAATTGTAGCATGTGTCTGATGGGTGTACAAAGACTCAGCATGGACCCTCTTGGCTTGTTCATCACCTCCACATCACCTACATAGACTCGTAATTACTAGGAATTTAGGGCATCTACCTGTGACAAATGTCTGCCTCATTAACACCTCAGATACTTAAGGTACCATGGATAGCCAAAACCTGCTTATCACCAGGGCAGCTGGAGCATTGAGGACTGAGGTAACTGTTGTATCAACCTTAGGAAGAATTTGCTATATGCCAGAGAGAAGAGGACGGAGGTATGCTGGAGTTAGCCATCTTGATGCATATAGTTGGTATCAGCTTACTAAAAGCCTTATGAACTAGAGGCCTTCTCTATTTGACATGTAATTGTCTAATATATCTCCCAGTGACTCAGGGCTAGTTGCCAGAGACTGAGCAGCAAAAGACCCTCCCAGCCTGTATATTGGGAATTCTTGGCAGGTCTTGAAATCTGTTTTAGGGCTGACTCTACTTTTGCTTCCCATTCAAAGGCCAAGGCAAACTTAAGTGGGGTCTTTTGTTATCCAGCTTCTTTTTCTTTAAAAACAAAATTATTTATTTTGCTTTTTGTGATGCTAGGGATCAAACCCAGGGCCTTGTGCATGCTAGATAAGCACTGTACCACTGAGCTACACACCCTAAACCAGTTTCTTCTTCTTGAGGGACCAAAGGAGGCTACAAAGAAATGAGAAATGCCTATTCATTTTGAGATCTGCAACCCTTGCCCTGGAATGCTGACAGATAAATTCTCAAGAGAAAAAGAAAAGGGACTATCTTATGTTAGGTTCTCTAGGAGCAGAGCTTGAGATGAGAATTCTCATCCAAGTGACTTATTGAGGGCCTGCCGCATGCTTCACACCAGACACCATTAGCTTCCTTGTTCACAGCTGGGGGATCAAGAGTTTTGGGTGTTTCTTCATAGCCAGTTCTTTAGGCATTGATGGATGTAGACATGACTGGGAAGTCCATCTTCTTCTCCTCATGACTGGAAACAGACATCATGTCCATGCCAGAGTTTGCTACAAGATCAGGCTTAGTCTAAGGCCACATCTGAGATCCTGAATTCTTGACTTCTTTCTCTTCTCTGTCCTTTTCTCCTGCCCCTCTCTGTGTTGTCTTTGTGTTCTGTATCAATACATCACGTATTTATGTACCTGCATCTCAGGGTCTGCTTCTGGGAAATTGGGTCTGTGACACCATCTAATGCGAAGGATGTGGATCAAGAAACTACAAAATCAAATATGCAAGTACGACTGAGGCTTGTGCGCCAAGAGTTTATCATTAAGTTTATCATGAAGGCAATTTATCATGAAGGCACTTAGCTGATTCTTGGAGACCACATTCTGGGGGAACCATCCTCTTCAGTGAGATAGGAATAGTGAAAATTGATGAGGCACTCTCAGCCTTTCCAACTCTGCTTTAAGCAGTCGGCACATACTATGTCTGTGCCTCTCAGGCTTTAATGTGCACCCACACACATTTTGTTAAAAATACACATTCTGTTTCAGTGGGTATGATGAGGGGTATTCTACCCAGGAACCCCTGGGAAAGCTCATAATTCTGGTCTCCACACCAACACTATGAGTAGCAAGGGATTTACTCACCCATCCTCATAATAGTTCTGTGAAGCAGATTGTAGAATTATTTCCATTTTTTTTTTTAGATGAGAGTGAGGCACAGAGAGACTAAACAGTTTGCTCTAAATTGCATAGCTGGCAAAAAGTAAAACCATAACTTGAACCCAGGTTGCCTGGTTCCTGAAAGTATCATCTGAAATGCTCTGAAGTTAGGTCTCCATTGAAAGTGAAGTTCTAAGAAAGGTTGGCCAGGCCAAAAACTGAAACACAGTGTATCCCTGTTATGGATTGCAAGGAAAATCCAGATGGGACACTGCCCCAGGACACTGAGTGTCAAATAAAGAGAAGCTGTTCCACTGTCAGGTTCTTTTTGAGCCACCCATGCCTCTGGAACATTTGGTGGCAGTTTGACAGTATTGCCCGGTGGCTTGAAAGTAAATGACCAAGTGCCAGAGACTCACAGAGGTGAATGACAGCCGTTTTAATTTCTCCAAGATCACTCGATTTGTCTTTTGTGATATTTCAACATGTTCAGTAAAATAGCAAGCAACTAGAGATCTATAACCTGATTCACTCTAATTGATTTCTTGGCTTCCTTGGGTCTAATTAATTTTAAATATGTGTCCTAAAATGGTGCAGTAGGCTTCCTAAAAGTTGTTAGAAGGCAGCTGTATCACCAGTTGATGAAAAATTGAGAGTCGGTAGGTAAATAGGAATTGATTTTTCTGTTGAGGTCCAGACAGAAAGAAGGAAAATTGACCCCAGAACTCAACAGATGACCCTGGATTACTCTTGTCTTGATTTGAGTTTCCCCAGGATGAGACTGTAAGACAGATTGCCGCACAAATGGTTTTCCTGAAGTCTGGAGAGGAGGACCCTTTGGAGAATTGGGAGGGGGAGAGGAAAAGACCACTAGGGGGTGCATCATCGAGGAAGACACTTCTGTGGGTATCTGGGGTTCAGTCTCTGGAGTTCTCTGAGAGACGGTGTAGGTCTTGTATTTCAGAATTATTCCAACCTAGGAGCAAGGTGTCTGGGTCATTTATTCACTTGTACCCATCATTCCTGGGTTACTGGCTGGCCCTGTAAGGCTGTCTCCTTAAAACCCAGAATTTCTGGGCATAGGCCTGGCAGGTGGAGGCAGCAAGAGAGAAGAGCCAGAGTGTGTGCCCTTGGAGCTGTAGAGCTGGGTCCACAGCGGGACAGTAAATGCCATTGAGACGTGGACAGGGCACCTATAGCATCTCTCACCATGGCCAATGTCCACATATAAATCATGTTCCTTTGTCCTCCTTTTGGGCTCCTGTGACTCCTCACCATACCCCAGTTTCCAATCTCTTGCTCCCCACTTGTGTGGAGCCTATAACCTAGATTACCTTCGCCACTGGCTTGGCAACGTTGAACTCAAGCAATCATTCATCCTACATTTATAATACAATCCTCTACCCCTATTTAGAAGGTTACACACTTGAATTGTAACTCTCAATTATATATTATGACTATAAGTTATAACTATGGATGAGATTACTTAGACTCTAAAGTACTTAGCTTCATAGAGGACCTGCAGAAACCATTTTTTTCTTTTTCTTTCTTTTTCTTTTTTCTTTTTTTTTTTTTTTTGTGGATGAAATTAAAAAAAAAAAAGCAATGCCCAGCAAAACTGAAAATTGAATAGAAGCTTATGTATGGCAGTAATTTCTAATGGGATTAAAATTTAATCTTAAAAGTGTGACATTTGTGTTTGACATTGTCAGAGGTGAAGGAGGAAAAAAAGTATATTCTAGGCCAATGAGAAATAAAATGGGCTCCTCTCCAGGCTCTGTTGCCTGCGGGGTGTCATTACCTAGGTTTCCCGTCTGACACCATGTAGGCCGTCTGGTCACCTTGCAGTCCCAGCTGCTGTTTGATCACCTGTGTGCCTTATTCCTGTCAGAGGGAAGGAAAACAAAACAAAAACAGTGTGGTCATCCAGACTCGCCTTAAGTTCAAAAACAGGCTTTCCCTTTGGGGACTGTTATCCCCATCATGAAGCTTCTCATATTGGTATGGGATAGACCACTCAGTCACCTCTTTCCTTTACCCATTTTTTTTTAGAAATCACCTGAATATGGAGATGCTGCAGATCAGGAAGATGATTTCAGTACCTATCCTTGGTTTTCTTTAATATTGGGAAGTATATGAAAGAGTTCGATTTCTGTTACTGTAACAGATGCCTGAGGTAAACCGACTTATAAGGTGGAAAGGTTAATTTTGGCTCATAATTTTAGAGGTTTCAATTTATGGTTGTTTGGCTTCATTGCCTGGTAGTGAGGCAGTGCTTCAAGATAGGAGCATGTGGCAGAGAAGGCTGCTTAACTCATGGTAGCCCGGAGGCAAAGAGGTAGAAGGGAGGGGACCTAGGGTCCTAATGTCCCCTTAAAGAACATACTTCCAATGACCTAACTTTCTCCTAATTAGTAAAGTTTCTATCACTTCCCAGTAGATCTACAAGATAGGGACTAAGTCTTCAACATATGGGCCTTTGGAGTGTATTCAAAGTCCAAACCATAACAGTGTTATTGAGTGCCTTGCTATGTCACTCAATGACATTTCCATTTTTTTGTTTTATTTTTTATTAACAAAGCATAGTTCTAATGCACAAGAAAATGTCTAAAGTACTGGTCAATTAATCCCATTCTTGTCTTCATAAATTTGCATGGATAATAATAATATTTTCACCCTCATTTTACACATGTGAAAACTGAAACACCAAAAAAGTTGTCATGTTGGCATTATCCTGAGGGTGACATGGAGATTGATGGAAATATGTTTAACTAATTTTGACTCTTTGATTAATTCTTGGGCCCCTCTGTCCTATTCCTAAGAGGCTTCTATTCCACTTGACTTTAGGGATGTTTTTCAATATGCATTAAAAGCTTGATCTACATTCTCCCTGGGTTAAGTCAGCACAGCATGGAGAAAATGCCACTGAGCCAAAAATACCATTGAGATTGCTTTCAGGCACTTCCAGAGTCCTGCCTTGTGGGCTTACGTATATAAGCTTCTCTGGTGATTATAAGGATGTTGAAGTTGTAGAGCAACCCAGATTAACAGAAGAAAGGAACTTTCAAATCAGTCAACTCCCCAGGACTGAGGGAGGATTGGGTGAAGGAATCATGCAGTTTGTACTTGCCTGAAAAGTTGATCCTTTCCTATTTTCACATCAATCTTCTTGAATCATAATGCCTAGTAGTAGATTTCTTTATTATCTTGAAAATATTTGCTCACGCACAGTTGTGGGTTTTAAGGAAGTATAGCCTAGTGGTTAAAAAAAAAGAAGCAAGAGGTGTGAGTTGGACTCTGAGCCTCTGCTTGGGTATTCACTGCGGACACATTACATAATACATTGGAACCTCAGTGTTTTATCTATAAAATGGACACATAATCTGTAACAGTTTATAGAGTCAGTGTAAAGATTGGTTCCTGTGAAGACAACTATAATGTGCTTGTCACTCAGCAAGCATGCTCTGAATGTCAAATACCCTTATTATTCTATAGTCTAATGTGTTCTGGGGTTTTGTATAGCATAGTGCTCCCACCATGAATGGACATGATGAGAGCCTGGTTTTAGTACTTGGAAGCTTGTGACCCTGATCAAGTTATTCAACAACACTGAGGTTCCATTTTCCAACTGCAAAACAAGGTGAATATTACTTTCTTCTTAACATTATTATAAGCATTAAGCTAATTAACTTATCCAGAAGTCTTAGGTCTGTGTCTGGGATTTTTGTCTGTTCTTGTCTTTGAACCTAGCACATTATAGATATTCAATAAATATTTTTTTCAAATTGGTGAATAAACTCACAATAGCTACAGTAAGGAAGGACTTTTCACATTAAAATATTGTCTTTTGTTTGATTCTCTTTTTCCATGGACATTTTATTTGGCCACCATATGAGTGGATGTACAGTGTAGTCGCATTCGTTAATGTCACCACTGATTTCTTCAGAAAGGCCTGCAAGTATTGAGGAGACATCAGTCTCATGGTGGTGGACACACATTTTCCTAAATTCTGACTTAGGCCCAGAAGCTTGAATTTTATCATTGGTGACACGTACTGGCAGTTATTTATCTTGAAGTGGCCCGTTCACTTCATTCATTTTCAATAAAATGTCTGCCATACACCCAAGTCTGAATAAACCCTTTGCCTGTCAGTCATTCTTTTAAGTAAAAATGGGAAGAGTGACTAGATGAGTTCTTAACTCATCCCATAAGTGGGTGAGTAGACTGCAGGAGTATTTTGTGAATACTTCCCATCTTGCACATAGGATATTTTAAAAGCATTCTCTTAGGAGTCAAGATTTAATAAAGTTGATCACTTTTCTTACTTCATTTTATCTATCTATTATTATGTGGTGCTGAGGATCAAACCCAGTGCCTAACATGTGCTAGGCAAGCGCTCTACCACTGAGCTACAACTGCAGCCCAAGAAGGACATTCTTAAGTGTACTTTATCATATTTAGTGTGTGACAATGAATAATTTGATGGCTTCTGGCTGGAAGCCTGGCACCATTTCCTTGATTTGTGTGAGAACACCAACAGTTGTATCCATTATTGCTTTTGTACCGAGTGTAAATGTCATCATAGTGTAAAAGGCAATCACCTCAGAGTGTTAATATGAAATAATTTTGACCTTGGGTACACTCTGAAAGGGACTTGGGGAAACCCAGAGATGTGTGGACCATGCTTTTGGAATTGCAGAGTTATGGAAACACACAGAAGGTTCAAGTGGCTGGCTTCTGCCATTTATGAATGGAAGGGAAGGAGAGTAAATGAAGACTTTGTTTCCCATCCAAGAAAATAGGTGGACACAGACTCTATTGAAGAGAAGGAGAAGAGTAGATTTCTGATAGACAAGAGAGGTTCCATTGTGGAGCATGAGGCGTCTGTCTATACATTATCCTATTTGAGTTCCTTATTTTAGGACATCTTTACAATTGTTTATTCAAGATTTATCCATCATGTTCTGGGGACAACAGAAATGTATTTGATTCCAGTTTTTTTTTTTCATGCAATAGTTTTTTCTTAGTGGAGTTATAAGTTCTTTGGAGGATACCCTAAATAATACATTTAGGAAAAAAAAAAAAAGAAAGAACCCAATACAACACAAGACATTATCAAAGCAACCTGGTTTTGAAATATGACATTCTCCTTCCTGCCTCCCCACAATGACATAGTTTTTATTCCATCCTTCAGCTCCGGTCAGACTAATAAACACAGTCATTCTAACCTTCATCATAAATTAGGGAAATGCAAATATACTACCATAGTGAGATCTTGTACATTCAATAGACTAAATTAGAGAGACTGACAGTTTCAAGGATTGAGGGTGATGTGATTTCTCAACTGTGCTTTACTCTCTTAGGTGGCAAATTAAATGAATTCAACCATTTGGAAAACAATTTCACACTATCCTATGAGGTTGAACATTATATTCCCTATAATTCAGAAATTTCAATTTTGGGGATATACTCCACTAAAAATCTACTTATGCCAAGAGATAGGTGCAAGAAATACATTGAAAATGGCAGAAATGGAAGGAGAGAGCAGAGCAACCCAAATAACCACTGGTAGAATGGTGACCTAGTCCCATGCTGGAATACCATGCTTCAGTGAAAAGGAATGGAATTCCACTGCAAGAAGTCACATTTTGAAATCATAGAGATACAAGCTTAAGGGAAAACAGAACTCTGGATGAGTATAGAGAGTGCATGACACATTATTTATAAAATTCAAAGCCAACATGATTTTAAAAAATAGACTTTAATGGGTATATACCTATTTGATAAAATTCTACACAAAAGAAAAACAAAACAAAACAAAAACAAGAATACAATATTAGCCCAGAATTTTAAGAAAGTGTTTTCCCCTGGTGGGTGTGTAGACAAAAGATGTGATACAGGAAGACTATATAAGAGAACATGGTGATATGGATGAACTTCTAAGTTTTAAATGAAGAGATCAATAAATTTTTATTATAAAAACTTAGGGTATATACAGGTAGGATACACATATTTTTCTATGCATTATTTTATGATAAAGTTAGAACTATAATGAAAGAAAAAGTTTCCTTGTTAAGTTTTGATCTCAAGATTTAGTAACTTTTGTATCTTTTGTCTGCATTGTAAATGTGTCTCCTGATGAAGAAGACAGCTTTCCTCGCAGACACCTTATTTTAGTCATGTTTATATCTTGTCTTTAAAAATATTCTAGAATATATTCTGTACTAAATCTATGTCTGCTAATTAAAAAAAACAATCAAAATAAATAAATAAATAGAATCTACTTTCTGGATTGATCTATAACCAATATAATTTACTAAGTTTTCACTTAACATTTTTGACCTGAAGACATTAGATAAAAGTAATTAAGTCAAGATAATTTATTTATAAATTATTTGATTTTTTTTATATTTTGGCATTTAGATAAATATTGTGATGATTATCTTTTATACATATGCATACAAAATAAAGAGGAATGTTCTTTTGTATATGGTGTAATATGTTCCTCACTCTAATACAATGAATAAGCTTCTTTTTTTAAATAGGAAAGAGATTACTCAACTAATTTTGACGAAGTTTATTGAGTGAGTTTGCCTCAAAACTCACTTCCATTTTTATGCCTCCCTGTATCTTCACATAATAAACTTACAAGTGTGTTTCGTGCAATGCTTTGTCTCAAAGTGTGTGTGTGTGTGTGTGTGTGTGTGTGTGTGTGTCCGTCTATCCTCTGAAATTATGTGGCTTCATTTCCCAGAGCCCATCAGTGGTTTTACAGAACTTACACAGATTATCAGAGCTTTCCTTTCCAGATTGTACCCTGCACCATGTAAACCTTTATACAGCAATGACAGTGGGGAAGAGGGACAGGTGTGTTCTCGCCAACACCTGGGAGCTGTCTCTGTTTCTTCCAGCTGAGATTTTAACAAAAATCTGTTGGCCTGGGAAATGTCTTCTAGGTTGCTTTCCCCCTTAACTGGGCAGTCCTAACAATTCTCCTGAGGCCCTGGGGAAAGGTGATCCCAGGGAAAGGATGGAACAAGGCAGGGAGGGTGTGGATGGGCATTTCCTTCCAAGTCAGACCCCTTGCCCTGCTCCCCTCCTCTGGTGTTTTGTTAAGCTGGCCATGAGGGCATCTAGCCTATTTTGGTCCCACTCTCCCACCAGCTCACTGTGGTGCAAATCCAGATCTCTGGAGGAATTGGAAATACTTTAAAAAGGGTGAAGCAGCTCTAGAGAAAGACTCTCAAAACACAGAAGACTTTTCACATGCTGTAGCTTCATTCAGACATCATTTATATGTGGGGAGGTGACCTTTCATCTAGTTGAGCAAACTCTTCCTTGGAAGATGAGTGTTCAAAAAATCATCTCTTATACAAAATAATTTCAACTCAGTATAACCTGTGCTATTTTTAGTATTTATATTTTTTCTCTTCCTTGGAAAAAAAACTGGGATAATAGTGAGTATATACATCTTTGTGTCTACAGACATATAGACATACACTATATAAATCTAAATCTAAATATATATATGTACACACATACACACCATATGTGTGCATGTATACATCCACACACATATCTACATGTACACAATACATGCAGATAAGTGTTTCTATATGTGTACACTTATATGTATAAAATTGAGGGAAAAAAAGGCCATGTTATGCAAATATACGACTTGAGTTTCTTCCCTGTAATAAAATCAATTAACCATTCTCCTTTCTGCAGGAAAGATGAATTTGCTCCCTGAAAGAGTGATCAGCCATATTAGTTGTAATAATATTCAATATTCAGAGATTAGCTGTACACTGATGTCCAAAAGGGTCAATCCAAAAACAGAATGGGAAAAGCCTCTAAATCACATGGCCTCTTTAACTGTTTATTGATAAAGTTCTTGAAAGGGAACTGGAGAAACTGGGGAAAGACAATTGAATGTCAAGTAATCATAATTATATCCACTGAGGGATGACTGAGAGTGGACCATATTGATTGTCCAAAGAAAGCTTTCTTGGGACTCTGAGGACGTTGTTCTCGTTAATGCACAGCCACCTGGGAAGGGTTTTCAAAGGTGAGGAAGGGACCCCACCATTAGAAATAAAAGTGAGACATTTTTCAGAAGGTTCCTGCTCATTGTGTCAGCCAAAAACGATTAGCTCCAGTGAATCCTGCCTGGGTGATGGACAGCCCCTTTGATGTTAAACCTTAACATTCATTCCTGGTTTTATTAGCTTTGTAGCTCGCTCTTGGATTCTGTTGCCAGTGGCCTCACTGCCTGATTTTGCAGGCTCACGTGCTTCTGGCTTTCCAACACAGTCCCACCAAGTCCAGTTCTGTCTAATAAGATGAAGCAAGAACTTTAATTCAGTTCCTAAATCTCAAACCCCACCAGAGGCATTGAGAGAGTTTACCGTATCCTTTTAAGACTCCTTGTGACTGCAGGTGCTAAGGGAAAAACCAATGCATTGTGCATTCTTATTCCTCAAGCTACCTTTGATTTTAGTGAACATCCCCTGGGTCATATTTCTATTATTTATTTTTAAAGTTTAAAGGGATATCCTTTAAACTCAGTGTACTGAAAAAGTTTTATTCACTGACTTTTGAACAAAGTGTCCCATTTAGAAGTATGCAATCTGACTTTTTTTTCCCCCTTGATAGGGAATCAACCACTGTGGAATACTGATTCTTTAAAAAATATTTAAATCTTGTTGTGTTTTTGGTATAGGTTAATTTCAGAAGTACTTATTCAGAACTTCTTGTATTCAGAGCTCTGATGGTATGTTGCACAACTCCCAGGAATTTAAATGCAGTGGAGCATCCAAAATACAACCAAACAGATGTGTGGGCATGTGTTATGCCAATGGGAAATGCTACCCAGGGCACAACTTTGGCATGTATTGATATATTATAAAGGAACATGATGAATTTATGGGTAGATAGGTAGACTCTAAATAGATAGGTAGGTAAGTAGAATAGATTCAGTCATTTATTTATGGATGTATCTATTACCGAAAACATAGCAAAAGGAAGACTGCAGAACTTTCTAAAAGCCTCTGCAGGCCAAATCCCCTTCATTGTAGCAGCTAATCTTTACTTGCTACATCCCACAGTTAGTGGGATGCTTTCTCCATCTGTTTTCTTTCAGGAAAGTCTCCAGGACTTTTCTAATAGAAATCAAATTAGATTCTTGGACTCTTCTTTCTACCTCATTGCCCTGACTGACCAATAAAGGATTAACAACTACGCAACCCCATAAGCATGCCTTAATACTGTGTCTTTCAATGTCTTGGTTTTGTTTTTGATGAAGTCAGAATAAACCTACATTTTATCATGTGCCTCTATGTGTAAGCTACTTTTAGGCCCCAGCATCTTGCCATTCTTGGTCAGCATTCTTGCTGAAGGGCATATCATTCAGTGTCTTGAATGGAAATATACCTGCCTTCTGAACTCCCAAATCCACATTACCATTCCTTCTGTATGCCCTGTCTGTCCAAGGTGTCTGTCTGACATCTCCACTTACATGTCTCTCCCACTTCCTTGTCCTCATCTACAGTAAATTCTCAGCTTCCTTAGCCTCCTCAAACTGACCCTTTTCCATCCTTCCTTTTAAGAAAATTCCATACCTTTCCACTTATTTGCTCAAACTGGATGCCAAAGTGGCATCTCTGGGTGCCTTACATGACCCATAACTTACCTAGTATCACCATGTTCCATTGTGAAACCATCCACTGTTTTCAATTTCTTACCTTCTCTCAAGGCTCAAGGACTTGACTTTCTTACCTGGCTGACTCTTCCTCAGTGTTGTTCATGTTGCCTTAGGTATCAGTTGTCTCTTGCTACGATAATGCTACATTAACAGCCACAGACACTTCTCTGGTGTACAGCACAACTGCAGGTATTTGTTGTGCACACATTTGGGGGTGAGCTTCCCCTGGTCTTGGCTGAGCTTACTCACACTTCTGGGGAGCAGCAGGCTGTGAGCTGAATTGGGATGGCTTCAGCTTGGAAAACTAGGGTGACTCAGCTGTGTTCCATGTGTCTCATGCTTGGACAGACTAGTTAGAAGTTGTCCTCACAGGTAAGGCATAGAGCACAGATAAGGGCACTAAGTGTTTTCTTTAATATGCTGGTGACTCCCGTTCCTTAGCTAGGGACCAAGGGGCAGGGGATTATACTTGGGCTCTGGAGTGGACATCTGATAAATCCATGGATAGGGACATGGAAGATGATGAACTGGGACCACTGAAGCCATCAGTGTACCACCAGTTCAGAAGGGTCCTTCCCCACACATGAGAGTCTCACTTTCATTCACACTCTATCACAGCACCCTCTTTTATTAGTTCGTAGATATTTGTGGGGAGGTGGCTAATTTAATGACTGTGTACTTTACAAAGCTCTAAGCCCCCTGAGATCATAGGGAAAGGAGCTCTATTTTGTTTATTCATTTGCAAAGCCTAATACAGTGCCTGCTTCATTGTAAGTGCTCACTAAATGCAGAATACATTACAGGGAGAAGCTGGTAGTGGAACTTTCAAGGTGCAAGCAATTTGTCTTCACCATACCCCAGGATAAGGTGCTGCTTACAACTTAGACATAAGTACTCTGGTCAATAAATTGGCCCATCCAAAACAAGACCTCTTATATCCCTGAGCCAATCATCATTATTATTATTTATTTTAATTATCATCATTTATTGTATTGTTGGTGATTAAACTCAGGGGTCTCTACATGAGTTACATCCCTATTCCTTTTTATTTTGAGACAGAGTCTCAAAAAGTCACTGAGGCTATTCTTAAAATTACAATCCTCCTGCCTCAGCCTCCGGAATTTTGGGGTTGCAGGTGTGCACCAGCATGTATGGCTTTAATGAGCCTTTCAAGAAATGCTGAGTTCCCCTGGCTTTGGCTATGAGGGACCTCTTTCCCTGGACCAGAATTGGGGACAGAAGGCAATACTTCAACATCGGTGTTGAGAGGAGCCTTCCATGTCTATTTTTGATTGTTAGACTCTTGCCTAGAATTATGGGACCCAGTCAAAAAAGCTGGAGGAAACCTACCCTCTCTCTGGAAATTCAACTCTCGTTCAATAAATGAACCTAAAGGGACGTATACCCCGCTTATGGAATTTTCTGCAGTAAAGGGGGCAGCACTATTGTTTGCAAAACTTTCTTGTAGTGCAAAGAAAACAGGCCCTTTTTAAAGAGCTGAGTTTGGCACCTCACAATTCAATAGTCCAATTATCTACTGTCTATTGTAAAAGACATTCAGTATAATTCATTAAAAACTAGGAAGCGCTAAAAAATCCATAATACTTTATTTTTCTACCAAATAACAAATGCAAGCACCATTTAGTGCGATTTAATGCATTTGCATGGATTCAAGGGGACTATAAATCCTTCGAGATAAAAAGCATCCAGAACATTGATAAGAGAGCCCCACCCACTGCTCCACCAAGACCCACCACTACACAGCCATCCTATTTTCCACATACTAGACAAATGAAGCACCCGCTGCTGCTGGATCACCATTCCCCATTGCCCTTCTGTTCATGCTGCTTGTGCCATCTGGAATCCTCTCCCCTACCTTTCCTGACAGACCAGGTTCTACTCAACAATTAGGCACTGGATATAAATTTAAACTGTGCACCTGTTTTGACCCAGTAATTTTGCTTTGAAGAATTTATCCTAAATAAATAATTGGACTTGTGCCTTGAGATTGCACAGCAATACACCAGAATGTTAACAGTATTTATGTCACCTCCAGGAGTTAGAATTTGGGGGTCAGCAGTGGGGCTTTGGTGTCAAACTGCCTGGATTCAAATCATGACTCCATTATGTTCTAGGTGTTTTGATCTGGGACAGATCATTTCATCTTTTTGTTCAATTGCTTCATACCTAAAACTAAACAGTGAATATTATCACTTTCTAGAGTTATTGGGATGATTTAAAAAAATCCTGGTAAATGCAATATACTTAGAAGAGTGCAGTATACACACAAGAATTCAGTGCAGTATACACACAAGAATTCAATAAGAATTCAGTATACACACAAGCACTTGCTTTGCTTTCAGATGTGATTACATTATTTATGTTTTTTTTTTCTTTTTCTTGCTGCCATTGCTATTAGTGAAGAAGTTAGACTCTTCTTTTTTCTTTCTTTAAAACCTTGAACCCTAGTGATTTAGCTAGACTCAATGTAAAATGAACAATTGGTGACTTGTCAAGAAAAATGATGAAAATTCCTAAGCTAAATTAGTTTCTTTCATAGAGGAATACATGCCAATTTCTAATTTGGGAAGCTACTCCATTTTCATGATATCATCGCAGATGTCATGATAGCTATTCAAGACCATGGCACTTGATGATATGGCACAAATATATGGTCAACTTAAGTCAGCTACAAGTCCAATTTAAATAGGCTTCACTGGGTCAAAATTAGCCCTTTAATTATACTTTATCTAATGTCAGGAGTCAGTGTTGTGCTTTAGCTATTTAAATCTTTGGCTTTCAATTAGAAATTTAATAGCAAGCCATCAGTGTTCTTCTCATTGCGTGTTTAGAACATGAATATCTAGCTCCCCGCCCTTTGATTAAAGATCGTTCCAATCACTGCTGATTGTAGACATTATAAGTTGTGTGCTCTAATTCCTATTTCAGTTTTTAATTTTTTAAAAAATTTTATCTTTTGACTTGCGATTTTATTTAACCACATCAAAGTAGGTCAGGAGATGGGTTGTTTTTCTCTGAATAAAAACTCTTATTTTCCAAGGAATTTTTTTTCACTTATCAAACATTATATCATTAATACAGAATCTGGGCTTTAGGAAGGATCTTTGAAGATGGGGAAGGTAATAGTTTTGATATGATAAGATCAAAAATGAAATGGATAGAATCCTGACAGATTACCTTGGATGCACCTGCTGCTATGCTGTGAGGTAAGGATCAAATTCAAAGCTTGGTTTATTTGCAGTGAGTGGTGATCTCTACCAAAAGGACAGAGAGATGTGAAGAGTTGCTCTTCCTAACAAAGGCAGAATTGATTCCATCTTGGATGTCCTATGTGTGTCCCTGAGATAGATGTTTTGCTGTCTTAAGCAGCTCTTGAAAACATGAGAAGATTCTCTCGGATGAAAGACGACTTCTTGCTTCCTTTTTGTTACTTTACTCTTTGTGGAGATCTGATGTTTCAAAGGTCATGGTACCATCTCCTCAGCTGTTTTGTTTCTGGGCCCCCTTTGCCTTTATGGCAAGAGTTGCTGCTAGTTCTTAACACGAATACCCAAAGAGCTACACTTATCCTTCCGATCAGATAGAAGCAAGAATGCTGTAGAGACAATATAGATTTCCCCCGCCTCCCCCAAGGGATTTGAGTGAGAAAAGAAATTCAAGGGTGGTAAATAATGACCCAGTGTATAACAGAAAATTCGCGAACTGGATAGTGCATTCTTTTTTTTTTTTAATTTTTTTTAAAATTTTTTATTGTTGGTTGTTCAAAACATTACAAATTTCTTGATATATCATATTTCACACTTTGATTCAAGTGGGTTATGAACTCCCATTTTTACCCCATATACAGATTGCAGAATCACATCAGTTACACATCCATTGATTTACATATTGCCATACTAGTGTCTGTTGTGTTCTGCTGCCTTTCCTATCCTCTACTATCCCCCCTCCCCTCCCCTCCCCTCTTCTCTCTCTACCCCCTCTACTGTCATTCATAGTTCAGTGACTTGTTGCAAAGTAATTGTGCATTACTTCTTTAATAAAATAACCAGAGAATCACAAAAAAAAGGACAATGCTAAAATCTCCAAACAGTGAAAATATTAGTTTTTTTTTTCTCCTTTACATTGGCCTTTTATGTCCAGTCCTAGGAATATTTTACAGTTTTTTCCCCCCTTGGTAAAATCAGCAGGAGCTTCCAGGTGGCTGAAATCCACTCTGTGCATTGTTGCCGAGAACATTTATAGCACATTGTTCAGAACAGAATAGACGAGAACGACAGGGGGCTCTTCAAATGTGCCTCATCGAGCCCCAAACTGGAGATGTTTTTTTTCTTGTCATTTCAGAGTTTCAGCAGTAGGGTCTGGGATTCAAAGCAAATACCAGCTCCTACAGAACACAAGCCTTAATTAATTTCCAGCAGGAGATGAGCCATTGCCAATAAGCCATGAATTAAAATGGAACAGTGCACCAAAGGCCAGGTTCTCATCTCAAAATGAATAGCATTTCTTGCTGTTTTCTTGAAAGATCACCTAGGACTGAGAGGTGAGCAAGCTCTCGTGGCAGCTCTCTTGTCTGTAAGGGGGTGAATGGTTTGGGCCAATGCACAGCAGGAAGTGGCCCCGGAGAACACAGGGACCAAATCTGATGAACTCAAAGACATTTTGTCAGTGTGCCCGACACATAGTCTGCAATATTTATGGAGCATCTACTTGTTTAACTGGCTTTATTAATTTCTCCTATAGTCATCAAACCTCAGTCTTGGAAGGACCCTCAGTCAGTGTTTCTTGTGCCTAGGGGCCACTTTGCCAAAGGGATTAGGTGTTATTCAAACTCCTCTTGTACCCACAAACTCCATCTTACAAGATGTAGCCTATTTTATCTCTGAGCAGCTCAACTGATTCCCATTTCTTCTTAAAATTGAGCAAAATTGAATCCCCTGCTGCATTGGTCCTTTGGGGCTGGCTTATCCCTGGGACCAAACACAATGAATCAAAAATGATCTTGTGCTTGATAGCTCCTTAATAAAGAGGGAAGGCAGGTCTCATACACTCTGTGAGGGGCCACTTCTATGGGAAAAAAAAATATCTTTCAACATTCTTCACTGGGTGTTGTGTGTGTATGTGTGTGTGTGTGTGTACATACTGGCTCAGTGTAACAATAGTTGTTTTCCTAACAATAAATAGCTAATATGTATCCATTGCTCACAGTGGGGCAGGCAATAATAATAACTGTATCAACTAATTACTAGGATTATCAGGTTTTACAGATGAGGAAAAATGAGGAGGTAGAAGCTTACCCATAGGATCTGAATCTAGAATCCATACTCTTAACCCCAGCTCTCTAATGCATCTCATGCTCTTGCTGAAGATGTTAACCACTTTCCATTTCTTTTGGGAAGCTGCCATTTCTGTCATCTGTTTCACACTGGATATACACTAGGGACATCAGATATGTTGTCCTGACCGATCCAAAACTCAGCAAACTTTGACCCTGTTTTCCTGGTGAGAAATGATAAGCAGCTGAATCGTTATTTGCACCTGAGTAGTTCTGGGTCAAAACCATAGAGTTTCCATTCTACCAGCTCACCTTGAGGGTTGTAACCAGGTGAGTCTCTGTAGGCACCAGCAACTCATGAATGGGAGGCCAATTTCTGTAAAGCATTCCTGCTATCTATAACTAGTGCCCTCTAGTGGTTTGAGAGAAAGGATGAGGTGAGCTCTGGTTTATGGTTTGACTTCCAGCATTCAGAGGCCAAATAGTCAGAAAACCTTGCTATTTGTATCTCTTCCTCAAGTCTGGGACCCTCAACCCACATCTGCTGCAATGTAGATTCAGCCTTAAGGGACCATGAGAATTATGTACCCAGCTGCTCATTTCTGTGCCAATGCAAGGATTAGTTTTGACTTTTATAGATGCATACAAAGGAGGCAGAGTCAAGAGAGGAGCTTGACTTGTGGCCTACTAAAGTAAATTGAGTCCATGCATGTGGCACCCCAGGGCAGCCATAGAGGGTGGGCTGGGATGCTACTTGTAATTAGCTCCAGGAGCATAAATGAGGGCCTATTCTTTTACATCTCTTTCCCATGAGGTTGCTAAGGATTTGTTGGGATTAATGCATTCCTCGTTCAGTTTTTAAACACTCAGGATGTTAAGCTGGCAGACTATTCTCATTATAGTAGGAATTGTTTCACTGGGTTGCACTTTACAGAGATTGGCTGCAGGGAATAAATGATTTGTTGGAAAACTAGGAGCAGAAAAGGTTGGAAAGATCAAAGTTTCAATGTTCAGACAAGTCTTCTCTCCACTCTTTTCATTCAATTTGAAATGAATTCATTATGACCGGCAGATCCCAGGGGACTCCAGAGACATTTGAGAGAAGTGCCTCAGAAATGCCCCCTACTTCTCACTGGTGATGTCAAAACATGGAATGTCTACACAAGTCAAATATAAGAAAAGAACTTGTTACTTTGGGCCAAATTTACTCAAGTTTTAGACTAACTCCTAGCTCTGTTTCTAACTTTGACAAACCCCTTGATGTCTGTGATCCTTAAATCTTTTCATCTGTAAGGCAGGGCTAAAAATAGTTTTTAAGACTATTTTAGGAATTGACATCATGTCCTAACAGGGCCAGCCTAGTGCTAACATAGTAGATGCTCATTAAAATGGGATTACATTAAAATTAACTATTATTTTGGTTAGTTGATGAATTTATTGAAAAATGAATGAAGAGCTATCCTCTCATATAATTTCCTTTTCTATTTTTTAGGTTAATAGTTTAAGGAGCCTTAACAGGAATTTTTTTTTTTTAATACTTGATTTGGAAGCAGTGAATCTTTAAAAGCTGAACCATGAAATGTTACCATCAGGGAAGAACTGCTGCTGCAATTTACAAGCATTAACCAAATCCCCAAGAATTAAACTAGAACCGAGTACATTCTTAACGAGGCAGCTTGGAGTTTTCAGACACGTCTTTATTTCTTCAGCTCATTTGCAAATACTTATCTCTGAGTTAAATCATTCAAATGACTTCAGAAACACAATGGAAGCAGAGCAGAACTAAGTGTATCCAACTGTCAGGTCTGGTGAGGGATGATATAAAATGGGACATTTAGCTGGCATCCTACATGGTCTCTAAATAGAGCTAACAAAAGCTTCCAGGTTTCAGTGGCTAAAAATAGTGGTTATTGTGGAGGAAACATGCTTTGGACGTGAGATCAGCGTCGGGGGAGAGTAAGAGAAATGGGTACATGTGGGTGCGGCAGGAACATTTGGAGGGTCAACTAAAAGGCTCTTAGTCTTTGGATTCAGCTTTAATTGGTTCCATAAAAATGAAGCAGAAATGACCTTCCTTCTCTTTGTGGTGTCAGCTTCAAATGACTTATGGACACTGACTCTGCAGAGATAAAACCAGTTGATGAAGTAAGCAATCCATTGATTTAAAACAAATTGCCAATTGGAATAATCTGTCAAAGACCTGCTTGTTCTTCGTTAGCGTTTATGTGGTGTTTCAGTGTTAATGAGGTTTTGGTTTTTCTGTTTTGTTTTGTGTTTGGGGTTTAGAAGTTCTCTCATCCCACTCCCATGAATCATTAATTTTGTTGTGAGTTAAGAGCACACGTATTTGACTCATGGTAGTGTATTTCTTCTGTAGATTGTCTATATTATCAGAGACTTTCACTATCAAAGTAGTTAAGCCAGAAACTTTTCACTTGGGTTGAACAGCAAAAACTATTACCATTTTTTTTTTTTTTACAGAAGAACTTCTCTCAGTAAGGGAAGTTTTTTCATAGCCTGAAACTAAAACTCCATGAGATAGGGAGAACTCACTCAAATTCTTTCTGAGCCAAACACTTGCTATTAATTTATTTTTATTAAATGTGCATATAGCATTTACCATCTACCAGATAATTTATATTCCTTGCCAATATTAACAAATTTAATCCTCATAATGATTTTATGAATAAAATACTACAAATGTTTCCAAATTACAGAGGAAGAATAACTGAAATACAGAGGAGTTATGTAACTTGCCCAAGATCACAGGATTAATAAGTAAATGAGGCAGAATTTGAAACCCAGGTAGTGTACATGAACTTAATCAACATTCTGTCAGTATTTTTGGTCATATCTCTTAAATGTAATTATAAATAATAATGATAATAAAAGTCTGCCAACATTTGCTTTGTACTTCTTTTGCCTAAAATGTCCAGATATGAACCCATAGATTATTTCTTTTTAATATTACAGTTAGTCTCAAATTTGGTGATTTAAAATGAAAGTCCAGATGGAATATATATGTATGTGTATATAAGAGGAACACATATATAATATGCATATATGTTTAATGCACATATATGTGTGTGTGTGTGTGTGTGTGTATATATATATATATATATATCTGGAATTGGGTGTTATTGGGAAAAAAACATTGCAAGTTGTCTCCATGGTCTCATCAATTGTTCATGCTTGGAGGAATGGCATTTTCTTACCCCTTAAGTTTTGGAGGTGAAGAGTCTGAGATGGCAGAGGTTACACCAATGTCACAGGTCCCACTAGTAATGGTGCTCCTGAGTTCCTGGCTCCCAGCTTCTAGGCATCCCTCTCTGCTGGGCCATTTTCCTGAAATAGCTTCAGAAGTTGCAGCCTAGAAGAGGGGCCAAGGACATGCTGGAAGTCTGAAGCCAGCTGCTGTCCTTGGTCTTTTCTGTATTCCCCAGGCAGCTTAAGAGTTTTTTTTCCATAGAACGTGTACACAAGGTGAATTCAGGGTCTATTGGCTTCTTCGACCAGAAGGAGCCATCTGTCTTTTTAAAAGATGGATGGTTGATAGGGATTGCCCAGGTTTGTCTCATGCAACTGATGATTGGTTGTTTAGGTGGACCAAGCTCAGAATCCTCATGTATAAAAGATGGTGTTAGATTGAATTCTAGGATGAGCCTAACATAGGCTTACCTTAGAAAAGCAGAGTATAGGACATCCTCGAATGGAACATGATTGACAAATGCACAGATTAGCAGAGAGGTGGGAAAAGCCATTGGAAGCTCTACTGCTATCCTGGTTTAAAATGGATGTCACCTTGCCTTGGCTCATGGGAGGTTTTTACCTCTATCGTGACCTTGCAAAGTATCCAAACATTCCTAAAATCTGTCATGCAGGGTAGTTGGTGGCACAGTGCCTCTTAAGTCTATCTTGGGCTCTGGTTTGAGATTGTCCACATAGTGTATGTTAACTGTATGAGAAGCATGGAGAGATTCTCAGGGTACAAAGAATCCACGAGACTGGGCAATATATGAACATTGGCCTCGACTATGGGTGATGGGTGGCAAATCAAGGGTCCATTTGGTGCTGGGTTGATCTGCCTGCAGTTCTTAGCTACTATTAGTTGATCAGGGATTCATAGCCTCTTTTGAGCTATTATCCTCATTGTCAGGTGAAGCCCATGGAGCCCTTATAATAATAATAATAATAATAATAATAATAATAATAATAATAACTTTTTAGTACTTTAACTTGGTAAATTTACATATAGAAAAATGAAGAAAAAACCTTTTGTGTAGCTCAATTAATTGTGACAGATGTATACATCAATGTCACCATTGTTCCAACCAAAAGAACATTTCTGTCACTCCAGAAAGTTTCTTTGTGCTTTTCTCAGTATATCCTCTCTACCCTAGAGCAAATCACAATGATTTCTATTACCATACCTAGCTTTGAACCTCATATATGCATTAGGAGGAAAATTCTCTCTGCCCCCAGAAGAATTTTCAAGACCTAGCTAGCCCACAATGGTCACTCAAATAGAATCAAGACCAAGACATTGCCTAGGCTCACATAATGACTGATATAGATAAGCATGTATTTCATTGTTTGCGTGAAAAAGCATACATTTTGAAGTTTTTTAGGAGTATATTTCTTATAGCTAGAAATAGTAACTAAAACATTGTCACACGTGGAAGTCTGTATTGTAAATAGCTAAGGGTTTGGTTAGTTTGGGCTATAAATGAGAAATAGAAGCCCCATGGTGATCTAAGTCATTGAAGTGTCAAGTTGAAGTCTCCTAGTTAAGAATTAAAGGAAGCCACAGGGTGAGGAGCACTGTGTCCATAATCCTGTTGACAGTGGTTTTCTTCAGGCTTTGATTCATGGCTCATCTGCTCCCTGCCTATGGCCTGAATTCAGCAAGGCCATGCCGGTTTCCATGGTGCTGGTTTGCATACCAAACCAGGACTTGTATTTTTGTGTTTGCCTCACACATTTCCAGTGCTAAGTGTTCTTCTAAGAAAGGGATTAGCATGCTAGCCAATTAAGGGAGTTTGCCAGAAATAAAGCACCCAGGGAATTCATCTTCAGGTTATATTGCTGCTGCTTTGCCTAAGAACTGACAGCATGGTTGATTGGTTTCCTTAGGCCAGCATGACTCTTAGGATAAAATATCTATGGTGAAATCTGTAGCATATGTTTTTGTGTTCCCCCCCGCCGCCCTTTTTTTCTTAATACCTTCTAAGTAGTTCCCAAAAATTGAAATAGAGTTGTTTTTTTTTAATTTTTAATTTTTTTTATTTGATAGTTTTTGTTGTGGAGCAAGAATGGGTTTCTGGAACTTTACCTTTGGAGGTTTTGCTTGTTTTTGTTATTGTGGGTCTCTTCAGTGGAAAAAAAAATTGCCCCATTCATTTAGGAATAGTTTCCTTAAAAATCATGCTTTTGAAAAAGATATTATCTAAAAAACAGGCCTTTTAATCAGCTTTAGCCATCAGAACTAAAGCTTAAAAATGTTTGGTTTCAAATCTCTCCAAGGAGTATGATTTGCAACACACAAGTACAAAGTATTGATAGTCACAACTTCATGGATCAATCTCAAAAACAGATGCTGAGTGAAAGAAGTCTTTTACATCTTCCATTTAGATGAAATTCTAGAAAGGGAAAATTAATATATGGTGTGGAAAGGAACAGTGTTTGCCCCTGGGTGGTGGAGCAGGAATTGATTAGTAAGAGCCTGGGTTGTCTGGGGTGACTTCAAAGGCTTCCTATTTTGAAGGGGATTTGGGTTATGCGAGTGTATTTATCCTAATTTATGAGCGTGTGCTTAAGATGTATACATTTTGTTACATATAAATTTTACCGCAAAAGAAAAAAAAAAGACTTGTAAAAATGAAGTTCCCTTGCAAAATCTAGGGTGATCCTATGAGATATTTAGACACACAGAAAACTAATGAAAATTGATGATTCATGACAAATCAGTCAGTGGTATTTGGAAATCATGTGTGGCTATATCCATTCTGTGATTTCAGATATTTATCTGAATCTCTAGATTCCTATGGAAGATGTCTGCTTGCAGAAAGCACTATCTTCATTGATAGTTTTAAGTGGTCAGCAAGGGTTTGACTGAGTTGGAAAGCAGATCATTTGTGTCACAGGGCAAAGGCTTCCTGTGGAGCTGAGACCACCTTGGCAATTCTTTCTCACAGATTCTTGGTGATCACACCAGAAAGATCTCAGACATGTCATACAGAGTAGCAGGCATGAGTTTACTAAAAGAGACCAGGAAAAGGAAAAGGGGACACTCTCAAGGGACAGAGTGGGTCTTCTCAATGACAAGAAGGACAGCAGACTCCTCTTACTCTCCAGTTTTACTGGGGTCCCAAGGAAGTGTCCCAGAAAGCCCTGCACAGGTCCACTTTTTGGCTTTTGATGGACATCAGGATCACCTTAGACTTCCAAGTCCCTGCTGCACATGAAAACTTCAGTCACTTTGGCCCATGCTGACCATTTCTAATTGGAACCTGTTCTTACAGATTCTAGTTAGGGGAGATTATCCTTGTCTCTCTGAGTTCTAGAACTTGGTCTTAAAAGGTAACCAAAATCCCCCCTTCAGGGTAACTTGTGTTCTTCTGACCAGTATTTTGAGTCTGCATTTCTTCTGCAGATAACAGATTGTTTGCTGAACAATGTAACGTATCATATTGACTTAAGCCCTAAAGGGTTGCAGGTAAATTGCTTTTCAAATGAAAGCCTGTGGGCCAAGTTTAAAGGATCATTCCCTTAAATTCACCACCATCTCTGTTTCCTATTCATTTGGACTTCACTTTGATCCCTTTTCCTTTTTGGAGTATGGAGAGAAAAAACATGCATAATCATGTCTTTGATTGGGTAGCATTGGATGATCCTGCTTCTTGAGGCAAGCTTAGGTTTTAACTCTATCAAATGCCTTCATCTTTTGAAAGTTTTCCTTTCAGGATCTGGAAAGCCCTTGGGGTAGCACAGAAATTCTCCTATAATTCTGGAGTGATCTTTGGCCCTTACCAATGCTTTGGTTTTACTCAGTTCCCACTTGAACTTGTTTAGGAAGTGAAAGAGGTGATGCTTGGACAGTCAAATCATGTGGAATGTGGCTGCCAATTCCTGCCCTGATGTTATGGTTGGTTCATATCACACATTTGATAGAAATACACAAATGTGCAGATGTGGAATTCAATTTTGTGCAGTGAAGAAGATCCTAAATATCTTCCTAGGAGGGTAATGAGTTGTTGATCCCTACCTGTTTTGTGAGCTTTCCTCTCCATTGATGTCCCCCTGTCTGCTCACCACTTAGCCTCCAAATCCATATCACTTGCGCTTAAGGATACAGTGCGTTATAGAATACATTGTCGGTGGTCCATCCAGATTCCTTTAACCTGACCTATAGCATCTGGAGTCCAGCTGCTTTGAGGATTGGTTTTGAAAGTGTACAGCTGCCTCACTAGTCAGAGAAACACCTTAGCCAGTTTAGAAGCTATCCATCCAGGGAGGTTACAGATCTGGCCCCCTGCCCTACACATCCAGCCAACAAGCCTGGAGATGAAAGATGACTCTGTGGTGTGTTGTATGCTCCAGAACTTTCTGTGGGATCAGCACAAAGACTGCACTCAGATATGTGTCTTCCTGTTTTTCTTCTTTATAAAGATGGTGAACTTCAAAGAGACCAAGGTTGCTCATCTTCAGACAGGATCAATGATTGCCTATGAGAAGAATTTACATATGGGTATCTGAGTACCTGCAATTAAGTAGTGCTATTTCAATGTTTGCTCACTCTGAAACCAGGTACATGTTGCGCGTGGAGAATGCAACTCTTCCAATATGCAAGACAACCAAAAGTCATTGCCCTCTAACATATTAATATGGGAGAGGGAATGATGGGGAAAAGCGCATGTGTGTGTGTGTGTGTGTGTGTGTGTAAGAATCCTCTTTTTTCCTTGTCCTACTTGAAAGGTCATGATTTATACTCATTCTACCTGTAGAACTTTTAACAGAAGGGACACACGGTTGGTTCATATCACACATTTGATAGACATACACAAATGTACAGATGTGGAATTTGATTTTGTGCAGTGAAGAAGATCCTAAATAATATCTTTCATGTAGAATATGCTAGAGATTTTGTACTTCCTGGAAGCCAAGAGCCTCCATGTTTTCTCTCTGAGAGAAAATATAATGGCTTCAACCATAGGTTGGCCATCCTGTGTTTGAATGTGTTACAACTTGAAGAGTGGCTGTTCTCCTCAAAATAGCTGGGATTATAGAGTCACAAAACAGTATAACTCTTTGGGTGCTTACTTATGTTGACAATAATGTTTATGTACATTGATATTTAATGAAATTTGAAGTGAAGGAAAAATTATTTCTTTCTCTGTATGGAAAAATTTTGTTACCCTCAGGGGCATCTCAACCTGCCTACAGCATTATTTTACATAAAACAGAAAGTACCAGCATTTTTTTTAAAAAAATAAGGGAATAGAACAGAAAAGAACTGTATCAATTATCCATTTGCAAAATAGTGCTCTGTAACAAACCCCCTCAAATTTAATTAACTAACCAAGCAATCTGTGATCCATCAATATAGAGTGGGCTCAACTGGTAGTTCTTCTGCTCCCAACTGAGCTTAGTCCTATGCCTGGCAGCTAACTGTTGTTCTGGAAAATAGGGTCAGCTGAGCCATATGCCTCCCATTCTCCAACAGGCTATTCTGAGCATGGTCTCAGAGAGGTGACCAACAGTAAAGATCAGAGCAAGCAAGATGAGGTCACTAAACCCTTTCCACGTCCTCACTTGTGTCACATTTGCTAAGATCTCATTGATTGAAGGGTGCCATAGGTAGTCAAGCATCTGGTCATGATAGGACACCACAAAATTAATGTTCACAAGTGTGAATACTGGTGACAACAAAGAATTAAAAACATTGAAACATGTCACCTAGTGCATGTACACACACACACACACAGAGAGAGAGAGAGAGAGAGAGAGAGAGAGAGAGAGAGAGAGAATATAGTCATCTGTCAGCATTGGTGAGAGATTAATTCCAGGAAACTTGTGGATAGCAAAACTGAGTATGACGAAGTACCTTATATACAATGGTGTGGTATTTGCTTATAACCTATATAAATCTTCCTATATACATTGAATCATCTCTAAATTTCTCATAATACCTAATACTATTTAAATAGTTGTTAGACTATACTTTTTAGGGAATGGTGACAAAAATTGACTGTATATGTTTGGAACAGACAAAATTCTCTTTCCAGATATTGATATGTGGTTGCTTGTTTGCATGGATGTGGAACCCACTGATATGGAGGGTAAACTGTGTATGAAATGTTATCAAGTAAAACATGGAACTCAAGAGCTGGAAGCCTAAACCTCCAATTGTAACATCATATTTTCTGTCTTCTCTTGTTAGACTCCTGGCCCTACTCATTGACCTTGACCTGTCTTATTTTGTCATCAGAAATCTTACAAATTATCATTTCTCTTTCTTGGAATATGTTTTTTTTCTTTTCTACTCAATTCTAAGAATTTCTTGTAAACCTTTGTCATTTTTCAACACGTCTATGTTACCTTATATTAATGTTTATATGTATGATAGTACCCTGTAACTTTAATCAAATAGGGGCTCTTTCTAATCAGAATCACTTATTTTATTTCCCTATGTTGGCTTATTATATAATAAGAGTTTAATAATATATTGATTAGTGGTTCTGTTCTCCACATTCTGTGCTACTCTTCTCTTTCTTGTCTCTACCTATGTTCTCTTCCTTTTAAATCTGATAAAGTGTCTTAATCTTGAGTGTCATCTTCAGTCCATTAGTAACAGATGCCTGGGAAGATTGTGTTGAGAATAGCTCTGAACTCAGTATCAAAAAGAATTGGCATGGGTGCCATCTTGGATTAGTAATGCCTGCCATGGATGCAGGAGAGGATAGACCATTCATATTTGGCACCAAATAAGTTGTTAATTTTTAAAGAGGCATTCCATCTTCTAAGCTCTGTGGGGAGAGGAGTAGTAGTGATATTCATTGAAGGAAAATGATGGTGATGGCCAATATTATAAGATACGTAAGCAATCAGACATTCAAACAAAATCTCTCAATAAGAGGCAGGAGGACAAAGAATAGGGCTTTTGGGTCAACCCACCTAACTTCAAAATCTGATTCTGCTCATTACTAAACTTGGTGACTTTGGATAAACTAGATAACATTTATTTTCCTTAGCTTCCCCATGTACCAGAAATGGTACCATGGCAGGGTCATTTTTAAGCGTTCAATGAATTAACTTATACAAAATGCACAGCATTATTTTTGACTCATAGTTTGCAGTGAATGAATGCTAGCTACCATTTTATTATAAAGCAGTGGTAAAAATTACAAATAAGTAAAATATATCTTTAAAATAAAATAACAGTGTTTCCATTTGGAAATCTTTGATAAAGTCTGTGGATGACAATAATGGGAGGTTAATGAGCCTGGCTGTAACCTGGGATTAGTCTATTCTCAAAATAAGCAGGAACAGTTCTGAGCAATCATTTCACCAACTACTGGCACCTCATTTCATTCAGGATCAATTACAGATGTAGAACCATGAATAAAAATTCATTACAGGGATTTGACCTTTTGCAGTAGTGGGAGCTGTTAAACCATCTTCTGTTAACCAAATCTGTTGTCTTCACCTTTGAGACTGGAGCTTATTGTCTTCAAAGAAGCCAAGATGGACATAAGGTGGGCAGCAAGGACAAGCTAGAACTAGCAGCATGGGCAAGACCCCATAATATCAGTCTGAAACTAGTCAGTTCACTTATATACAACTTGGGCTAAGCAGGTTATCATGCAAGAGAAGTTGGCACCCTTCATCCTGGAGGAGAACAGGTGTCTGACCAGGGAGATGGAGACTCTAAGAAGGTAGTAAATTTTGAACAATTGAATGCCAGGTAAGTGATTCATCAAATAAATGACAGTGGACATCTGCCCAACCTTCAGAGTGTGGAGATCAATGTGACGGCTATTGGCTGTTTCACTTCCTTCTTCCAACTCCTCTGCCAACTGCCTGTTGCCTCCCCCACTCCCACCCCTTGCCTCCCCACCAATCAGACATTCTGGGAAATCTTCTTCAGCCTAGTTAAGCTGACATGTTAAAGGGTCACCACACACTCCTACTGACCATGTGTTGCAACAGGAAAAGAAACCTTCAAATCAAGAGCTTTGGGCTATTTAACCTTAAGCAAAACCAATTAACCTTTCTGGGTTTCAGATTTTAATTTTCCCATGAATGAAATAGGAAAGAAGGATAGTCTTTCTCATCCTTTAGGATCACTTTCAGTTCTTAATCTTTAATTCTGTCCTCTTAACTTCCTATATCCATTCAATTTCTTGTGTCTCCCTTTCTTGCTTACCTATTCCCTGTGCTTCTGTCCCAAGGCAGTCAGCTAAGCCAGAATGAGCACTAGGCAGATGAAAGGAGCCTTGGGTGTTTGCCTAAGCTCTCAGAGCTGCCAAAGGCAAATGCTGGGGCAAAGGGCAACTGTAAGTGATGGAATTAAATATTTACCATGTTAACCATGACCACTCATGGATTTCAGAGAAAGCCGACCATATTGACTGGAATTTTTCCTCCTGTGTTTCTAATGATATGCAATCTTGACTAGATTTGCCAGCTCTCAGAGGGTTGCACACTATTCAGCAACATTAATTTCTTTGCCTACTTCCTGTTACAAGCAATTATAATCTTGGCAGTTTTACTCGCCTTGAATAAGCACTTGTACACTTTATTGATATCTGGCAGAGAGGACTCTCTCCATGTTAAGCCTTACTTAGAGTTTTGACACTGCTAATTCTACAAAGTACTTGAGCTGCAGATCAACATTTGCTGGGCATTCTGTGGGGAGGTTTTATTACTGAATCCTGTGAAATGGAAGATTCCAAGAAAATTTTAGATAATTGATTTTTTTTTTTTTGCCCTCACATCTTCTTGTCCACTCTACTCCCCAAATGGTGATTTAACCAGTCCTATAAGGCAGTAGGCACAGGTTCACAACCACTTATTGATAATTCCCTCTCTAGTAGGACTTGACCTTGCCTAAAGAGAGCCATCCTGCCCCCAGTCATGCTCTTCCCTAAAGCATGCATTCAGTGGGTCCTGATTCCAGTATATAAGACCCAGTTCACTCTTTCTAATTCAAGACATCTCTGTAGAACTGGCTCAACTCGGGGCTCCCAGGAGGTTGCCTGAGACCTCTTCAGGAACATTATCACAGCCTGACTTCTTCTCCTGTCCCTACTTTCTTCTTTACTTTCCTCCTTTCTTCTCTAGGTGTTGATCCCACAATGTAAATGCATGTATACAATTTTTTTTTTTTATCTCAGAGTCTATTTTTCCAAGGAATCAAAGCTGTAACTGCAGTGACATGGAGTGAGACCAAAGTTTAGGAAGCAGAAAGACCTGTGGTGGAATCTACCTACTAACTCTTTAGATCTTGGACACTTGAGTTTCTTTCTCTCTTCATTTTTTTTTTCATTTATAAAATGGTCTTTTTGGGAGGATTAAAGCAGCTCAGTTAGTATAAATCCCCAGGCCCTGTGGGGGATATTCACACTGTTTATGTCCTCCCACTGCTTCTGTCGCCTTCTATCCCATATGATTTGCTCAGCTATTATGTTTTCATGTTTTTTGCTTACTTTTTGTCTGCATCCACCCCACTGCCCACACACCCACAAACAGGAACACAAGCCCTGCAAAGAAAAATATCCTTGTTGTTTTTGTTATGCATTTCAAACACATAGTGAGCATTGATAAATACTAAACGAACAAACGCATGAAGGAAAGGGAAAATAGAGGCTGGGAGACCAGTTGGGGCGGGGGCTGGGACCCCAGTGTTAAAGGGGGCAGTAATAAAGGCTGAGTGACATGGAAGCATGGGAGTGAGAAGCTGATAGATTTTAACAGTTTGGGGAAATTAAATGCATGGAGTATCTTAAAAACACATAAAGTTTTCAAACTTGAAGTTGCATCAGATTCCCTTTGAGGGCTTGTTTAAACACAGATTCCAGGGCCCCATTGTGAGAGTGTCTGATTCTGAAGGTTCATGACCAAAGCCTCATTTGGATAATTATTTCTTTAAGCAATTTTCACCTATTTATCCTTCTCCTTTCAGTTTAATAAGGTTTTTAGTAATTTTGGTCATTGTGGAAGTAAAGAAAAATGTGTTAGTATTCCCCTTGTGACAGTAAAACTTCACAGTTATAAAGACAATGATTAAATAACCCATTCCTCTGTCCTCTTTCAGTTTGTTTAAAACTCTCCTTGTTGTTTCTAATTATTTTCTCTCGGGCACTATTATCATTGTTTGTTTGTTTTTCCATTGAGAGTCTGTTAAGAACTGTTTCTTTACCCCTTGTTTTGAAATTTATCAAGCATCTCCATGTCCATATAAGAATACAAAATATTGAACATCAAATTCTTAAGTAAAATAGCAGTTATCACCAGATTTTAATTTCTCTGAAGCCTTATCTCCATGATACATCCTAGTATCCATGCCAGATCTTTCTTCAAAAACAGTTCTGTAAATTTTTATACAGCTTATGGTCTCTTATGTCCTGTAGGATTTTTTAAAAGTCCTTTAGAAACATCAGAGATACGTATTTTTCTTTCTGATCTTACAGCATTTCAAATTCATTAACTCCTAGTTTGATTTCCTGGGGGGTGGAGATATAAAAGTAGCAACTAATATGATATAGTTAAGTTATGAGCATTTTGACTTGTCAAATATGCAGATTTTTATCTTCTGAAACTTTCATTTCTGAACATTCTTAATATATTAAGCTAAACATTATTTTATAGAAATTGCCCACTCATTTAAAAAAAAAAAAACATTATCCATGTTATTTCTCAGTTGTACAGATCACCCAGACACCAGCAAAGGGCTGAGACTGATTCATTCATTCCTGGATCATTAGAAGGTAGCAAAATTCTTCCACATAATAATTGCACAATAAGTGTGCGTTCCAGATTGCCATCAACAGAGTTGACTATTATTTTTATTCAAGAAAACTCTTTTTTCTTGTGTTTGTTTTGTGGGTTTGCATGACAATATTATGTTTCTTCAAAACCAGGTGCCTTAGCCAGTTTTGTTTTGTTGTTATAACAGAATAGTGGGAACGGGGTAATTTATAAAGAAAAGATATTTACTTAACTCATAGTTCTGGAGGCTGGAAAGTCCAGGATCATGAGGCCATGTCTGACAAAAGTCTACTTGTTGGATCATCCCATGGCTATAGGTGGAAGAGCAACAGTGTACTCACAAGAAGGAAGGAGACTGAACTCATATTTTTATAAGGAACCCTCTTCTGTGATAACTAACCTGATTCCTTGACAATCAGCATTAATGCATTCATTCAAACTTTAACACCAGTTAAGAAAACCAACTGGGATGAAAACATTTTCAGTGGATTAAAAAATGCTTACCTTGTGTTTATTTTTATGGTCTGATTTTCACATAGTATGATAATCAGAGTAACATTCTTTAAAATAATGACTTATAACTCATTATGTGTTAAAAGTAAAAGTAGCACTCCCTTAGTTTTATAAAATCATCACTCTTTGCTGTTTAATAAAGAGATGTATTTTTACCACTTCTTACCACACTTAATTCCCCCAACTTAAAATAGCCTGTTTAGCTGTATTATATCAACACCCACTCCACATACCTTTTTATAAAGTGAATATTATATAGGCACACACACATACATCTTCATTTTACAGTGACTTTTTTTACAGCTTCAAAAACATGAGTCTTGAAGTCACCTAATCACTGTCCAAACCTAGTTTTTAAGTCTTACCTCTATTATTGTATTAATTATCTGTTGCCAAATAATGTTGCATAAAAAAATTTCCCCCAAACTCAGTAGCTTAAGACAATGCATATTTGTTTAGTTTATGTATCTGCAGGTTGGAAATTTAGACTGGTCTCTACTGGGCCATTCATCTGATGTGATTCGCCCACATGTTGAGCAGTGGGCTGATTTTAATGACATAGTGATTGGATTGTGTGTTTCTCCTCATCCAATAGGCTATCCCTGGCTAGTTCTCATGATGGCTGGGCAGGGCAAAGAGAGGAGGAGGGAGGGAGGGAGGGAGAGAGAGAGAGAGAGAGAGAGAAGAATAGAGAGAGGGAGAGAGGAAGAACATAAAGTTCTTTGAATCCTAGGCTTAACACAAAACACAACACCAACAATTCTGATGTATTTTCTGGGCCAAAGAAAATTGCAAAGCTAGCCACAATCAAGAAGTGAAGGACTAGATTCCACTTCCTGAAAGCAAAGTATTTTGGTACAGAGAGGGAAGTGAACTGGGGTCATTTATCCAATCTACTACAGCTATTCCTAAGCTGATTTTGAGCAGTTCCCTTCATTTCCCCCTCATCGACCCCAAATAAAGAAACTTTTTCACATTTTCCTTTTCTTACGGTGATTCATAGGGATGGTGTATTACTCTGGTGAAATAAAGATCCTCCTCACTTATAACCAAGACATGGGAGTGAACCAGCATAAATAGTGTCACTGTGCTAACCTATGGTGATACTAGAAGCCACATTGCAGTGTTAGCACCAGATTTGTGGTGAAGAAGGTGACATAGTTGAAGTCTGCAGAGTGGCATGATGGCTTCCTCTGTATCCCAGATATGCCTCAACATGTGAGATTTATTCAATAAGTATATGACGAATGAAGAAATGTGCTTCTCTATGTGTTTTTATTGTGTTGTTATTTATAATTAAGTGTGTCTTTCACAATTAGGACCTGAAAGGTCATATAACATAGACATACATACACCACACATGTTGGTATGCACCCCAAAACATCTCTGAGTTCACATAATAGCAGTCAACATGTACTACTTGTTACACAGCAGATCCTGTCCCAGTAGCTCCTTTCTGTTAGCCATTTAGGCTTTTGAAAACAGGCAGTAAGCCTTATGAACATCTGCATTTTGCAGGTGAGGTAATTCAGGTTCACAGAATTCTTTCTGTTCATTTGCCAAATGTTCTAAATGTCCTGCTCAAAGTCACACAGCTAATACAGAACAATGTCAAGATTTGCCCTCGGGCAAGACATTTTCAGGCTCTGACACCTAAATCACTGCTATACCACCGTGGTTTTAGTTAGAGCTTCCATCTGTGGTCTCCCTTGTAACGTTGGCTTCCATCCTTTAAACTAACTCTCAGGAAAACCAAACCATGACTTGCATATCACCCTGTGAACGTTTTTCATCTAACCCCGACTTGTCCTAACACCCACCTAGTAGACTTCTAATAAGACTTCCCTTTGCTGATAATTTCCACATTGTCAAGGGATGCAAAATAGTTTCAATAAAAAGTTTTAATATTAGCCAATAAGAAAGTATAAAAGAAATAGAAAAAAAAGCATAAAAGGAAGGAAGGAGAACAAAAGAAGAGAGAGAAAACTTTTTTAAAAAAGGGGGGATAGTGGGGGACTGAGTTTGTAATTCAGTGGTAGAGTGCTTGCCTAGGATATACAAGGTCCTGGGTTCTATCAACAGTACTGCAAGAAGAGGAAGACGGAGAAGGAGCAAGAGAAGGAGAGGAGCAAGAGAAAGAAAAGGAGCAAGAGAAGGAGCAGGAGCAAGAGAAGGAGAAGGAGCAAGAGAAGGAGAAGAAAATGGATTGCAGTATTTTCTGTCAGTCCCAATGTTTGGTTCATCTATCCATCATCCTCTCTGTTAGCAAGTGAAATTGAAATGAGTGGTTTAGGTAATGAACCTAAACTACTGTAGTATTCATTACTAACCACTCTCAAAACTATTCTGCTTGGTGGTTTTTATTTGGATGGATATATACAAGTTTCCTTTTCATAGCTAGATATAAACATATGTGAGAAAAATTCTAACTCAGAACAGATTTTAAACCAGGAGGCCCTTTTGCTTGCTCTGAATTGTTATTCATCACATCCCTTATTGTCATGTTCTAGGCCCTTCAAAACTTTGTTTTTTAGTGCTGTGTTTCCTCATAAACTTCCGTGTTCCACTGCCTATGTGTGAATAAAAAGTAACATTTTAAATAAGCATCTTTGCTGCCCTAGAGGTCAGGAGAGACTTTGAAGACACTGGAGGGTTGATCCATGTCCTGAGAGGGCAAGAGTTGTCTTTTGATAGCAAGCCAAAGAGGGCTAAATTTCCTTTAAATAGTTTATCAGTACTCTGTAGTTCTCAGGATCACTTATAAAAATGGAATTGGTATAAAAATCCTCAACAAAGGTAGACTGGCTTAGATAGTAATACATGGTCTCAAACTGTGTTGCAAGGTCACCAAAATGCTTCCAAATAAGAAAACATCCAAACTAAAGGCCACTACTGCATATCTGCTCCATCCTGAGTATGGTGTACAGAAGAGCTTCAGTCTCTGCCACACATATGCAATTTCCCTTTGATAGGCCTTCAGTGTCCAATCTGTGGTAAGATTCCTGTTAGAAGTACTGTGGCCTGCTGCCCAAGAGAGATTTCTCTGGCTTCTGAATGTTCTCAGTCATGTGCTTAGTGGACTGAAAGAGAGAGAATCAATGCCCATGGAAGCAGCCCTCCACCCATTACTGAAGGGATTGGGTAGATTTTATTTGGGCCGGATATAAGGCATTTTCTTCCCAGTTTTCTAAGAATTCCCCAACAGGATCAAGCTCCAAGACCAAGAACAATAATCCAATTATTAACCTACCCTATCTTGGCTTCCTACTTTTCACTGCCTTTCATCCCCTGTTACATTTGGATGTGAGGTGTCCCACAAAAACTCACATGTTGAGACAATGTGAGAGGGTTCAGAGGGGAAATGATTGAGTTGTGACGGCCTTAACCCAATCAGTGACTTATCCCTTGATGGGATTAATTGAGTGATAACTGGGGGCAGGTGAGGTGTGGTTGGAAGAGATGGCATTTGGGGGGCTTGGCTTTGGAGTATATATTTGTATCTGCTAAGTGGAGATCTCTCTCTCTCTCTCTCTCTCTCTCTCTCTCTGTCCTTTCTGATTATCATGTGAACTGGTTCCCTTCTGCCACACTTTTCTGCCATGATGTCCTGCCTCACTTTGAGCCCCGAGTAATGGGGCTGTCTATGAACCAAACCTCGGAAACCATAAGCCCCTATGTAAACTTTTCCTCCTCTACAGTTGTTCTGATTGGGTCTTTTAGTCACAGCAGAGAAAAAGCTGACTGAAACACCCTCACTCAACTATTCTGGTTTCCTGGAGTTACTTTTCCTGGATGAATTAGTCATCTACCCCTTACCTCAGGGTGCTTCTGCCGGGACCCTACATTACTAAAGGTGTTCTTATTATTTTATCATATTTTCTTCCTGTACTTTTTCCCCCCTCTGCCTTTCTCCATTTCTCTTTCCCCTGAATTCCAAGGTTATAATGCCCCATCCTACAAGGTCAAGTTCTCAGCACACCAACTAAGGAATAATTTCATAACATTAAAAAATCAATAAGTAGAATTCAACACTAGAATCATAAGGGAAAAAAAATCTTATTAAACCCCAAGATAGAAAATGGCTATAAAAATAGAATAAAAAGATAGGAGATACTCTATGGAATTTCTGAAATTAGTATTTTAAGAGCTTTAAATCATCAGGCAGAAAGTAGAAAAGTACTTTATCCAGATCAACAGAAGGTATTTCTCAGAGACTAGAAGAATCTCACAATTTACATAATAAGTTTTGAATCGAAAATGACAGAAGAAGTATAAATTTGGAAAACTTTGTCGGAACTCTCCTTCACTTGGGATAGTGGGCAGCTGCCTTGGCCTGTCAGAAAAATAAGTAGCCGTCACTGACTGGACATGTGTTGCCTTGCGTGAGACTGTGCAGCACGTCAAGGTTTGACAGAACTGACATAAAAAATATACCTCAGGTTTTGTTAGCACTGAGAAGGACAGCGCCCGTTCATTAGAAAGAAAGTCTTCACAGAAATGGCTACTGGGGCAGATCTCCCTCTTTCAGGGAAAAAGATTTTCAGTCAAATCCAGTTAACACATTGTTTCAGAAATACAACCCAACACAGGATGCCAACGTAAACTTTGTTGCCCACACATTTGCAAATTTGGCCACTGTTTTTCTGACATGTTTTATGTGTGTCCTTTCTAAAATATTAGTCACAGATTCTTTAAGCAATGCATAAGGTTTTCATTTATGAAGTACATAATGCTCTAGTTATCCATTGCTGTGTAATATACCAGCCTCACACTTAGTGGTTTGAAAAGAAAAAAAAAACAGTAATAGATATTGTTTGTTATTGTCTATTATGGTTCTGGGGGTCAACTTGACCCAGTACAGCAGTGATCTCTTGAGGTCCCTCAGGAATCTGCGTGGGGAGTGTGCCTGAGGATAGAATTATCCCTTGTCCTTTCACATTTCTATTGTCTTGACTGTAAAGACTCAAACAGCTGGGGTCTGGGAGAGCTGGGACTCCTGAGGATCTACCTCCAGAGGTATCTACTCTCCTGTGTGACCTCTCCAGCAGGATGGATTTGGGACAGCTGGATTTCTCATTGGTGGTTCTAGGCTCCAAAGATTCAAGTCCAAAGAGGGAGAATTGGGCAATGACTGCCTTGCCCATTATGGTCTAGGCAAATCACTGAGGCAGCCCCTATTCAAGGAAAAGACATATGACTCCATGTCTTGATGGAAGGATTTTCAAGGACTTTTCACTTCTTTTCTGAAACTGTTACATTTAATAGTGATTCTCTTTCATCATTATGGGGTTTTAACTGTGTTTATAATCCCACTGCACTTACCCTAATACCATGCTCAGTCATTGCAGAAAAGCAAAATTCGGCTAACTTAATGCATCAAACTACAGTACAACAACACTTTTGCTAATTTTTATGTTCTAGCCAACTATTCTTTAAAATGTATTTATCTAGAGAAACAGTTAAGTGAGAGAACTGGAGATTGAGAGGTAAGAGGTTGACTTCTAAATAAGGAAAAACTATGCACTATTTTTTTTAATTCAACTGGTATCTACAAAATGATAGCTATATGTCTAATACTGTGCTAAGCTACTGTGACAAAGGCAGCTAAGAACAGGAAGTTTTAAAATTAGGGGCACAACTCATTCCCATTTCAGGCTGTATAAAGGTATGTATGTGGTTGCACGTGTGTGTGTGAAATTTACTTACAAATATTACCTGCACACCATTATAGAAGTCACACTAATGAAATATAACAAAAATTCATGTCTTGAGTTTTGATATTCTGCAGAAGGGTCAGGCAACAGTACTCAACATTCTGCCAAATCCATAATCAATCCAAATCAATTTTTCAGCAACAGCTTTGTATATAGATAGTTCAAAAGGGGTTGATAGTGTTAGGCAATAATCACACGGGATAGTGTTTTACCATAAATTATGAGTTATGTATCATAAATATTGTGTGAATGTTTGTTGAGTGAATGAGATATTATGAAGCATCACTGGGAAAAATGTACAACCGTGAGGACTTCTCTCATATGGAGACTCCATGTGCAGGAATCTGGAGACTTCTGAACTATTTAAAGTAGAAGCATTAGAGTTGTAAAATGGGAACAAAAACATTAATTTTCCCTCAAATTATTTTATAAATGTGTGAGCTATGAAAAGAGGCATTTTCTCATTGGTCTTTTGTGTTATTTTGGTCTCATGAGTCTGTCTATAAACATCAACATCCCAACCTAATTAAAAAAAAAATTACTTGAGCTGAAATCCTTACCACAGTTGCTGCTTCTGGGAAAACTTAAGCCAAGATACCATGACTGGGGTGCTGAACATTTGAAAGAATCATATGGAATAGCCACATGGAAAGAATCTCTAAATAATTTTCAAAGGAAGAAAAGATTTAGTTAAAGGTTTTGATAATATGGAGGTACCTCTGGGGGACTGGTTCCAGGAACCGTTCAAATAATAAAATCCATGAATGCTCAAATAGAATTGTAGTATTCGCATAAACCTATGCACATCATCCTGTATATTTTAAATGCTCTCTAGATCATGTATACTACTTAATACAATGCAAATGCTGTGTAAATAGTCGCTATAATGTTATTTTAAGGGAATAATAACATGAAAATATTCTGTTCAGTGTCAGTACAGATATAGTTATTGTAGGCTTAATTGCATTTTCCATCTGTTGCTGGTTGAACCATAATAAGTATTAACATAATAAGGGTACAAATAGAATGTTGGGTACTTTTCTTGTGAAACTTTGCATTTAAATTGACGTTTTCTTCTTGCAATAATCATGGTATCCATTGTTAGAAATCACCCACTATTGATGATAGTTGGAATAATGGAAGTTACCGGGTAACTCTGAAAAGAAGCTACATTTTGGAGATTCTTTGTAGCTAAGATAAAGAACATTCAAAAACCAGCATTTCAGATTTCAGGTTCCATATCTTCAAAGAGGAGACTACCTCTCAGAACTAAGATAGATGCATTTTAGACCCATATTTCAGAATCTTCCCTGGTGAGACCTAGAGAGAATTTTGTTGATTTGTGATCTCCTTAGCGTTTCATATTTTTATTGGAAATCAAAAACAAATTAAAGCAATACTTATTTGTGAAATTCATGTCATCTGTAAACTTGGTCTATTATGTGTTCAGCCAACATTTTGTTAAAAAATGTCATCAGACAGCTGTGGAGTCAGAGACTTGGCATTCATGTAGTGCTTACTGTTCTAGGTAGTGGACTGAGAAATTTATCATGTGTTAACTCATGCAATCCTCATAGAGATACAGTTCAGGAAGATAAAGTGACATGCCTAAGGCCACATATGTATGCTTTGGTGGACCCTGGACTTCAACCATGTCTGTTTTTATAGTCTACACTCTTGATCATATAAGTGAAGCTCCATCTTCACCTACTCTCATAGAGTTCTTAGAAAGGAGAGGTAGGAAAACTAATGATGACAGGATTAAATGTTTGGTAGAATGTTCAGGAAGTGCCAAAAACCATAGAGATAAAAGGGCTTCACTTTACCTGGGGAATTTGAAAGCTCTGTAGAAGATACCCTTGACCTCAATTAGAAAGGGCATTGCGCTGTGGAAAAGTTGTTATTTCCAGGAAACAAAATATTTTAGAATATTTTGAAACTCTCTAAGAAACTAAGAATACTTCTACCCACTTTTCTCATCTAGGTGAAAGTAATTAGAAGTTTATTCTTTTTTAAAAGAGAATTGCCCTTTAGGATTGTCTAAGTAAATATTTTGCTCTCTGTTAAGTGTTCCTACTTGGAAGTGTAAATATCTGCTAGTGTGTTCACATGGGTCTCGATGACTACAGAAAGATTCCTATTCCTATTTTCTTCCAACTCTCTTTGCAAATATTAATTCTCTGAGAAATTATGTAGTGATATATTGACTTCCAAAGATTATGCTTTTAATGTAAAGTTACCCAAGTGGTTTTAATTTTGTGTTGCTGCTAATTTTTTCTGGCTTATCCGTGTTCACCCATGTCCTGAGCCTAAGATTCTGAAGTGGGAAGGCTCATGTTTCAGCCCAGCATTCATAGCACAGCAGAATAACCCTTCAAGCCAAAGAGTCGGCAAGGTCCAATTATGTTTGAACTTGTTAGGAATGATAGTTTGACTTTCCTTGCCTATGATTTACCCAGTCTGACAAAAATACATTTTTTTCCTCCTGTCTTGCAAACTTGTTTTTGAGGTAAGAGATCTGCATCTTCCAAAAATTTTCCTGGTGACCTATGAAATCTTTGAAGAAACAGAATGTGTTTCTCAAATTTTATGATCTGTCCAGGTAACCCTTAATATTATCTCCTTTCACTTTTTAAAAGAAAAAAAAAACATAAGAAGAAAGTCCTCTCTTTTTAGTCAGAGCCAATTTGCATCTTCATTTTAATTTTATTTCCATGACCTTCTAGAAATTACTCCAAAGTACACTTGCTTATTAAGACTGAAACACAGCTCTGAAAAGCTGATATTCACCATAATATGGGTCTGGCTGCTTTTATAGGATAAAAATGAAAGTGATTTAATCAATATGGAAGGCTTATTGCTTTTTCATGTTCAGGTCTAAACCAGTAGTCAGTTTAAGGTGACCCTTATCCATGTGATTGTCCGGTTATCCAGGTTTGATAGAGTATTCACAAGGCTGAACAGCAACATGTCATCATTCTACATGAGGAAAGGGAGGAGAAAGTGGAGGGAAACAGATTCCTTTTCAGGACAAGATTCAGAACTTTCATAAATCACTGAAGTTCATATACTATTGGCCAGGACCATGCTTAGCTCTGAGGGAGGGTGGGAAATGTCCACTGAGTTCAGTAGACATGAATTCAACCAATATTCAGGAGAAGAAAGAAAATGTGGATAACTGGAGAAGAATGAGCAGTGCCTGGCTAGAAGGCCTAGTCATCCTAGTTCAGTTCAGTAGATATTAAGGTCTTTCTAATTTTAGTTTACACCAAGTTTATATTCCAGTGTTTTAATTAACTTGTGGTTCACCGAAACCCCCCAGGGAATTTTCTGATGCTTTTCTGGTTGGTGATTTACTTCATATATTGAAAAATTATTTTATTTTCTGGTTGCCACCATATACAATTAACTATATTTTGGTATGTTTCCCTAATTGTAAATATGCATATGTGTAGGTTATATGTAATACACACACAAATATAGTGTTATATATTCATATGTTGTGAGATACACACACACAAACACACACACACACATCCCTGTACAGTACAACACATTCATACATGCATGCATGCACATACACATGCTTGAAAATATGACTGGTGTAATTTTTCTTACATTCTTCATTGGATCATTTTTTCTCTCCCTTTTCTTGCTGAACTCTTTTTACCCTAGCTTAAATTTGAATTCTGCTGCTTCTGCAGAGTGCTTAAAATGGAAAGAGGAGGCAGATGCAGGAATTGCTAGTGTCTGCAGCCAGCTTTTCTCATGACTAGTTTGGCTGTTCTTATCTTAATTTTTAAGCACATGACAGGTTTTAATTGTTTTTTTTTTTCTGGTGGATTGTGTGATGGAAGCCCTAACCATTGCATTTTAATTTTAGTAACCCTGCATCATTTCCACTGGGGTGTTTCATTGGTGATTTCTTTATACATGGATGACTAGGACTAGCATATATTTTATGCACTATCTTACGTAAGTCACATGAATTTTATAATTTAAATAATCATATGTGCATACAAGACAATAGCTTACTGCTACTCTGATATGCTACTTGGGGCATATCAAAGTTGATGCTGTTTTGAGTTTGCACATGCTCTGATACAGATGACCCAGAACAAGATATCTGAATTCTTTCTGATCTGAGGTTCCTAGAAGACTCTCTGGGATGAGATATAGTTCAGAAAGGAGACATGCACCCTAAGAATAATATTGTGTTATGTCCAACTAATCAAAGACATAGTTAATTGAGGAACTAGGTGTGTGTAGATACTGTACAGGGTACAGGATCAAGACAAGCTATTAATCTTGAACAGCCCAAATATCTTCAATTATCAATACCTGACACTGACAGTATCGTCCAGCATCCAATGGAAATGCAAGGTTCAAATGACTATCCTAACCCACTACTGTTTCTCAACACATTCATTTTGAATCCTGTAACTCTAATTCTGTATTCCTGTATTTATATCCAGTATTCTATAAAGGTAGGAGTTTGGTGAAATGGTTTTACACACATTCCTATGAATTAAAACAAATTTCAGCCTGTTTTAGAAAAGACTTCTGGCCGGGACATGGTGGTACACACTTGTAATTGCTAAGGCAGAAGGATTGCCAAGTTCAAAACCAGTCTCCACAACTTAGTGAGACTGTAAGCAACAGAGAGGCCTGTTTCAGAAAAAGGGACTGGGGATGTGGTTAAGCATCCCTGGTTAAATTTCCAGTACTGGGGACTGGGAGTGCACTTCTAAACCCTTACTTGCTTTTCCACCAGATGTACTGGGAAATGATTAAAAATCTCTCAACTACATTCCTTAGGTCTTTGAGTTTGGGCAATAATTTGACCCTTTGGCCTGAAAGAAAGACTTTTTTTTATCCACCACCTTTTCACCCCTGCATGCAGAACACTTAAACATTCCCTTCTTTTACCTGTCAGTAACTTTCACCAATCCCGGTTCATCTCTGAGGCTTCCATAGTTTTATCCCATGTACAATGATAATGCTATGGATGGCATGGTGCCTTCCTCTGGTAGTGGGACCCAAAGCCATGTTTTTGGTAAGGTTTTGCAGCATTGCTCTCATCAATTTTATGATTTGGACTGTGGTTTATTTTTAGAGTTTGCCTTAGAGTCTACCTAGGCAATATTCAAAGATATGGCCCAATAGGTTCTGAAATCAGAGTTGGGCCTCTTTCACTACAGCCTAGCAATTTCAAAAGGACCTTTGATTATGAAATTTATGAAATCTCCTAGAGAAAATGTATGTAAATTAAAATACGCATGTCTTAAATATTTGTAGTGGAGCTACGTTTTTGATTTCCCTCTTTCATTCAATGCTGACATGTTTTACAATTGAAAATTTAAAAATGGGTAAGTAGCAAATAAGTCTTAAGAAATAATTTCTTCCTGGGATAAATATCACTAAGGTAAAGATTCTTTCCCACTTATTCTCAGGAAGAAAAGTAGCATAAAACTATGGGGTCTTAAAATACATGGAGTGCCTTATGCAGTGTGGCTCATGCCTGTAATCCCAGCAATTCGGGATCTCAAGTTTGAGGCTAGCCTTGGCAAATTAGTGAGACCCTGTCTAAATTTAAAAAAAAAAAAGAGGAAAAAATGAATGGAAGCTGTGACATTGGATCACTCATAATATCTACCACTTATTAATTGCTTACCACATGTTGGTCCTTGTTCTTGTTACTTTATAGTATATTAACTTAATCATTATAGAAAATATAGGCATCAGATACTATTTCATTTTCCTTTTTAGAGGGAATGCTGAAGCACAGAGAGGTTACGTAACATCTTCTAAGTCTCACAGCTGTAACTGGTAAAGCTTAGATTTGAACCCAGTTGGTCTGTTTCTAGAATCTGTATGCTTAACTATCACAACAAGGGCATGATTTTGTCAAGTGTTACAAGTCAATGCTCAAGAAACTGCATTTTATAGCCACAGAAGAGCAATGCCACATTTACACCTTTCCTTGGAAGGCTTTAAAATGTCACACTAGCTCACTACATTGACTTACACACACTCCAGTCTGGCAGCACCAGCAATCACGTTCATACCCAGCCACCACTCTCAATTCTGGAAATCCGATGAACGTGTATCACGCTATGGAATGTCTGTGTTTCTGTAAAAGACAATAAAGATTCTGGTTTTCATCTCCTCTCCTTACCTTCCTTCTCATACTTTCTTCTTACACTTCTTCTCTTGTCCTTCCCTCCTCCCTCTCTCTCTCTCTCTCTCTCTCTCTCTCTCTCTCTCTCTCTCTCTCTCTTTCTTTCTCTTTTCTTTCTTGTGGTTCTGGTGATCAAATCCAGGGCCTTGTGCATTCTAGGCAAGCACCTTACAACAGGGTTGCTCTAGGATTCCTATATTCTTGATTGAATTCAAAGGGTACTGCAAAGTCAGCAGAATGTACTGCCCAACTACTTTAGGACATTGACATATAACAGATTCTGAAAGACTGTGTCTGGACATCTTGATGACATTCCTCACTGGTTAATTTGGAAGTATGTCACTGGCACCCATGACAAGACCATCTGGTTCCTCTGCTGTTATAAAGGATGGATATAAAATAAAATGAACTGTGAAGTAGAGGGGTAGGAAGTATGATGTCATATTTTTTCAGAGCATAAAGTAGGTTTTCAGCAATGACTAGATATTTAATGTGCATTAGGCCCTTCTGGTATATATAAGATTGAACATGAAATACCACTTTTCTAGATAAAAAACTGGGGGAAAATAGAAATGTCATCCACACACACATGCACATGTAAAGATATTCATGCTATCATTGATAAATGGTTAAACAAATAGATGTTAAAACAATAGATGAAGCTCAAAGTTATCCAGTGGAATTTTGCTTGACATTCAGAGGATATTAAAATCTTGTATACCTGAAATTAGGAGGTGGCTCTGAGAACCCATTCTCAGGATTCTCTTAGAAAAAGATGTTTTCCAGGCAGAGACTTGCTTTAGAAATATTATACCTGTCACCATGTTCACAAGACAAAAATTACACCTTGAAAGAATGAGACTCAACATGTGGGAATGTTTTTTATATTAAAATTGGAAGAATATTATCTAAGGCTGACATCTTGAGATATGTTTGGCTTTTTTTTCTGTTTTGTTATGTTTTGTTTTCATATTACCCTGCTGAAGGTGAAGGCTGAAGCCTTTGGCAAGGTTTTGTGGCTTGGGGCATGGTTTTGCTGCAGTGATGTGAGTAGTTTTTCAAACGTCATTTTTTTGACAGAAGTTACCGAAGCGTGGTGTCTGAGTTCACCAAACCATTACATCTTTAGTTATTAGGCACCTGACAGAAATAGGGGCTTTGAGGTCTTTTGATCCTAAGTCGAAGTCTTTTTTGGAGTTAAGAGTTGTTGTTTTGTTGCATTAAAGAGATGAAAGTAAAGTGCTCAGAGAAAGTAGAAACTCACTTTACATTTTGGAGAACTATTTCTTAAAGAGGTTTTTGTGGCCTGGAAAACTGGGCACCTTACAGAAAAGACATTATGTGGTCTTTCTATGTTTGCCTCTTATGGCTGATTATCACTTTACTGTGCAGAATTTAAACATATAAAGCAACACATGTGAAAACAGTGCAGGTAAGATGCTTGGCCCAAGAATTAGTAAATGTGAGTTTTGGACTAATGTCTTCCATTTAGCCAAGGCCTTTCTGGATCTTTGTCTCATCATCTGTAAAACAAGGTTACTCAAGACCATGAACCGGAAGGTTCTGGGTTTCTGTTCTTGGCCCCAGCATTTATGGCCTCTAAACTGGCAGGAGAACACAAGGTATTTGACCTTGCTTCCATCTTTCATACTGTGCCCTGCTGCCCTTGGTATTTAAATGAACATGACTCTCCTGACTTTCTGTCAGTGGGGTTACACTCTGGGCTTCTTTCCAGCTGAGGGAAGGATTTATGCTGATTCATCCACACTTATTTTCCCAGATGTCACCTCTCCCAATTTCTACCATAGAATGGAGCAAATTTGCCAAAGTCAATGACAGAGTTTATTTGTTCTTTGTAATCTGGCTTAAGTGCAAAAACCTAAATGGACTTCAAAATAGATAGAACTTAAGTGTGATGTATATTAGCCAGAAAATTCTGTAAATGAATAGATTATGTGTTAGTTATTTCTTATCCCACAAAATCAATAACCAAAGTGTGTTATTAGTCACCGTTCAGTGCTCTACACATATATCACTTAAACTTCATGACAACTCTGATGAAGTGTATGTGATTGTCTCCAAGTGAGAAAATGGTAGCAAATGAGAGACTGAATTACTTGAGTAAGTCACATTCAACCACTCAGTGGCAAAGCCAATGTTTGATCCCAGTCAGACTCCAGCAACAGTGGTTATAACTGCCATGCTGTCTCTCTTCCTGCCTAATGGTACTTGCTGTCTCTTCTGAATATGCCCTGTCCACCTTCTGAGGTAGGAACGATTAATTGGATAGAGTTCTGGATCCAGGAAGTCAACCCCAAGCCAGAGGAACTCTTCATATCCAAACTTTGTCAGGTATAAAACGGGAAAATAACCCAAGGATGATTGGTATTATATTTGCCTAACTTACGTGGTTTTTATTAGGCTGAAATATTTATGTAGCTGCTTTGAAAGTTGTAGAACTATGGCACAGATGGCTAGAAGATCAATAAAATACACTCTTCCATTGGATTATTACTGGTAAAAATCTTCTCAGTGAAGGTCTATCTAACCAGCTCTCTCCAGCAAAATGTGAGAAGTGATGTGTTACTTCTAAGTTGATGTGGTTACAGAGAGATCCACATTTTTTTTTTACTCTTTTTATACTGCTAAAACAGAGTACTTGAAACTGGGTAATTTGTAAATAATTTATTTATAATATATAAATGTATTTCTTATACTTCTGAAGGCTGGGAAGTTCAAGATCAAGGGGCTGTCATCTGGTGAGGGCCTTCTGGCTGCATCATATCATGCTAAAAGGTGGAAAGCATCATATGGAAGAAAGAAGAGGAGAGGGAACTGAACTCGCTTTTATAACAAGCACACTCTTGAGATAACAAAAGTACTCCCATGATAACGACATTGATCTGTTCATGAGGGTATAGATCTCTTATGACCTAATCACCTCTTAAAGATCCAACCTCAACACTGTTGCACTGGGGATTAAATTTCTAACGTTTGAACTTTGGGAAACATATTCAAACTGTAGCATTGTCGTTTCCTCACCCCTGCCTGAATGGAGGGAATTCCATTCAAGTGTTGAAGATGGTAGAGCCAAAAGCACAGGAGTCTGAGTTCCTAAATGATCAACTTTGACAAAGTCATCTGACCAGGAATACCCACATTGTATTATAACATGACTAAGGAATGTGCAATGAATTAAGATACAGAGTGAGAGGTTTCTCTGTTGTTAACAGCTAGTGTGACTTAACCTAACTATGACCTAACACACAATCCAAAGATGTTGTTGCTTTAATCTTGATCTAGAGTAAAGGAACTGAGGATTCTATTATTACCCATCTATTAAATTGCTGAGCAAATCAGTGAACTTAGCAATGCAAAATGCTACTGTTCAAAAAGGAAAAAAATGATTTTATGGCCTCAGAGCAATGTTTCTCAAGTGGGGGCAATTTTGCCTCCCATCCATAGGAAGTGTTTGGCAATATCTGGAGACATTTGGTCACATCTGGGTTAAGGTGTTACTGGCATTTAGGGGGTAGAGAGCAGGTGTACTACTCAACATCCTACAATGCCTATGACTTCCTGTTACAGTTTGACCCAAAACATTGATAGTGTTGAGGTCTTGAAACCCTGCCCTAGAAACATGTTTAGAGCCACAGATGTGAACACCATTATAGTGTGCTTGTGCCATGTAGCTCTCTTCAAATGGTAGGAGCCGTCTGGCCCCTGCTCTGTATTGGGTACTATATTATTCAGGAGACATGCTCTTGACAGAAAAACTCTTGGTTCTTGGGTATCATATAGTCATGAGATGACCATTGAGTGGAGTAGAAAACATTGGCTTTAAAGTTAGGTCTTTCTGTTAATAGCTGTATGAATTAGTCAAGTTCATAAAGCTTTACTTCCTTCATTTCTAAAGAGAAATAAGGCTGCAACCTCATAGGTTTATAAGTGTTAAATAGAATTATTGATATACATAAAATGTTTAATATAATCTGTTGTATATAGCAGGTACCCAGGCAAATATTCTTTTCCTTCCCAGGAGAACAAAAATATCACAAGGTAACAAGATCTGAATCTGTACAGTACAATAAGTAAGAAAAAAATGTATGGAGTGGTATAATGTATAGTGGTATAATGGCCCATACATTTATATATTTTTGGTTTACTGGTTGAAGAAATAACTGGCTTCCACAAAAGCACAAACAACAATTAAGGTTAAGATTCAGTTCAAAAATCATACATTCCCAGTTTTAATTCCAGTTCTTTCTTGACAATGACTTGGTGAGCCCTCTTCCAGCAGCAACTCAGAAAAATATTATTCTGATTCAGGTCCAAGTTCTTCATTCTGTGGTCCCTCCAGTTCTGTGTGTTCTTTTGTTTCTCACATCTTTGACTAGGTTGTGTCCCACACCTACTTTCACTCCATGCCCTTCCATGCATGGCTGCTTATGTCCTTGTGTCAAGGTTGATATGCCGTGGAGGAACATTCTCAGATGCTCTTTGCAATAGTTGAAAGTTCAGAAACTGAATGTCATGACCTTCATCCACTTTACCATAGCTATTTTCATACATATGGTTGCTGTATCTATTACCGCAATGCAAAGACTTAATGAATGGTGATTTACCCATCAGTGCCTGTCCTATAAGTGTCTTTTTCTATTGCCCAGGTGTTCTTTTTGCTCCAGGGCTCTGATATGTACAGGTACTTGATGTTGACAGAAAATGTAGATTTTTATGAGTTTTTATAAATTTTTTGGGGTGGCACATCACATATTGGAAAAATATATTGTGTATGCAGATCTCGGCCTGCTGGAGGTGACCAGCTAGGATCCTGTACTGCTCAGGCCTCATGTCAAAGGGTAAGTGTCTAGGTAGAGTTTCCTTAACGATACATGATATGCTGACTTGTTGGGCAACTCTGTTCTAGACTGCCTTGGCACTGAATCATAAAAAAATGCAAATTGAATAAAAAGTTGTACACTCTCTTTCTTACCCTTGACTTCCTAGAAAGTCCCCACTCAAGTCTTACCCTTTATTTTTATTTTCATGATTGTTACATCAATTGTCACCTTACCTTTAAGAGAATGTTTTGTGCTGTGTAATTGTCTCTCTTGGCTACACTTGACATCTCTGCCTGTGCACGAGTACATCGTTTCTCCCTACATGCTTGTTCTCCTTCTACCTTGGGCACTGTCCAATGTCCCTTCATTGTTTTCAACCAAGCACACACGTTCTCTTCAACTTCAGGAATGAAGATTGAGTTTTGGGCAATTAATGCCATTACAGGGCAGAGACAGGGCTCTTCCTGGCATCTCCAATACATTTGGACCATTACAGAATAAATAAGTATTATAGTAATTTATGTGATTCAGGAACTAATTTCTTCTATTCTTCTATGATTTTTTTTTTCTGATAGTGGGGATTGAACCCAGAGGCTCTTTCTCACTGAATCATATCCTCAGCCCTTTGTATTTTTATTCTGGGACAGTATCATGCTAAGTTGCGAAAAATCTCATTAAGTTAACAAGGCTAGCTTTGAACTTGCTATCATCCCGTCTTAGCCTCCGGAGTTGCTGGGATTATAAGCATCTGTCATGGGACTTGGCTCTTCTGTGACTTTAAAAATGACATTTTAAAATGAATATGTTATTGGTCAAGAAGAAATCACTCCTGGAGAACAATTTATTGCTATATAATGCTGGTCAGGAAGAACTGGATTCTGGTGCTGCTTCTTGGAGCTGTTGATAGCATGGAGGGATTCAAAGGGTCAGGGGAGGGTGGCGAGGTGCAGGGACCAGTAGAAACAGCTGGAGCCTGGGACTGGAGAAAAGAAGTTCAAGGGGAGGTAGGAAGCTACTTTCAGCTTTCTAAGAAGGAATTAGTAAAACTGATGCTGAATTCTCCAGTCAACAAGAACTAAGTCTAAAGGGTAAAAATGGTAGCCACAGAAAGAAAGGCAAACAATACCTGTGAAAATTGGTTACTAGTGTAAACAGTCAAAGGTTATTCTTGCAGAAGTTTTTCTATGTAAATCTAAATCTATATATGCTCATACAAACATAAATATTTTATATCATGAATATATGTTTGTTTATAGTTTACATAAGGGGGATAATGGCTTACATGGTTAGTTTGGATTCCATGTATTAAAGACTCTCAAAGAACCAGGGATATTTAGAAGTGGAACAGACTACCTCAGTATTAGTGAAATTGCTATGAGTTCAAGTAATTAGAATACAACAGGCCAGCAAGTCTTCAGATTTAATATTCATGCCTGTCTCCTGGGTATCTTGTTAAAATGCAGGTTCTGAATCAGAAGATCTTGGTGGGGTGTGGAATTCTGTATTTCTAACAAGATACCAGCTGTTGATAGTTCTAGGCCCATTCTGAGGAGCAAGGTTCTGATTGAACTTCACTAGCATCTGTGGGGATGCTTAGGATGAATGCCTTCCTGGGATCAGGGTGAAATACCTCTAAGTTTCCTTATAACATGAAGGTTTTCATTTGTCTGGAATAAATACACACACACATACATATATATGTATACAAATGTATATGTGTATATATGTGCCTTATAATATTATATATAATTATATGTAATATATAATGTTGGATATATATAATGTTGATTCTATATGGCTACCTTCATATGTTGTCTTGTTTGTATTCATCAGTTTTCTTTTTCTGTTTTTTTAGTACAGCTTACAGCAATATGATAACTTTTACTATCAACATTTTATATTTTAACACTTAAAACTAATATTCTAATCCTTAACTTCCATTGGTTCCATATATCTTTATTTAGAGAAATATGTATGCATGTATTTTAGGATATTTTCTATGTGTCTAAGTTAGTTTCCATGGTAACATAAGGATTACATAGAAGCGTTGTCCCTGATGATTCTAATAGAGGGAACAAGAACAAAAATAATAGTAATAATGCTTAACAGCAATTAAGCACAGCTTACATGCTGGGCAATACTTTAGGTGCTTTATAGGCATGAAGGTATTTAATCTAATATACAAACCTAGGAAATAGGCACTATTAATATCTCACTTTATAGATAATGGAAGTGTGGCCCTTGTGATTCAGAAAGTATCAAGGGAAGGATTTCATCCATAAGAGGTGTGCTAATTTTTCATGGAGTTTGGACCTTTGTGAGGAGAGTGCAGATATTGTCCTATTCCTCTATAGGAATGTATTCTGCATGTGGTGCCCTAATACTTCTTCATTAGTGGCACATGTGTGTTTTTGTTAATGCTTTCTTGCAGGAAACAAGCATTAAAGGGGTCTGGTACCTGTGTGATTGTTGAGTAGCAAGTGCAGCTGGAATGTGAATTCTCCTTCATTGCATCTTTGTGTGTCTCGTGATGCCTAGTGATGGATGGGACAGAGTCTAACTAGCAAAACTGAGACAAGGGTGATAAAAGTCATCAGTGAAGAGGTTTTCTTTACCCAGATACCAGAGCAAGGGCAGTTACATAAAATTATTATTTTGTATTCTAATGGTTCTTCTATGCAATATAACTTGTATACACTATATGCATAAATCTCAAGTATATCACATCTTGAATTTAGACACATGTGTATGCCTGTGTCACCATAGTGTACATTAACATAGACAACATTTTTATGCTCCAGAAAGCTTTTATCTTCCCTCCGTCAGTTCCTCTCCCTACTACCCCTGCACACACACAAAGTACCCAGGTACAGCTATTGCTCTGTCACCAAGCTGAATTTTATGTACTTTTGCCCTTCAGCTAAGTGGAATCAGCTGGTATATTTTTGTGTGTCGGACACCTGGCTCTGCATAATTATCTGCAACTCAACACAGCAATCCAGAGATTTGTCCAGGCTGCTACACGTGGCATTTATTGTCATGTAGTATTTCCTTTAATGACTTTTCCATGACTTTTATGAGTTTATTCCTTCTGCAGTGGATGATGGTTTGGGTTGTGTCCAGTTTTGAGCTGTTATGGATAAAGCTTGTTCAGGTTTTTTTTTTTTTTTTTTTTTTTTGTGGGTGTGTGTTTTCATTTCTCTTGGGGGAATTAAGTACCTAGAAGAAGACTTGTTGAGCTATAGGGAGGTGTGTCTGTTTAACAGTATTAGAACCTTGTAGTTTTTTGAAGTGTTGTTTTACTTTATACTCCTACCAGGTGTTTGTGAGACACAGATGATTGTGATCACAGTGCTGGAATGTCACCTACCCTTTGAGTAGACAATTTCTGTGGTATTCCTCTCTCCCACAGGAAAGAGTGGGAGAGAGTAACAGGCTGGGGTTGATGGTGATGGAGTTACAGAGTCAGTGCACTGGAGAGGTAATGGGTCCCTCTCCAGCCAGTGGCACAAGTTCATTTACTCCCAGAACTGCTCCTCAGCTGGCAATGCCTGCCAACCTTCCATTAAGCGTTACACCATGGCCACTGGCTGCGTTACAGAATTAATTCCGGGACTGGCTTTCAGCCCACCTGCACCTTGACCTCATCTCTGCTTGTTCTCTTTGCACACCCACACGGTATTCATCCAGCTTCACAAAAACTCCCTTCTTCTGTTTTTGGTAATTTGCTTGGTTGCACCTCTTTTCACTGAAGCTTTGTGGTCATGAGTTCTCTCCCTAAATAGGTGCATAACTTTGGGCTAGTTACAGATCTCCAAGCTTCTGTTGCCTTGCCTGTAAAATGAGGAACAGAATGCTGTAAGTATTACAAAGTTAATGCAACCATAATACCTACAAAGACCTTGGCATACGATCTGGCACATAGCGTGTGCTCAATAAAAGCTAACAGCTGTACTTTTTATAAATGGTTCAATCTCTACCCCACCCTGGTTCCTTTCACAGCTAATTTTATGTAAAAGCCCCTTCTGCGGATTAGTGACTTATAAAAGGACTGGATTTAAGTAGCTTGACCCTGTTTGCCTTTTGCCATGTGCTGAATATAGTATCCATCCCTTCTGGATGACATCATTTAAGGCCTTGTTTTGGAAGTGGAGACCAGGCCCTCACCAGGTACCAAATCTGTTGGCGCCTTACACTTGAATTTCCTAGCCTTCAAGATTGTGAGCAATAGATTTATGCTATTTATAAATTTATAAAAAAGACCTTCCTGGGAATTGTGCTCACATTTTTTTTTTTTTTTTTTTTTTTGCCCAGATTCCTCCCTTTCTAAGGCTCAGTCGCTAACTGCTTCATCTTGACTATGTCTTAGCAACAATCACCATTTCTAGTGCAGACTTTAAGTTCCTGCTACTTTGTTCTGGGACTCTTTGGATTTCCTTTTCCATACTTCCCAGGATTAATTAAGGATTATATGCTAAAAATAGATCATTATGCATTTTCAAGAGCTTTACTTTATTGTTAGATTTTTACTTTTAACACATGAAGGATATCTCCCCTTTCAAAACAAATTATCACTACATGCTGAGAGCCAGACAATATTATTCTACATTTCTGATATTCCAGTGGCCTCAGGAATTCCCAGGGGTGCCTTTCCTGTTCATCACAGAAAGGACTTTGTATACACTGGTGTTTTAGTCAGCTTTTTGGTCACTGTGACCAAAAGACCTGAAGGTAACCATCAGAGGAGGAAAAGTTTAATTGGCCCATGGTTTCAGAGGTCTCAGTCCATGATTGGCTGACTCCATAGACCTGGATCCAGGGTGAGGCAAAACATCATGGGCTAAGAGCATGGGGGAGGAAAGCAGCTTAGGACGGGGCCACCAGGAAGCAGAAAGAGCACTGCTCACTGGAGACAAAGTGTAAACCCCAAAGGCACAATCTCAATGACTTACCTCCTCAACCACATTCTACCTACCTACAGTTATCACCCCGTTAATCCACATCAGTGGATTAATATAGTGATTAGGTTAAGGCTCTCATAACCCAATCATTTCACCTCTGAACTTTCTTGCATTGTCTCACACGTGAGGTTTTTTTTTTTTTGGGGGGGGGCACCTCATATTCAAACCATAACATCTGGGTAGTGAAAATTCATGGTTTTTGTCTTAAATTGTCTCATCTAAAAGTTGCTCCTTTTCTTCCAAGATCTTCATCTTGCAGTTTTCAGCATGGTGCCCTTGCACTTGGCTGGCTCTTTATGCTCATTCCGGCTGCCTGTTGCTCTCTCATCAGGTTTAGACATTCTCAACCTGCATATGGACCTCCCTTCTTTTCCCTGCCTTCTCCCACATCAATATGACCATCCAAGAGCTTCTTGTTTGTATGCCTTTACTCACTTTACCCCTTTCCCTGGTTAGTAATTCAGTTTTAGCAACTTCAAGTACTCTGTACTACTCATTCCCTGACTTTGCTCTTTCTTGTCCCCACAAAACTCTTTAAAAATGGTCTTCACTGAGATTCTCAACTTCCTCGTCCTCCACTCACCCTCAACAATCGCCCACTCATTCACTCACTCACCCTCCACAGTCTCTATCAGGGCTGCTGCCCCCACCTTCAGCTGAAAGTGGGGCCAGTGAATGTCTAATACCTGGTCATCTGTGTTCATCTCAGGTGAACCCTTTGCATCCCTGACAGACCTATCTCTTTCTTAGTACTTTTCTCCTAGGTTTTAAGGCATTGTACTTGCTGGGTGGGTTTTTTTTTTTTTTTCTTTCTGTTTGAACTTTCTTATCCTAGGTCTTCATAATGCTGCCCCTCCCTATGGATTTATCTTCCACGCAGAGGTCTTCCCAGTCCTGCACCATTCTACCCAAAACGGCTCTCTTTAGCACTTGGCCTCGATTTCTAAATACTTTTAATTATTAATATCACTATCCATGTCCAAGATTCTTATATACGTAAATATATGTGTATGTGTATATATGTATATATAAAAACATTTCATGGAGTAGTTTGTAACAAATTCCACATTTGATAATAATGAAAACTGGCATTTATTAAAGACCTACTATGTGCTAATTATTGCCATAAACTATTTTTATGCATTAACTCATTTTCATATTTATTGTAACACAATCAAGTAGGAACTATTATCTCCTTTTCACATATGTGGAAACTGAGATACAGAGTGGTTAAATAACTTGTCCTTGGTTTCAAGACCAAGCAGAGTGAGGATACTGAACTGCCCATTCTGATGCAGAGATTTGTGGTAGAAATCACCAAGGTAAAAACCACCAAATTAATATGCTTCCCCATGCATTACCAGAGCACAAAGAAAGATGTGGTGAGACAGAGCATCCTCAATGACACCAGCTGGAATGGAGTAACATTTTTGCTTCCTATGAAGCATTGAGAATGTGAAGGTATGGCTTTGTGATGGCTGAAGGAGTCTTACACCATACACTGATATCATTTTGCATTGAGTGTGGCAAGCAGAGCTTCAAATGATACAGAAATGCATTGTGAGCCTTGTCTAAATCTTAGAGTAAGAATGTAAATGTCTGAAAGTTGTAACTTACAGATAACAAGATATGTTAATTTACTCTTTAAACAATCAGTAATCTGGATGAACTAGAATTAGTTCCTAATTAAAAGAAGGAAGATGAGCTGGCCCCTGTTTCCTTCCCTTGGACTCTCCGTTGTTGATGCCTCTATCTTTGCAAACTCCTGGCAGGAGAAAGCAGGTTTAAGTGCATTTTTGCAGCTGGAGACAGCAGGTGTTTCCCACCTGTGTGGTTCTGTCTTCTGGGCTGAACTTTGCCTTCCTTCCAGAGTCCCCAGCACACTCTCCCAGCTCATTAGCACTCTTGTCAACTGTTGGTCTGTTGCTGGCAAGCCTGAGTCAACCTGAGTGAAAGCCAGCTGCATAGAACCCTTGAAATTGCATCTAACCTGTTCTTAACACATCCTATATTTGCCTGTCTTAAGATATCCTCATCTCTTGTGTGACTTTGCCAAAAGGGAGACCAAAAACTCAGTGGATGTCATATGTAAATGATTTCATTTGTAGCGCACACACAGAAATGTTTATAATATTTTTTTTGGAAGGAGACAGTTAAGAAAGGCAGACATTTAATGCCAAAGGATGAAAAGTCTTTACTGTTCAACAAGAATAGACCCTGGGGACCCTCAAGTTCCAACAGAGCAGTAAATTCAGTCCATGTGGCTATGCAAAGGGTAATTTTATATCACTAGATTATAAATCAAATGTTGGAGGGAGGAGCTGTTCATTAATTGCCTAAAATGCCCCTTTAGTCTGTACTTTCTTCCCATTCCTACAGTTACTCCCTTTTTATGGGCCTTATAATCCATCCTTGAGTCATCTTTTTCAATCTCAATGTTCCTACCAAGCACCTGGAGCTCTGGAAAACCTAGATTCTAACTTGGTGAGTGGGGAATGGGGCCTGAAATTGCACATCTCTGACCAACTCCCAGGGGATGCCCAAGCTGCTGCCATCAGATCACACATTGCATCGCAGAACTCTAGGACAGCCCTTCTCAAACCACAGCTTGTACCCAAATTCCCTGGGGATTAGTTAAAGTACAGATTTCTAGACTGGTTGTGTACCACAGTGGTAAAGTACATGCTTCACATACCCAAGGCCCTGCATTCAATTCTCAGAATCCAAAACAAATCAAAAAACAACAAACGAACAAACAAAAGTCCTCACATATTTCTAGGTCTGATGACAAGAGATTCATATTCAGTAGATGTTAGAAGAGGCTCATTTGTCACAGGTTCCCATGTGATGCTGCTGCTGCTGGTCTGGGATCCATTCTTTGAGATCCATCATGCTAGACATTTGTAGTAGCTTCAGACTTATTTCTGCCACCTCTACTTGTTTATGTTATTTATTTATATCACTGTCACCAGAATTATTCCTTGAAATTGTAAAAGTGATGATTTTCACAGGCTTTCTTGTTTATGAAACGGGTAATGTTTCTTGGTGCAGCATTGAATACATTTCTAGGCTCTTTGGCAGCTGTGTTAGTCAGCTTTTCGTCATGGTGACCAAAATACCTGACAAGAACAACTTAGAGGAGGAAAAGTTTATTTTGGCTCATGGTCCATGGTCAGCTGCGTCCACTGCTCTGGGCCCAGGGTGAGGCAGAACATGGTGTAAGGGAGGAATCTTGTTCTGTTCATGGCAGCCAGGAAGCAGAGAGGAGAAGGGGGAGGGGCAAAAGGGAAGAGGAAGCCCTCCAGTGACTTACCTCCTCTAGCCATGCCCCACCTGCCTACAGTTACTATCCAATTAGTTCATTCAAACCAGGATGGACTAATTGAGTTACAGCTCTCATAAACCAACCATTTCTCCTCTGAACGTTTCTGAACTATCAAATGCGATTAATGGGAGACACCTTATATACAAATCATAGCAGTGACCTGCCTCTATATCTACCTTAATGATAATTATGAGATATACTTCACATATCTGATTTATCAGTCCTTAAATGATTCCTTATTTCTTGGACTTATTCAGATTATAGGAGCATTTTTTTGAGAATGTGGAAACATAACCATACAATGATATTCACAAAAGTTTTAGAAATCTGTAACTAATATTTAATACCAATTATAAAGTTGTCATGCTGTATATGAGGATCCTGCTATCAAGTCCCAAGTCCAGTGTCTTGAGAGCTTTCCAGTGTCACCCAGGAGAAGCTGCTCCATGATGCTGTGACCTAAGCTGCACTTTGCTCTGCCCTAGTTTTGTTGAGTCTCTTCTATGAGACTCCATGCTATTTTCTTGCAGGCTGCTAGATGCAAGGGTTATTTGTTGTTGCCAAAGTTTGTTTTGTTGTGGGGCTCTTGATTCTAATTCTTTTTCATTGAATCTGTAAATACTCCGAGTGCAGTCCATAAAGAGCCTTGACTTCTCTCCAGAATGCACTGCCAGATGCTTGCTTCCAGCTTTACTAACCAACCTGAGAGAGGGATTTTGTGAGTTTGTTTGGTCTTGCAGTTTGTGCCAACTGAGCACCATGTCCCTAGTCCACCTTCTTTATTGCTTGCAAGTATAAAAAGGGAACATTTTATTCCACTCCCTTGGGTGGGAACAATCACTCTATTTATGGGGTCTTAGCTAAAATTAGATTTCTCTACTGCATGATTCTCTGGCTTTATCTATATACAACCATGTCTTTTATTATATTGCTATTTCATGTTTAGGTTCTTCTAGTCTTCTGGTGGTGTTTGAGCCTTTGTAGCCTCAGTCTTCCTTTCCAGGTTCACCTTCTAGCACTGTGGCACATGTACTCCAGCCATCCTCAGAGAAGTCAGAAACCCTTACATCTTGCCTCCTGCCTTCTTTCCTTTCTTCCTTCCTTCCCTCTTGCATTAGTCAGGGGGTTCCAGAGAAACAAAAATATACCCCACCACATACACATGTATTACAAGAGGGGATTTATTAGGTTGGCTTACATGATTAGACGCTGAATAGCTCCATAATGGCCACCTGCAGGCTGGAGGGAGACTGGGGAAACCAATAGCTGCTCAATATCAGAAGCTAGAAGTCTCAGAATAAGAGGAACCAAGAATTGAACTTGGAACTGTAGTCCAAGTTCAATGCAGAAGACCTGGAAGCCCCTGGAGAGTCACTGGTGCAAGTTTATTTGCAAAAGCTGAGGAATCTGGAGTCAGATGTCCACTGGCAATGTCAGCACCAAAACCTGCACTTGCTCGAGAAGAATGGATTGTGCATGTGTGTGCTTGCCTCCCACTTGCACTGTTCCAGCTGGGCCCCGGCCTATTGGATGGTGCCACCCTGTTCATAGCAGGTCATCATTTAGTTTTCTGACCTTATACGAATCATTTCTGGGAACACCTTCCCAAAACATCCAGAGGCATATTTTATCAACTTTCTATGTGTCTCTCAGTAACATTGAAAACCAAAATTAAGCATCACATCTCTTCTGCACTGTATCCTCTCCTGGTATGTGATCCTAACTAAGTTAAGCCCACACATGCAGGACTCTTCAGATCTTAAACTAAATCTTGTTAAGCCCAATGAAAATCAGGTGCTTTGTCCTCAAATACAGTTGACCTAACTCATTTCAGTTTTTCTTTGGTCTGGTTTCATAGGAATGTTGTGAGGGAGAGGGGAGGTATTTGCTGCAGGCAAATGTTGGAACATTTAGGACAGTTAAGGGAAGAAGGGACCTAAAGCCTGGTAAAAGTTGCACTTGGCATATTGAAAGGAATTTTTGCTCCTTTAATGATCTTTGTTTTCTTTCTGTAAGTTGATCTAAAGCAATTAAAAACAGAAAACTGTTCTACCCAAACTGACCATTATTTTTTACATACTTGGTACATTGTATACTCACCATATTTTGAGAGATTTTGAAAAGTGAAGAAACCTCAAAACTGCCAAAATCTGCTCTTCTTTCACTCATCAGAGTGCCTTAGTAGGACAAATGAAATAACTTGTCTGTGTCGTTCTGGGTCTTCTTCTGTATTGACATCCATGCATTTAAAGGATTTGAGATAGGTTGCAGTTGGAAACTTGGGTTTCTCTTATTATTTATTTCCCTTTGTGTTTTCACCCATCTATACCATTGACTGATACTATATATTGCCCAGGCACTGGGGTGTAGGTTAACATGGCTTTAGTATGTACAAGGCCCTATGTTCAATCCCTAGCACCAAATAAATAAAAAAATGGATATTATGGTCTTTATGTTTTAGAACTTTGATATTTTTAGAGAATTCTACTTAAATGACACCCAGCCTAAACGAGAGCCAAAAATCCATCAGCATGATATTTAAAAAGAGTTGATGGTTGGGCTGGGGATATAGTTGGTAGAGTGCTTCTTGCATGTACAAGTCCCTAGCACCACATTAAAAAAAAAAAAAATCTTCCCCTGGGGTGGACTCAGCAACACATTGAAGGCAATAAATGAAGAAAAAAAAAATTAAAAAACAAAAAGAATACATAAGAACTAAAAAAAAAAGAGTTGATGGCTGATGAAACAACATATTGGAAGTCACAACCCCCTTCTTCGGAGCTATGAAATTGAAAGCCTGCAGTTGAGATGATGAGTTGCCTAACCAGACCCCTTTCTGGGTCAGTATAGTGTCTTCTCCATATTACAGGTGCTGTCCTCTAACTACTAGGTGTCAGTAGCATGCACCAGGGTAACAACCAAAATGTGCCAGACTTTGCCAAATGTCTAGGGCTGTGGAAGGAGAAAGGGAGGAAGGGAGAAATGGGTAGCAAGATCCACCACCTCTTTAGATCCACTGGTCTGTAGGGAACCTGTGAAAATCTTAAATCCCTAAGACTTACTCAAAAAGAGAGTAGAAATACTCTGCAAATTGAACATGACTTTCTTTTCCTATCACCAGTTTCCCTTTTCCCTATTTTTGGTCCCAAATTTTCATCCATGTATTCTGCAAGCATCTAAGATGGCAGAAGAGTGAAGGGAGTCATGGTTTGTACTTTGAAGAGTCCAATAAGGCTGGAAATGGTCCTGGCATAAATTAGGGAAGTCAAAGATATCCCTTGTTTATGTTAGATCCTGGCAAGATACAAAATGTTAATGCATGCTAGGCAGGTGCTATACTACTGAGACACAAAATTTAAAAAAAATTAAATAAAACTTATTGAATATAACATCATGACTTTATAATGATAGAAAGAGTAAGGATGTTTGAAATGTGACCCCCAGACCACAAGCCCAACTAAACTAATTTTATCCTTTTCCTCTGAACATATTGCTCCCTTCCATATTCTTCCCCTCAGTGGCATGGGGTGCCTGCCCATGCCACTCCATCCTTCATAGCTACACCTGATGGAAAGCCCACCCAGGATCAATATAATTAAGCAAAGCTGATTTCAAAGTCTTGAATCATTAATTGCTGTGATTCTGACATTTAAGAATGTTATGTTGACCTTGGTCTAGTTCAGTCACAAGAAGTCAATGAAGGAGAAGTGCACCACAGCAAGGCCCTTAACTTAATAAAGATTTAATTTATAGTGTTTCCTAACAGTCTCTTCTTTTGAGGTAGCATAGCCCCTTAGGTACCTTTTTTATTATCTGAACTATTAAATACACATCTTCTTTGTTTTGTATTTTGTTGTTTTTGTTCATCAAGGCAGTGACAAGCAAAATTCTGTCCACAGAACATTTTATGTACTTTAAAACAAATATTCACTTTTCAATGAGCCTTTAAATACACCCACTGACATTGAAGGTGAAAAATCTTATATTGTCTCAGAAGATCAAACAGCATTCAGCAGTGGGCCATGAAATCCCAAAGGCCACAGTTCTGTCCCTGGAAGACTGTCTCCATCCAAAAGACAGTTTCCTTTCTTTCCAGAAAAGAACCAAAGAGACAGGAATCACCTGACAGTGAACACAGAAAGTAAACACACAGCTCCGTGACATGGAGGACATGGAACCCCATGGAAAGCTGGCTGGCTCAAGAGACAGAAGGATGTAGAATTCTGAGAGAAATGGGTATTGTTAAGCATTTGTGGGGTGGAAGAGAGACACCATAAACAAAGCCAAGTGTTAAATATAGCAACTATGGAAATAAGTAGCCCAGGCTCCCAGGATAGTCCCTATCTTTGATGCTAAGCAGCTAAGCAGCCCCAAACAGGTTCCTGTGTAAAGCTATAAACAGGAAAGGATTAAGCATATGCTGATTGAAAGAAACAAATGTGTTTTACCTCTGGATTTTGCTATTTATATAATAAAACACAAGAATGTCAGAGCAAGTATTTCGTATAATTAAAGTTCTCCAGTTTAGGGGCTGGGGAGTAGCTCAATGGCAGAGCTCTTGCCTAGCACCTGTGAAGCCCTGGGTTTGATCCATAGCATCACATAACAAATAAAATAAAGGCACGCTGTCCATCTACAACTACAGGGAAAAAAAAGATTTTTAAAAGAATTTTTCTCCAGTTTATGGTGGGGGAAAAATGACATATGGATCATTGACTTGAAATGTCGATTTCACAATCTTTTGAGAAGGGATTTTTAAAAACAGTAAATGTTTTGTTGTAAAAATGCTAGTTCACTAGGACCAAAAATTGAATACTTAGGATCTGTATGTGTGATACTACAAAAAAACTAAAAACAGAAGTCAAAAAAGATTGAAAGAAATTGGGAGATATCTCACATTTATGGGTAGGAAAGTTTAATATAAAGATGTCAGTTCTTCCCAATTAAACTGTAGATTCAACAGAATCCCAACCAAATCCCAGCAAAATTTGTTTTCAGTGTTCACATACTTGCTTTAAAATTTATGATAATTGATGATGCCAAAAAACGGAGAAGAGCCAACATAATGCCATAATGAAAGAACAAGTTGGAGGAACCACATTATCTGATTTTAAAACGTGGTATACAATTGAAGTAATTCAGAAAGTTTGGTGGTATTAGGAAAGGAACATACATGTAGATCAGAAGAGCAAAATAGAAAGCTCCAAACCAGACATCTGTAGGTACAGTTAACAGATTTGTTTCTACAAAGATTTAACAAAAATTCAATGCAGAAGGTGCAGTCTTTTCACACATAGTTCGGAGCAAATTGGTATCTATATGAGACATAGAGCTCATACCTTACACAAAATATTAACTCAAGTCATGATTAAAATGAGTCTTAGACATACATGTAAAATGCAAACCACTAAAACTTCTAATAAAAAAGAATTTTTTTGTGTGTGATCTTGGATTTATAGATGAGTTTCTAAATACAACAACAAAAGTATGATCCATGAAAGAAAAAATTGATAAATTAGACTTCACTGAAATTAAAAGCTTGTGTTATGCAAAATACATCATTAAAGGAATCATGGAAAAGACACAGACCAGGAGAAAGATATTAAAAAATCATTTTTCTCATAAATAATTGCATCCAGAATATACAAAGAACACTCAAAATCCAACAATAATAAAACAGCCAATTAATTAAAAACTTGGCAAAATGTCTGAGCAGATATCTCAAAAAGAAAATAAGCAGAATGAAAATACACATATGAAAAAAGTGTTCAATATCATTTGTCATCGGGAAATGCGAATTAACACCCCAGTGAAATACCACTACACCATCCAAATGAGAAAAAAAGGACAATACCAATGTCTGGCAAGAATACACAGCAGTAGTATCTCATTTTCACTAGGGGAAATGCAAAATGGTATAATAATTTTCAAAGAGAGTTTGACCATTTCTTATAAAACTAAACATAATCTTGCCATGTGATCTCACAATTGTGTTCCTGGGTATTTATCCAATTATTTGAAAATTTATGTCCACATAAAATCTTGCAATTCAAGTATTTGCTTTAACCTTGCTTTAAAATTTATGATAATTGATGATGCAAAAAAACGGAGAAGAGCCAACATAATACCATAATGGAAGAACAAAGGAGGAGGAACCATATCATCTGATTTTAAAACTTGCTATACAATTGAATTAATTCAGAAAGTTCGGGGGATATTATTATTCATAATATCCCAAAACTATAAACAACCATAGTGTGTTTCAATAGGTGAATGGATAAACAGATTATGGTTTATATAGTGGAATGCTGTTGAGTGATAAAAAAGAATTAGCTCTCAAACCATGCAGATCCATGAATGAACCTCAAATGCATATTTCTAAGTGAAATAAGTCAATCTGGAAAGGCTATATCTTATATGATTCCATTTGTATTACATTCTGAAAGAAGCAAAGCCACAGAAATGGTAGAGATCAGTTGTTACTAGGTAATAGGGATATGGGGGGAAATTGAAAAGGTGAAGCACAAGAGATACTTTCAAGATGCTGAACTATGCTGCATGACATTGAAATTGTAGACAACAAATACTCTACATTTATAAAAATCCATAGAACTTTGAAGCACCAAGAATGAACCTTAGTGTATTCAGTTAAAGAAAATCTTTTAGGATGTCAAAGAAATTCCAAGATGAAATGCAGATTGTGTTCAAAGAATGAACTTTATCACAAATGTATGAAACAATTTTGCTGAAGGGAGTTGGGGAGAAAGTTACTGACTTAGGTAAATTGGAAATCTATGGAATCTATGAAACTAAAGCAAACAGAACTGGCTCTAGTGAATAAAGTTGTTTCCCATGGAGGCATGGGTTAACAATCTAATACCCCTGTACTTACATACTGGAATTGAATAATTAGGCAGTTGGTAGAAGTGCGATTTCTCCTTGCTGAAGTCGGGGGTGTTTTGAGCAAGGGAAGGAGGCTAAAATGATTCATGTGGTCATAGACTACAGTTGTAGACGTCACTGTGAACTCATTTGTTTTAATACAGATGCAGATGGATAAATATAAAAATAGCTATAGGGGTATGTGAGTATAGGTTCAAATATAAAACAATTTCCACTGAGAGAACCTAGCAGCAATAACACATCAATGTCTATGAGCACACTTCCCTTGAACTAGGTTTCTAATACTACTCTTTAAGGAAAAAATGGCTGATTCTTAATTGAGGAAGGAATCTGTAGCATCTAACTGTGTCCGGAAATAAGTACTCAAAGAACACAACAATGAAGGCATGTCAAAGGGACAGGAAGCCAACTCCAAGAGCTCTCAATGGTGAAAACTGAAACAACTTAAGCAACAAATTGAATAATATAATATTGGATTATAGCCCTAGGTAAAAAATAAGTATCCATAAGACCATAATATTGTTAATCAATGAACGAATAAACAAATAATTTGAAAGAATAATAATTCCTTCATACAGAAGAGTTCAAAATAACTGATGTACCTAGTGCCTTTCAGCATGGTGAAGTGTAACTGCCATCTGCTCAGGAGAGCTTTGCAAAGAACGACCTTTCAGAAAACAGACCCTGGAAAGTGGAGATATAAAGAGCAGCTCTACTGAGCAGAAGCTGGACAGTCACTACCTGAGCTAGGGGGTCAAGGGAGAATATCATCAGTATTAAGTCAGGCTGATAGTATGTGCCTTTGATAGGATGGGAATGGGATGCAAGTAGCACTTTGGGAGCTGGGGGTGTAGCTCAGGAGTAGAGTGCTTGCCTAGCAGGTGTAAAGCTGTGTTTTCATCCCTAGTGTCCAAAAAAAGTGGTGGCGGGGGGATAACAGTTTATATCTAGTTTCTCTTCCCAAACCCATAACCTCAGTCTAATCATGATAAAAACACCATCTCTCCAAAATACCTGACCAAGCCCTCGTCAAAGTTGTCAAGGCTATCAAAATCAGAGAAAAACCAAGCAATATTCACAATACAGAAAACCTAGCAAGATCTGAGAGCTAAATGTAATATGGCACCCTGGATGGGATCGTGGCCCAAAATAAAGGACAATAGGTCAATTTAAAGATATATGAATAAAGGATACACCTTAGTTAATATAAAGTATCAATGCTGGTTTATGAATTGTATCAAATATACCAATGTATGATGTTAACTTTGAGGTCAAGTGTGGGTGTGTAACATAAATTCTCTGTACAACTTCTGTGTAAATCTAAAATCATTCCAAATTGAAGCATTCTACCTATTTTTGAAAGGACCAAGGTTGAAAGTTGGATGGTGGTTGTCAAGGGCTAGGAGTAGAGAGCGGTTAATGGAAAGTTATTGTTTAATGCATGTAGAATTTTGGTTTGATAGGAAGGAAAAAAGTTCCTGAGATGGATGTAACGATGGGCACACAGTGGAGGGAATGTATTGAATGCCACTGATTTGTGTATTTGCAACTGATTAAAATGGCAAATTGTATGCTACATATATTTTATCACAATAAAAATACTCCAACCCCTCCTAAGACATAGAAAATTAGAGAAGAGAAACATCAGAAGGACTGGAAACAACATTTAAAAATAGAAAACAGAGAAAGCAGTAGGTCGGAAGGCAAGATGGATAAAATCCACAGGGGAAAATACTCCCATCACTAGATCATCAGGGGAAAAAAAAACACCTGCTATGGACCAACAAAATAGTGCCCAGGGAATACACTCCATATTCTTCACTTTTAGACTTTATACCACCCTTTCCCCCAAATCCAATGCAGAAGGCAAGGAAAACAAATTTAGTTAGTAAACTAAATTTGGTATCGAACAGAGAGACAGAACAAAAAGTGGAGTCCCTGATGTACTTTGGCCTCAGATATTGGCCCTCTGGGAAGGGGATGGAGAGAGTAACCAGATGTTGTATTTATGAACTGTCACTCAGGATCCAGACATTGCACTATCTCTATTTTATACATTGTTGTAATCCTTACAGCAGTGTTAGATACCAGGACCATTATTTCTCACTTTAGAGGTGGCATTTGAGATCATCCTTTCCAATCACTGACTAGCATTAATTAGTGACACTGAAAATTCCCATCCACATTAGGAGTAGAGCTGAATTTTTCAGGGAGACCGTAACATAAGTGAACTTAGCTGATCCTATTTATGTTAGAGGATGCTTGCTATAAATCAAATGGTTTTCTGTCTACCAAGTCAGGAAAATGAGTTAGCAAGGCGTGTGGTCTCTGTCCTACAATGGAACTCTCATTGTTCAGCTCACTAGCTGTGGGATCTTGAGTTATTTTACATTGAGGGGACTTATTTTCACCCTCTAAACAATGGGGATAAAATTTATTCTTTGCTTATAACATCCCCCCTCCCCCCCCATCCTTCCTTCCTTTCTTCTTCCTCTTTTTCTTTGTCATTCAGGATTAAACCCAGAGGTGCTTTACCACTGAGATACATCCCCACTCAACCCCTCACTTTTTTTTTGTGAGATAGGGTTGAGCAAAGTTGCTGAGTGTTGAGTGTCTCACTAAGTTGCTAAGGGTGGTCTCAAACTTGTGATCACTCGCCTCCACCTCCCTTGTTTCTGAAATTACAGGCATGCAACAGCATCCCCAGCTGTTATTTTTCATGTTATTATGCCTATTATATTTTTAATAACCTGAAATAATAGTATTCGTTCCTTCAAAAAAAGGGTCATAAATTGGGTAGGGGTGTGCCTCAGTGGTACATTGCATATCTATGATGGATACATAAAGCCCTGGTTTTGATCCCAAGCACCAAAAAAGGGGGTGGGGGGACGAGTATCATATAAGCTCTGTATTAATTGAAGTATCCTAGGTTCTATAAAAAAAATAAACTCCAGGATTTCAGTGGCTTAACACAATCAAAAGTATTTCTCATTAACTCAGGAGTCCAGTGTGGGTGATTTTTATATAAAGTTGGCTTTCTTCTACTGATGATTCAGGTAGGTTCTGTTTAAACTAGTAGCTCCAATAACCCTCAGGGTCTCTTTGTCCTCTATATACAGGAGGAAGAGGAAAGAAGGCTAGAAAGGACTCTCTCTCTCTCTTTCATTCATGTTCCATTTGTGAGAACCATTCACATACCGTCCATAAATGCCAGGGCTGTCATGAAATATGGATCATGATAGGGAAATTATTTCCCTATAGTTCTCTATAGTATATACAGCAAAGTGCACGTTTGGGCAGAGAGTGGGTCACTTCCACTAAGCTCTGCACAGGCTTGCCAGTTGTGAACCATGAAAACCCACTCACCTGTTTGAGGACATCATAATAAGGCCTAATTCAATGGTTACCAAGTGTAATAATAACAGTTAATCCCTCAATTTTCTCTGACCTTTAAATGGTTTAATAATAATTCCATTGAAAAGTGATTTGAAATGACTTGGAAATGCTTAATATATGATTGAGATAACATTAAAAAAAATCGCTGGAGTTCCAGCATTAAGTGACCTTTAATGTAACAATGAGGCTCTTCACATTATATTTTTTCTTAACTTTCTTTCTTTATTTATTGGTATTAAAGATTGAATCCAGTGATGCTTTATGATTGACCTACATACCCAGTTCCCCAGTTCTATTTATTTATTTATGTTTAGAGATAGGATCTCACTAAGTCACTGGAGGCTGGCCTCAAACTTGCAATACTCCTATTTCAGCCCCACAAGTCTCTGATATCACAGGTGTACCCTACCATGACTGGTGTTTCTTCTTAAATTTAAAGTGACATTTGCATGCCAGGTGTGGTGGTATATGTCTATAACCCCCAGCTACTCAGGCAGCTGACTCAGATTCCAGGACAGGTTGAGCAACTTAGATCCTTTCTCAAAATTAAAAAAAAAAAGAAAGAAAGAAAAGAAAAAGAAAAAGAAAAAAGAAAGAAAAGATAAAAAGGACTGGGAATGTAGCTCAGCGATAGATCTCTTGCTGAGTATGCCTAAGACCATGGGGTTGACAACCAGGACCACAAAAAATAAAAATGAAAAAGACTTGCAGAAGGGATATGATATACCATGAGACTCTCTTATATATGCAGTTTATTCTTTGTATTTACACTTATCTTTATCTTTCTCTTTCTCTCATTCTCTCTTGCTCTTCCTTAGGTTTATCAATTTTTAGTTACATATTTTGTTTAAAAATAACATCTGATCATTGTATTCATCAAGTATTTTACTTAAATAGGATGACATGCTTTTGTCCAAGTGTTTTCAAGAAAATATGAGTGTTTAAATGTAAGGGAATTACTAAGAACAAGAAACCTTGGTATAGCCACATGATATTTGTTACTAGTCTTCAAGAGTTGCTTCCAGAGGTTCTCAAACTTCAGAGTATAAAGACTTACTTGTAGGTTTGTTAGAACATAGATCATTGGGTTCCACACACTGTTGTTTTGGATTCAGGAAGTCTCAGATGGGGGCCAGCAATTTGTGTTTCCCATTTGCAGATGATGCCAATACTGCTGCTGTAGGGACTCTATTTTGAGAACCACCTATTTGTCCATCAATTCACACCCCAAAACGATAAGAAGAATGTTATCAAATCTATGCAGTTTCTTTGAGGTTGAACTATTTGATGTGCCCCAGGTTTTTAATAAAGAAAAAAAAAAGCCAAAAGACATACAGTGCTTAAGACTCAGGTTAATTTAATTCCATAATCATAAGGCAGAAGAGTACCAATTTTGGTACATGGAGACTTCTGTACTTAATTTTGACTGACCCACATAAAGCAAATGTGATTCATCTGACTTGTGATTGAAAACCCAAATTACCCAGGTTGTGAAATACAAAAGGTTTTTTTTTTTTTTTTTTTGATGAGGCCTAAACAGAGACAAAAGTGCTAGGAGTGACTGGGTCAAAGGTGCACAGGGGAATAATTTGCCCAAATATTCAGGAAAAGAACAAGAAAATCACAGCAACTTTAAAGAAAAACAAGTAGAATATTTCCACTGAATAAGAGTCCAAAGTCTGAGCTAAATGGCTTTAAAGTTTTTCCCCTAGGCATTTACTTTTTTTTTTTTTTTAAGTACAGGGGAAGTAATTCTGAGTAAGATTTATTTTTCAGATTTACTTTCATCTGAGTAAGAAGAAATACATTGTGCAGAAATGAAAAAGTGATTTGTCCTCTTGGGTATTCAAAGCTTATGTTAAGGATTCATGAGTTATTTATTTAGAAAAATTATACACCCAGGGACAATGAAGCTGGTTAATACATAGGGTGCATAAGATATTATGAAATTCAGTTTTTCAAAACCCTAGAGATAAATAATCTATTCATAACATTGTAAATTGTGAAATTAACAAATAAATGTCAAAGTGGGGTCCTGTTTAGAAAGTCTTAGGTGGCCTGGAATGAACATAAGGGTCTTACTTCAAAAGGTGAACAAGGATATTAATCAGTAGTGGATTCTTTGAGGAGATGATCTGACTTGAAAAGACATCTCACACAGCAGGAAGGTAATATTTCAGCAGCTGAAGAAGCCAGTGACAAATTCTTACCACTGTCTTGCCCTCGGTGAAAAATTCTAATACAGTTAATATTTTTTTTCTCAACTATATTTACACAGAAGTGTTATTATAAAAATGCTCATGTTTTGATTTAAAGGAAGGAGAGGGTGCGAAGAAATTCTTCCCTGCACCCTGCCATTGGCAATTTTAAGAGAATGATTGTACTGTCAATTGCTTCTTTCTTCACCGCCCAATTTAATATTTCAGAAAAGTCATTCAAGGGCTGTTTTTTTTTTCCCCCATAGTTGTCTTGTTGGCACCCTTTTATGGTGTCACTGTGCTCAGAGTGCTCATCTGCTTTGACAAGGTGAAGGTCATGCCTAAGCAGAGGCAGAGACCCAAGGTCAAGTGCACCTCCGAGCACCCTTAGAGTGAGTTTTCAGGGGTCCACCTTGCTGCGGAGGCCACCATCATCAGTCAACCCTTCTGTGAGATGTGGCGGTGGGCGGGGCGGGGGCAGCCCTGTAGACCCTCTCTGTTCCTTTCCCTGGCTTATGCTATGTTTTCCATTGTACCCTGACTCTATCTACCCATGCGTCCTGGTGGGCACCAATAACATAAGCCAACCATGCCCCAGAGTTCCTCCTCCCTCCTTTCATTCCTTCTTTCCTAAATTTCTTTCCAAAAGTGTTTTTGGTATGTGTAACAGGAAAATATAAAACATAATAGAAGAAAATGCCAACTTCAGCATTTTTCTTTAATATTTTTGCATCGCTCCAAGAACTCATTTCACGCCTGCACCTTTTTCTTCAGGGTGAAAGTGCATTCAGTGTCTTTCATCTCTGTCACTTGTAGGTACATTCCCTTTCTTTAAGTCTGTCTCTCCCTTTTTTTCTCTTTTCCAAGTTTCCATGCTGTCACTTTTGAAAGGTCCCATGCTCCCCAATTTGTTGAAATACATGGCACTGTGTTGCCACTCCCCAAACTTTTTAGTGAAGGAAGCCAATGTAAGAATTGCTCAGAGAATTTCTCCTAAAGGTCAAGTAAAGGATGTGTTGAGAAAAGACAGATGTCTTGTATTAGTTGTTCTTGTTTGTTGTGTTTGGTCTCACTGTTCTGAAGCAGTGAACGCAGAAACACTAGGCCTTATAAAAGATGTTTTACACAATATCATTTCCTTTCTCATTGTTATGGAGGGCAAATGGGAAGCGTTTAGGCAATGGCTCTGCAGTTCCCTATTCATAAATTGAAGAATTTCAACAAAATTATTAACTTCCTCCTCATAAGGACAAATTCACTGTCCGCTTCCCAAATCTATTCCTGCCTGACTCTGATAAACCTAAATTTCTACACATTTTCTTTAAACACTTCTGTTTTTAATTAACTTAAAGAAAGGTCATAAAAATACCCGCCTTTTCACATTAGCTACTAGAGTATTCCTATAAAATTTTAAGCCTCAATTTCATCTCTGTCTTTTAAATCTATGCCATCTGAGTAATTCCAAGATTCCTGGTGGGCAACTTTTCTGTAACAATTGTTCCATTCTTGAATTTTATCCTCAGCAAATATTTAGCTTGATTTCTTAAGGATTATTAGGTCTTTTCTTTTTTACTCTTTTTAGAATGTTTCCCTCTCAAAAACAGTAATTCTTTTTTTTTGTATTTTTAAGTACAAATAATACTTGTATATATTTATAGGATGCAATGCAAAATTATATGGGTGTGTGTATTGCATTGGCTATGAAATATTTATCCTTATATTGCATATTAATCATCTCTGTGGTCAGAACATTTAAAATCTATTTTTAAACATTTTTTAAATACACAGTGACTCTAATTTCACAGTCTTCCCTGTGTTGGCTTTCAAATCTTCCCTCGTCCCACTATGAATCTCTGAAGTGTTTGTGAAAATGCCTAGAAAAAAAATGTTATTTATATAAAGATTTTTAAAAATCATCTTCATTCATTTTAAGTAATGTTTTGATAAAATGATGGAATGATAATTTTTATTCCTCTTTGGAATATAATTAGATATGTTCCCTTTTGGACAGATTTCTTTTTCTTTTTCTCTTTATCTCTTTTCTTTTCTTTTCTTTTTTTTTTAAGGAAGGGAAGCCAGAATAGGTGGTGTAAAATGAATTGTATCTTTACCAAGAAGAAAGTAAAACACAGTATGAAAATATTTATTTTAGCTTTGAATATGACCAAAAATTAAGTCTGAATTGGAAATTATGAAAACTGATTCTTTTTATAGCTTTTAATTCTTTTTTAGTAAGAAATATTCCTCCTTTAAAATCAGACATTTTTAGATTGTGATGTGACAACACTTTTGAGAAAACTGCACATTCGATTAGCTGGTATGTATCTACATATCTATTTCACAGGAAATGGTCAAAATATTTTAAAATCTGGGTAAAGATAATACAAGGTAAAACAGAGTACAGTGACTAAGAATTCACAGCCCTAAAGAATGCTTGTTTAATGGGTATAGTACTAAAAATCCTGAAACACACAGAAATACATGCAAAGCCAAAGAAAATCATCAATAGAACAATGGAGTTGATTTTTAAAAATAGTATGTGTGTGATTCAAAACAGTTTTAACATATTTTCTATGTTGATTGTTTACACAATAATAGATCATGTTTTTGGAACAGAACCAAGGCAAACTTTTATATGCAAGGGATTTAAGCAAGGACCCCCAGGAGAGAAGAGTGAGCCTGCAGGAAGCAGAACAGCAGAGGGAAGATCCAGACAAGGGGAGACCTTCAGGTGAAGTTCCAGCCTCAGCCTCACCAGCTAAGAGCTCCACAACATAAGTTACACCTGGGAGTTTGTTCTGCCCCAAAGCAGGTTGCTGGGCTTCCCTGCTTTTGAACCTGTCAGTCAACAGCTATGAGCATTCTCAGGGAAGATAGCCTTCCAAGTACATGGTGTCTGCACAGCTGGGTGAAGTGGCTACAGGATGCCAAAGGGAGTCAAGTTGTTAGGAGTAAAGCAAACAGGCTCTGAGAAATAATACCTAACCAATAAAGAGCCAAATAGTGATCCAGTGAGCATCAACTGAGCTTTCTATAGGCACTTCAAGCAAATTTCCTGGATAATTAAAAAAATGACCCTAGATTTAATCTACCTTATATAAATCATTTATAGTTCATGGTATGAATAGCTGGCCTCATTTCTTGTACTTGAATTAGCGTTGAGGTTAATGAACGTTGAGTCAAAAAGAGAGTTTTCTTCTGGTAAACTTACAGAAGCTCACGAGGACCTTGGGGTTGATTTATTGATCAACTCAGTGAATGTTCTGGTCAGGAAGATTCATTAAACATCTTACTCCCTATTAGACTCCCAGATCCATAATGCACAAATTAGCATTGGAAAAATCTCAACTGGATTCTCATCTTGCCAGAAAGGCAAAAGTGATCTTAAGAAGCAAGTCTTTGGAAAGAAAAGAAAAATTGCACATATTATCCACTTAAAATATCTTATTTTGGAAACTAGATTAACTCCCTGCACATTCAGAATGTCATATAAGATGAAAAGTTGATCTGAAGCTTGTGGTTGCTGGAACACAGAGAAAGCCTTAGGAACAGGAAAATTAGTTGTATATTTTGGAATAAATAACTTAAGAAGAAAAATGAGGCTATCTATACAAAGTGGCTACTAAGGTAAGGCGAGGATAAATGCCAATTATGTATGCTTTCAAAATTCAGAAATCACCCCATACCATGACTTAGTGAGTAAAGGAAAAAGAGATGGTTGCCAGCAAAGGGTTGATTTGGAACATCTGGAAATGGGCCAGGTTTGCTTAGAACTTCTCCTTAATTCTGCTTGGCCTCCAAGGGCCCAATTTGGAAATTGCTGCTTTAATTAGTATTGGTGCTTCAGATAAACATACTGGTCTAAAGAAGACCTTTCTTGAACGAATTGATTAGTAGTTCTCTCGTTGTTCATAGAACTCTGATGTAGTTATTTTGTAAATGGATCTAGGTGGCCTGTACAACTATCCCCATATCTTATAACTCCTACTCCTGGTTAATGAATCTTCTTTGTAGGCAGCTTCATCTTTATTTACGATCTAGGGCAGAGGTTCTCAAAGTTCAGATTCCATCTGAATCACACTGAAGCTTATTAAAAAAAAAAAAAAAGCAGATGTGTGAGCCCTACCCCAAATGTTCTGAATCAATGTATCTAGGGTAGCAACAGAGGATTTGCGTTTTTCTCATGTTTCAAGTGATGTTGATGTCATTGGCAAAGGGGCCGCACTTTGAGAACCACTGGAGAAATAAGGGAATTCAAGTCCTCAAAGCAGTAAAGTAGTATATCCAAATATTATATTAAGGTAGGACTGCGGGAATAGGAGCAGCTTGCTCTGCCAGATGAAAACACTTGACTGCCTGTTCAGCCATAGTGAAATAGGTATAGACCAGAGATAGTATCTTAGATGACTCAAAGGGACAATCTGGCTACAATTAAATCATCTGGACTTTTCAAGTGGAAACAGCTTTGTTTTCCTGATGAATCTATATCATTTCCATATTTCTTTTCAAAAGACCTTTTATGGAAATTAGATTCTTTGCTCACCCAAAATATTCATGAAGATGGTTTTCAGCACTTATGAAACTATTTGAAAAATGATGGATGCTATTTCTAGTTAATCTGATTAGTCTAAAATAAGGACTTTTGCTTAGCACAGACAGTAATAGAAAATTGTGAGAATGGATCTTATCATAGTTGAGATCATTTCAATGAAAACGCTAGTCCTTAAAAAACATGGTGTCATCTGTCCTCCAAAGTGTTAATCCCTCCATGACATGGTAGGTAATAAATTAGAATTAGTAAAATAAAATATACTGTTCACAAAGATCTAATATATCCCTGATTTTATCCAACTTTAGAATACATGTAGATATACCACAGCGATTATGGAGGGTTTTTTTCTCAGTTTTTTATAATGTCAACCAAAAAAGGTAAAAGTGACATAATTACTATCATGTTAAATGTCACCTGGATTACATTCATCATTTTGAAAAATTGCCAAAATATATTTTTTATTTTATTTTTCTAGTTTATTCATGTATTCTAATTTGTTATATGTGAGAGTAGAATGCGTTTCCATTCATAGTACACATATAGAGCACAATGTTTCTTGTCTCTGATTGTACACAAAGTAGAGTCACACCATTCGTGTCTTCATTACTGTACTTAAGGTTATGATATCCATCTCATTCCACCATCTTTCCTACCCCCATGTCTTCTCCTTTCCCTTCCCTCCCCTTTCCCTATCTAAAGTTCCTCCATTCCTCCAATGCTCCCCCACCCCCATTGTGGATCAGCATTCATTTACTGAAAATGCCATGATTTTATTCTTTTATAATGCTGAATAATATTCCATTGTGTATATATGCCACATTTCTTTATCCATTCATCTACTGAAGGGCTTCTAGGTTGGTTCTACAATTTAGCTATTATGAATCATGCTGCTATAAACATTGATGTGGCTGTGTCACTGTATTATTTTTTTTTTAACTCTTTGGGTATAAACCTAGGAATGGGATAGCTGAGTCAAATGGTGGTTCCATTTCAAGTTTTCCAAGGAATCTCTATACTGATTTTCCAACTTTCTTAATAAAACTCCCATAGCTCAGGAAATAAAATCAAGAATCCATAAATAAATGGATTCAAACTAAAATGCTGCTTCTTAGCAAAAGAAATAAATAGAGAGCCTACAGAATGGGAGCAAATTTTTACTACACGCACATCAGATACAGCACTAATCTCCAGGATATATAAAGAGAACTCTAAAATCTTAACCCCCCAAATAAACAAATAACTCAATCAATAAATGGGCCAATGAGCCAAAATATATTTTTTAATATAATGTGTTCCAGGATCTACGAAGCATGTATGGCAGTATTCCCTCTCAGAGTCATAGATACATCCCTTTAGCCTATAAATGGTCAGGTTTTATTAATTTTATGTCTTAATAAAGTTTTGGTAGTGAGGATATAGTTTATGTTTTGCTGCATTTAACATATATGAGTATATAAAAATTCCTCAGGTTTCTAAAAAAAGAAATAAGGAGAAAATTTGGCCATTGAACAATGCGGGTCTAAATTATCCCACCTGCTAATTTACAAAGAACACACTTCGTAAATAAGTGCTGTTATATTTCACATTGCTTGTGCCGACATAGCCTCTGAAAAGTAGTGTTTCATTCTTCTTATTTATTATTTTATTTTTTGTCCATGAACAAAGACTGAAGTGGGTTTTCTTTTCCTTTTAATTGCTCAATACTCCTGGTGCATTATCAGTATTGAAAAATAATTTAAGAAAAAAATTAATTTGCAGATATATGGATTCTTTTTTTGACCTGTACCCCATCTCAGTGATCTTGGGCAATTGAAATATTTGCTCTGGGACTTGGCTTCTTCATTTGTGATCTGTTTCAGCTTTATAAGGCTTGGATTCTGTTATTGTAATTGTTTCTAGATGGTTGTATTCGATAATGGTGATGGCATTGCAATCAGTTGTGTGCTTGGTAGGTTCTCAAGATATGTAAATTCATCCACATTCCTTTTTTTAATTAAATGCATTAGAACTTAAAAATAATGGAAGTAGTGTATTAGTCAACTATTGCTTAAATACAAATTACTACAAACTTGGTAGCTTAAAACAGCAAACATTTATTATGTTACAGAGGGTCATAGTCTCATCTTCTTAGGGTTTCTTAAATTTGCAATGAAATTGTCTTTGGGATTGTGTGCTTACCTGGTGTTTTAGTTTATGAGAGATTTCAGATCCTTGCTGGAATTCACTTCCATGAATTCTAGGGCTGAGACTCTTATCACATACAGACCTTCTTTTTGTTGTTGTTGTTGTTTTGCTTTGTTTTTGTTTTTGGTAGTGGGTAGTGACCCCAAGGGTGCTTTACTACTGAAAGACATCCCCAGTTTTTGTTTTGTTTTGTTTTTTAAATCTTGAGACAGGGTTGTCTAGGGCCTCACTGGGTTGCTGAGATTTTTTTATTATTATTATTGGTCGTTCAAAACATTACACAGCTCTTGACATATCATATTTCATACATTTGATTCAAGTGGATTATGAACTCCCATTTTTACCCCGTATACAGATTGCAGAATCACTGTGAACTTGTGATCCTTCTGCCTCAGCCTCAAAAGTTACTGAGATGATAGACATATACCACAGAAGACTCAGGCCTTCCTTTTCTTAAATAGTATACTATAAATCTATCAGATTAGCGTCTTTGCTGCTTCTAGGTCCTTTTCACAAAGACTTACTCAGGATGTGTCTCTCTTGGTTACCTGAAAAATCATTTCCCATTTGCTATATTACCTAACATAATCATAGGACCCATAGCCCATCACCTCTGCCATATGATGTTAGTTGGAAACAAGTTGCAGATCCTGTTTATGTTCAAAGGGAGAGGATTACACAGAGGTACAGATACATTAGGGCAGGAAGAATCTTGGCCATGTTACAATTCTGCCCAGTACAGGTGTGTTTGTAGGTTTTCATCACTGTGACTAAAATACCTGACAATTTTTGAAGCTGGAAAAAGTTTATTTTGGGATCATGGTTTCAGAGGTTCAGTCCATGATTAGCCAACTGCATTGATCTGGGCCTGAGGTGAGACAGAACATCATGATGGGAAGGCATGGCAGAGAAATAGTAGCCAGGAAGCTGAGAGAGGGAGGATGTACTTCCTCCAGCCACACCCCACCTGCCTACAGATACCACCCAATACAATAGTCCTTTCAAGTTATTAACCCATCAAATTGGTTAATCCACTGAAGAGGTTACATTTCTCATCATCTAATCATTTCATTTCTAAAAATTATTACAGGAGCTTTTGGAGGATACCTTACATCTAAAATGTACCATCTTGCCCCTGAGCCCCAAAAGATCATATCCACCTCACAATGAAAGATGCATTTAGTTTATTTTTAAGATTTCCCATAGAATTAGCAGTTCCAGCAATTCCCAAAAGTCCAAATTCAGTTTCTTCTGTGACTTAAGGCAAATTCTTTGTTGTGAACCCTTGTGAGACCAAAAGAAGGTTAAATCTACCCAATATACAATGATACAGAGTAAACTTTTCTATTCCAATGGGGAGAAACAGGCAAAGAAAGAAGGAATAGGACCAAATTAAGACCAAAGCCCAGTTAGCTAAATATTAAGTTCTTTAGCTCCTGGGATCCTGTGCACATAGTGGCAAGAGTTGATCTTCAAAAGTCTTGTGAAGCCCCACCTCTTGCTGGTTGCAACCCACATGGTCACTCTCTTAGACTAGCTCTTTTCATAGCCAGTAGCTTTCCTTAGCAGAAATTCCACCTCACTGGCATCTTTAAATCGCAGAGCTCTCCTCTCTTTCTCAAGCCTTTATGTATTTCCTTCTCAGAGGCTTCCTGAAGGGATTCTGACCCTGGTACATTTTGCATGACCTCCCAAGACTTCCTTTGAAATCTTGTAGGGAGGTCTCCATAACCTCTTAACTCCAGCATCCTACTTTCCTGCAGAACCAGAACCACATGGATGATGCCAAAGTCTGCCACCAGCTTGAACAGGAGTTGGATCCCTTTGGAGCAGAGTTTCAGTGACCTCTGTACCTGGGGAGCTGAACATGATGAAACAAATCCTGGGGAACCAACTTTCTAGGCTCCCCTGAGTGAGCAGGGTATCCCCAAGTTCTCTTAAAATAATTTTTACTTGTACATTTCTAAGACTGCAAAGGGTATGCTCTTGCAAATTCCTGAGATGGCCTCAAGACACCTTTCCTATTTTCTCTATGCATAGTACTCAACAAATTCTCCTCCTCCTCCTCCTCCTCCTCCTCCTCTTCCTTCTCAGGATTAAACCCAGGCAGCTTAACCACTGAGTCAAATCTTGAGATCTTTTTTTCCTTTTAATGTTTTGTTGAGAGACAGGATCTTGATGTGTTTCTTGGTACCTTGCTATGTTGAAGAGGCTGTCTTTGAACTTGTGATCCTCCTGCTAAACTTCTCTTTAATGACAATAATCTCTACAACTTCCTTGGTCTTCACTTTTCTTGCCAAACTGCAAAATTTTCAAATCTATTCTCTCCACCTTTTCTACTGATTATCACAGTAAAATTGGCTAAAAGTTGTCAGTAATATCCATGCCACTGCCTGAATGATGTGTTGCCTTGAAATTCCCTTCACCAGATTAACAAATTCAACCTCACACAATGTCTCAGGACATGGGGAAAATGCAGACAACTTCTTTGCCAGAATGTAACATGAATGTCAATAGTCAAATTTCTGATAGAGTCCTCATTCCTTTCTGAAACCTAATGAGCACAGTCTTTACTGTCCATATTCCTGTCAGCATTATGGTCTGAGCTACCACTGGAATCATCCATTACACTCTGTTCAAAACACTCTAAGGCATTTTAGCATGTATCTCTAAACATTTCCAAACTCTTCTCACAAAGATTTCTAAACCACGTGGTCTGGTTAATCACAGCACCAACATCACTTCTTTGTACCAGTTTCTGTGACAGTCATGTTTTTGTCACTTGACCAAAACACCTGACAAGAACAATTTAAAGGAGGGATGGAAGCATGGCATAAGAATCTTCTGGTTTACCTTCTACCTCCTGGACTGCTTCCTTTCTGAATCCTTACAGTTCATCCTTTTTCACTCCAGATATCTAAAAGGCCACTAAGTATTTATTAGCCATTTAACTTCGTAACTACATCACATCTTCTTACCCCTGAGTTCTGTATTCTCAGATTCAGAAAACTGCAGATCAAAAATATTAGTAAGGAAAGGGACTGTTTCCATACTGAACAGGTACATTACTTTTTTCTTGCCATTATTCCATAGACAATACAATATAGCACCTGTTTACATAACATTTACATTATATTAAGTGTTTTAATGAAACTAGAGATGACTTGCAGTATGTGGAAGGTTGCATGCAAATACTGTGCCATTTACATAAGGGACTTGAGCATTCATAGGCTTTGTAATCCATAGGGTTCCTGGAACCAAACTCACAAGGATACTGAGGGAAACCTGTATATATTCTGATATCAAAGTTTGATTGAAGATCTGGTCATGCCAACCTCCTGCTCAAAATACTACAACAACTTTGATTGCTTGTTGAATACATGCAAAAATCCTTAAATTGGCCATAATGCCCTATATGTCTAGATATCAGTGAGACTGTCTACTCTAGTATGCTGTTCTTTGTTATAGTATCCTGTTTCTTTTTTTTCCCAGGGCCTTCACAGAAGACTCTTTTCTCTTCCTGAGTACTTCTGCCCCTTTTACTGCTTCTTTCATGAATCAACTCTGTCATGACTTTCTCAGAGAGATCTCTTTGCCTAGGGCTACTGCTGCAGAACCTGGTACCCAACTCTAAGTACTCGCCCTTTTATAAATTGACACTTGCTGAAGCCATCTCCAAATTGCAATTTTTCTATTCTGTGAGTCCCCTTATTGGGTTTCTTTTTACTCATCATTATATCCCCATTTCTTAACTTAGTGTCTGCTACATTATAGGTGCTCAGTAAAAATTCATTAAAAAATAGAATAGTGAGGTTTTTCAAGTCCTTAAGTTTTCCACAAACCACATCTGGCCTTTAGATGTTATCTGAATCGTCAGTATAGTTGCCTTCTATTTCTCTAAGCCTCACTGTCTTTTCTGATCTCTGTTTTTTACCCAGTTGACTCATAAAATTTGTACCTGGCTGAGATACCTCTGTGAATTAAAAAATGCATTCAGAAATACTGCCTGGTTTTCTAATCCAGTTTCATCTTGGATATTGATCTTGACACTTGAAGAATGCACAAACTCTGGACCTTGGTGAATTTCTTATATTTGTAGGAAGCATGATGGCAAAATGAAGGAAGAAAGCAAAGAAAAATGACAAATACCCTCCACATTTTCTGCCACACTTGTCATGTACTTACCAATGCCATCAGGATAATGAATTTTGAAATAGGTCCAGAGATACATTTCAGACACAAGTAAAAAGGAAGATAATATACAAAAGCATTGGAAACCCCCACACCCTCTATATTCATTTTTTTCTATTAAATTTAAGAGAATATGAGAATCTGATAAGTACAAGATGTGTTGGCCAACTTTATATGTCCTAGGTTGCTTGTAACAGTAGATATCTAGTTGATTTTCTGAGTAAAGGTGGAATTGACTGATGTTTTTTACATTATGTTCTTCCTAGAGCCAAAGGCAGCAAATACTGTCCTCAGTAGGGTGTCATTCTTTCTGTAAACCAGGACAGAATACACCCTCTGTGCTGGACTTCTTGTTAAGCATTATACCAATGGAGATGAAAAAGCAAGTTCATTTTGTCAAGAGAGTCACAAACAAGTCCAAAGACCCTATGTCAAGATACCGTACAGTACAACCCATAACACATGACCTATCTTGTGCTTTCTTTCCATGCCAAATGTTAGTCTAATTTTGTATTTAATTGAAAACATAAAAGTGAAATCAGTTTTCACGGGAAGGTGCTTCTCTTATTTAGGTTTCAAGTTTTTAAGAAATATCTTTCCAGTACTAGGTTTTCAAACACTTTTTATTTTGTTCATTTGTATTCGACATTTTTCTTCTAGATGCTTTATCTGCCAGCTTTTGCCATTTCCAGTAGGATCTTTTACTTTCACTTGGGATGGGAAATGTTGCAAGCATAAGGATTCATGTGAATGCATTGTTCCCTGCGTGCTGAATGGAGATCTTAGTTTAATATCTCAGTTGATTAAGCAGCAGCTCAATAAGGAAGATGTTGCTGGCATCTGCATCTGTGTTTGACAGATAAGGATACCAGGCGAACACAAACATCTGCAGTAATTTGCTTAATATTGCATTGATGACAAGTGATAATGCCAAGCAAGAACTTAGATTTTTCTGCCTCCTAGCTTTAAGAAATTTGCATTATATTAACTTAAGCGTGTTTAAATAAAAGAGATCCAGATGTGTCACCTTTTTTTTGTTCTCTGCTCTGTTGTATTGATGACTGGTGCATCTCATTTCCATTGGTGTTACTTATGCTAAGACTTCATCATAGGTTGTGGATAAAAGACAAAAAAAAAAAAAAAACATGCATAGGGAACAAAGGAAACAGGAGACCAGGTAGAAGACAAGGCAGAGATTTTTTTTTTTTTTAAGAGCTATACTGTTTAGATTTTGTACCTCCTCAAAAACAGAATAAAGGAACAAAGCATTTAGTTTAAGTCCATCTGCTTCTTTTAAAATTAAAACCCCTTCATTAAAGGGCTCTAAAATAGGGTTTTTAACTTGTGCTTTGTACGGATATTTGGCAGTCAAAAATATATCAATGTATTCCACTTGTGGTAAATCGAGGTTGAACAACTTAATGAATACACCACATGTAGAGGTATACATAATCACACACACCACACCACACACACCCAACCATTAATATCTTCTGTGTGAAAAGCTCATGACTGTAATTGCTGCTGTGATTATATATTATGTGAACTTGAAGCACGTTATTATATTGGGTGACTAATGGAATTTGGTAACAATGCACAGAAATTTGTATTCTGGAAAGAGTTGAGTTTTAAATTGTATTCTTTCCTGAGTTTGCAGTGGATTTCATGGCTCATCTACCTCACAGTAAGTTTGAGGCTGATGGATTGAAATTTTTCTGCTGAATGGTAAACATCAGAGACCATTCAGTTTTCCCTTAGCTTGCAAGAATCAGTTTTCTCATCATTCATTCAAAATTTAAAAATAACACACAATCCTCAAAAACCTTTGATCACTGTTAATTTACTTTTATCCATTCTTACAAAGGGAGAAAGCACAATAGTCCAGTACATGCATTAGGGATCCTGGAAGTATGATTCCCAATTTTTGCAGGTATCATTGTGAGCCTGAAATAAAGGGGTCTGTTACTGCATTTTTCCTTTACTCCTCCAAGCAAGTCACATGACTGTGTACTCAGATCCCTTTTTGGCTGTTGGATGGGCTTAGAGGTTAAAGAAAACCAATTTTCTCCTTCAACTTTTTAAAGACATTTTTAATGTTATGAATAATAGTACAAACGATAAGTAGTAGTTCCTGTCAACATAAAACAATTTCAATGATTGCTTGAATTTCTTAACACTTAAAGACTTGTAGAGAATAAAATTTAATACAAAGAAAAATTTTTAAATAGAAGTTGATGGCATTTTTCTTCAGTTAAATCCAGGCCTAGATTGTTCAAGATCAGGCACACTTTTACATGCAATAGATGTAATATTTTTGACAGTTCCATGTAGAAAGAAATGACAGTTACAGATTCTTCACGTAATGTATAAATACTGTATAGTGTTATCAATCATGTTAACCTAAAAGCCTTATAGCAACAGCCTATGTGTGTGTATCTATCAGTACTTCTCAAAGTGTGGTCCTTGGACAAACAGCATCAGCATTACTGGAAGTTTATTAGAGACAGAGATTCTCAAGTCTGCTGCACACTTACTGAACCAAAACTCTGATGAGAGGTATCCAGCTAATCTATGTTATAGCAACCTTCCAGAAGACTACGTTTTAAGAGCCACTACTTTGGAAGGTGTTATCATCCTCATTTAGTTGATTATACAATTGATGCCCGGCATGAGAAAATGGTTGGCTGAAGACATGACAATTAATTTCAGGGCCCTTACTTATGCTTATGTTTCCTGTTTGTGTATCAGGTGATCCCCCGCTCTTAAGAAAGGAGCAAAATAGGGTTGGGAGGGGAAGGGAGGGGGCAGGGGGTTAACAAGGATGGTGGAATGTGATGGACATCCTTATCCAAAGTACATGTTCAAAGACACGAATTGGTGTGAACATACTTTATATACAATCAGAGATATGAAAAATTGTGCTCTATATGTGTAACAAGAATTGTAATGCATTCTGCTGTCATTTATTTTTAAAAAATCAATAAAAAAGGAAAGGAGCAAAGTAGTAGTGAATTTTGCAAAGCTAGAAAACAGTAACTCTTAAATGAACTAAGAAAGGGACCATTTCACCATTTTATAATAATGAAAGTGGGTAGTTAAAACTATTAAGGAAAGAAAATTAGCCTAGAAAAAGTTTCAGTGACACAAATAACATTGTTGTGGTCCTGTGCATTGAGTTCTTCATTTTCCTCTTAGGGGAGGAGAGAAAAAGATGTAGTTAAGCCTCAGAGGGGTGGCTGTTGCATGTTAATAGAAGGAAGAGATACTATTTTAATGATCACTTTCTCACCAAATGAGTCCATGAAGAGTTTTTCCACCTGGGTCTTTCCCATGCCACATTACCCACATCGATGATGCCCTGCAGTGGTTTTCCAGTACATGCAATTTTACACACACGGGTGAGAGAAATTTCTTAGTCCTCTGGTGTCAGAATGAATCCCTAGGGTAGATGGCGTTAACTACCCTTGGTGGCTTGGGAATGGAATGCTTCCTTGGAGCTGAAAGTAGAAAACAGTGTTCATTATCGGTAATATAAAAGTCTATCTAATGCTGCTTGCTACGATGTAGGTTCTTTGTGAACTCAATTTGGGCTTTGTGTATATTATCAAACAAGTAACACTTCAGTCTGTAGTTTGTTCAGCTGGGAGGAACTTCCTTGAATAGAACCAAACATAAATACCATTGCTTTATGATAAGCGGGACAGTCACATTAGGTCCACTAAATCTGAAGGTGATCCCTAGTGTACATCCCAAGTGGGCCGGGGTTTTCTGTACATAGCTCCTTGCTCTGTGCATTTGCACCTACCTTTTATTCTTTCTGAAAACACCTGTCACCCTCTCCCCCATGCAAATTTATAAGACTGACAAACTCCTGAAGGATCTTATCCTGTGGATTGGCTGAAAGGATGCCATAGCTTTCTATAGCCTATTTCTATGCATTTTCAAAGATTTTATCTTTGCATTTTGTCACTTAATCCTTAGTACTGTAGCCTGACACATTGTTGACACGTAATTCATAATGCTTGAGTGACTTAAAGACTGCCATTTGCACTTAGATAAACATCTTAGACCAACGTTTCCAAAATGCACTATCATTTTGTCCAAAATTGCAAGTCCCAGTGAGGAAGATAGAAATCCCATCACTGTTTTTCATTCCTCTCTGGACTTCTGTTCCATTCTACACCATATTGCCTTTCTCATCTCTCTTCATATTATGTATCTTCATCTTGTCTCCTAGATTTCCACTCAGTTCCACCTTTTAGATTAAACTGAATCAGGTCGGTTCCCTTTCTGTTTCCTCTCTTCCAGCATATGGATTGGTTGTTGTTGCTGTGGAGATGAAGAAACTTGAGCCAGATGCTCAACTTCCTCAAGGCTGATTTTCCCATCCTGTCTCCATAAAGAGCTTTATAATGCATTTGCCTAGGGGAAGCATGGAATTCCAGGTTGATACTGTTGTTATCTAACACTGATCAGGTCCCTTCAATATAGTGGATGAAATGGCCTTGGAGAAAACAGTAGCACTTTAGATCTATCTTGCAAGGTTCTTACCTGGTTTCCACCTATCATACCACAGGGCTTGGAAGGGCTTCCACAGGGCCATACACAGTGTGAAATGGGCTATGGAATCCTCTAAAATGGGGAAAAGAAGCCTTTCAAAATTGGGGTGAGCACGAGAAGAGACCCAATGTTTTACAGCTTCCTTTATTCCTCAGAAGTGTTCTGTTAGACTTGCTGTGTGGGTTGGCATTTCAGGGTAGGGACTCTACCTGTGATTTGACCCCTATTTCATTGCAGCCTTAGGAAAATTATCAGACCATTTTCACCAGACTTGTTTTGGAATTGGTGGTAGCTATTTGAAAAAGCTGCCTGGGAACACAGTGGGCAGGCACTTGGGGATCTTCTTGCAGTCTAGGAGAAGTCAGACATTCCTGTCCTGAGGGACCGTCAGTTAGCCACTGAAAAATGACATAGGTTGGACATCTGGAATCTCTTTAAGACAAGTCTATTCATGGCACCCCAGTCCTGTCTGGCGAGTGGCAGAGTCCATTGTATAACTTTATGACATGTATGTCACAAACATCATGGCTCAGTGTCCTTAGCTGAACTTTCAGGGTTTCCCACCCCCTGACATCATCTGCATGACTTCTCTTTGCATGTTCAATACTCCACCCAAATGGAATACTGAATGACCCCCATGTGAATCCCCTCCCATACCGCCACTGTGTCTGGGGTGTTGTTCTTCTTTACTCCTGTGTGCCTCTTGATCTTCTTCTCTCTACTCCCTTTCCCTTCAATGTTCTACAAGTGTCTGAAGACCATGAGCATCTCAAGATTCAGCCCAAGCCTCTAGTCCATTCTTGTTTGGGTTATTGTGAACCCTGCACCTGGGATGAGCTCTCTGCCTCCCCACTTCTCTTCTCCAAGCTTAATGACCCCTCCATGGAGTTTTCTTCCAGCCTCTAGGGGGCAGACTCTTTTTTCTCTGTTGACCTCCCACAGCAGTTAACAGAATTTGACTTTAAAGCACCCTCTCTTGTCTTACTCATCTACATTTATTTACCTCCCTACTTGATGGTGATCCAGGGAAGCAATCACATCTTATGTATCTTATGCTGAGAGTAACTTCCGTATTGGAGATGTTTAATAATGGAAAATGCACAAAAGAAAAATATAGGGTCATGAGGTTTATGTACAAAATGCTGGGGTTGCAGGAGGCAGATCCATATCTTTACCTTGGCTGGATGAGCTAGTAGTAATACCTGTGAGCTTCCATCCTCCTCCCTAATCCTCCATCCCTGCTGACATTTCCTTGTGTCTTTGCCTGTATTCTGTGACTCCCAGGATTATTTTCAACAGTGGAACAAAAAGGACTGACTCCTCTTGATTTAGGAATGGCTTGGAGGATAAATTGGGGACTCAAACCATGCACTTTATGCTTTCCAGATGTGTTACAATATATGTTAAACTGAACAGTTAGCAGTTAGCCATCTTTTTGTTTCCATCCTATTTCAGCTGAGAAGTGATAAAAGAGGGGAAAATAGCCTAACTGCAGAGAAATGTTCAGGCAAGTCTCAAGACAATATTATTTTTTTAAAGGGATGTCAGTGACATAAAACAAAGAAAAAATATCTGTGTGGTTGCTTAACAATTTCACATTTTTGCCTTCCAGGAGACGGAGCTGTTAGATCTCAGCCTTGTCAAGGATGCCAGGTGTGGGAAGCATGCCAAAGCTCCCAAGGTAGGAAGTGGAGCATTGTTCATGTACCAGCTGCGGCCTTATTTATCTGTGTCATGATATCAATTAATTTCCCCAATTAAAAGTTTCTTTGTTGTAGCTATTGCAAGATACAACAGCCAGTGTGCCCTAAACACTTCCACTTTCATTAAAATATGAATGAACATATGGGCAGTGCAACCTTGGGGCTTGCTTCAAGCCCTGGACTTTATTTTTGTTTGAGGAAAAAATATAACAATGCCAAAGTTACAGGTTAAGCATTCGTAATCAGAAAATCTGAAATTGGAATAATAAATCTAAATATGAAAATCTGCAATCTCTGGAGCACCAATGCAGTCCATGCCATAAGTAGAAAATTCCACACCTGACCTCATGTGATAACGGATCACAATCAAAATTTGGGTGCACTAAAAATATTGTATAAAATTACTTTCAGGTTGTGTGTAAGCTGTATTTGAAACATAGATGAATTTTGTGTTTAAATTTGGGTCTCATCCTCAAGGGTCCTTATTATGTATATGCAAATATTCAAAAATCTGAAAAAAAAATCTGAAACCCTGTGTTTCCCAATCATTTCAGACAATGGATACTTAACCTGTACTGGTTAATTCTAAGTGGTTAATGTGTGCCTGAAATAATTTTTAAAAATATCCTTGAAACTTATAACATTTAGATGTGATGAATGGAAATTCTACATAACTAGAACATTCTACAATTAAAATAATTCCACCCATGAGACCAAAAAGATGTAAATTCTTAATTCTGAAAATGTTACTGGAGAAGACCAGCATACTTTGGGATCAGTTGTGTGGGATGACATTTGTTTTGGCATGAAAAACTTGCTGAGAAATAATCAAGGAAGTGTTTTCAGTTCATTTATATTTGGAAGATTATTTTAAACTGTTGGATGAAGAAAATATATGTTTTTTTTTAAACTTAGATTATTTGGTAAGGAATAGTAGCAGGATGTGTTGACTCACCATCAAAGTCAAAAACTATTCTTTATCATATTTAAAACTTAGTGCTTTTGAATACTTCATTTTTAGCAGAAAGAGTATTAGCAAAAATAGTAGTACAGTTTCCATTTAGGAGCCCAGAGCTTCTCTGTCTATTTGATATAAAGCTAGAGATTTCCATATGGTTGTGGAGGTGCAGACCTTTAATTCCAGCTATTGGAGGATTGCAAGTTCAAGGTCAGCATGGGCAACTTAAACACTTTCTGATCCTGTCACTAAGTGAAATAAGCAAGGCTCAGAAAATCAAGCGTCGAATGTTTTCTGTCATATGTGGAAGCTAGAGTAAAATAAGGGGAAAAAATGTGGAGAGAATCACATGACAATATTAGGGAGATCAGTGAAGCCGAGGACAGAGATTGAGAGGGAGGGAAGAATGACCTGAAAAGGGAGGGATTGTGGAATGAAATTGACCAAATTATGCCGTGTGTGTGTGTGTGTGTGTGTGTATAGATCATAGCAAATTCTTTTTTATATGTGTGTATATATGTATATATGTGTGTATATGTGTATATATGTGTGTGTATACATATAAATATATGAATATATATATTCATATATTTATGAATATATATATATATATACACATCTGTGTGTGTGTGTGTATACACACAGATAGATATATATGGAAGACCATAAAGTAGATGAAGGAGAACATGGAGAAGGAAGGAGAGGAAAGAGGAAGGGACTGAAATAGAGCAAATTATATTCCATGCATATATGAATATGTCAAAATGAAACCCACTATTATGTATAACTATAATGCACTTATAAAAAATGTTTTTTAAGGACTGGAATGTAGCTCTGTGGCAGAATGCTTGCCTAGCCTAACATGTTCAAGGTCCTGGATTCAATCCCCAGCCCTGAAAAAAAAAATGATGACTTTCTTTTTGAGAATTTTCCTACAACTTTTGTCTTATCTCTTAAAAGTCAAAATTAGTTTCTTTAACATCCAGGATGACTGATTGCTTCAGATTTGCAGGGGGAAATAAAAAATTACTCCTGTGATGTCTCTCTTTAGAGATATAAAAATGCCTTAGAGCAAATGCAGAGATGAAAGTTTGGAGCTGAAAGGGTTAAAGTGGCTCAGTTTAAAATGTGAAAAATGAAAGTTGTAGAAAGAAAAATCAAAACTGTTTTCCTTCAGAAGGCTTCTAAAAGTATTTAGAGTGAAACTAGCTCATTATGTGCATCCATCTCCTAGTAATAGGGAATTTCAATACCTTTGATCTTTCAATTCTATCGAGTTTATCATAATTAATACTTTGTTGATGATTGAAAATTGTTCACAGTTTTTAGCATAGAAAGAATCTATACTTTTCCTCTTCTCCCAACAACATGTCAGCCAACTTTTATATAAGCCTGTTAGTTCCAACAACTACAGTGTATCAATAACAAAGCTCTGAAGTTGGTCTTCTAATGCAAGCTTATTAGCCTAACTTGAGATTTCAGTATCAACATTGGCTAAAGACAGTTGTCTGAAGAACATCAGAGCCTTCTTTGTCTCAGGCATCAGGAGTCAAAGTCAATTGTATTGGCACATGGAGAGTTCCATGCTGGAATCTGTCTCTCTTATTGCAGTTCACAGCTAGCTTATTAGTTAAGTGTTTCATTTATGGATGCAGTTTGATAAATGTCTATTGAATGTTGATAAATGAACAGAAGTAGCATCTGTGCTCTGATAATCTGATAAACCATTATTAGATCCTAAAATATTTCTCTCCATGATATACTTTTAACACCCAGAATACCCTGGCTTTGGTGTTTCAGTTAACGCTTTCTTTGAGGGGGGAGGGGGAAGTGCTTCCTCTGTGCATTATACCTGCCTATGGCTTTCTTACTTTCCTCCTCCTTTCTGGTGTTTAAGAGCCTCACTCTAACATTTTCAGAGCCTGGTTCTGTTGAATATTACCCTTGTGGCTTTGCTGAGCATCAGACTTCTTCCTCATAGGACCAATGATGATGATAATAATAAGTTCTTTATATGATTGCTATAAGGAACAAATGAAATAATTCATTAACAAATCTCTCGCACAGGAGTTCTCAAATTTAATTGCTCATGGAATCACCTGAGAAACTTTAAAAGCTTCTGTTGCCTGTTTCCCACTTCCAAAGTACCACATTAATCTAACTGATACAGATGGGGCATGGATATCAGGGTTTTAGAAAACAAATTTGCAGCAAAATTTGAGCATCCCTACTTAAATTATGGTAGTATTTAATAACCACTCACTAAAAACTCAGTACTAGCAACTATTGTTGATATGGTCATTGTTTTATTTGTTTCTTTTTCTGTGTTGGGGATGGAGTGCAGGGCCTCATACTTTCTAAGCAAGTGCTCTACCACTGAACTATCCCCTCTCAGCCCCACATCATTATTTTGTTATTATCATTAAAATTTTCAGGTTTGATTTGCAGTAAGTGGATTTTTGTTTCATTCACCCAAGTTAGAAAAGTTTATATTATGGGGCTGAAAGGGGCTATGTCCATTAATAGACAACACAAAGACGATTATAAGAATATTAGTTTAAAACTCTTTAACTTGACAGCCAGACAGTGGTGCATAACCTCTGATCCCTCAACTCCTGGAGGCTGAGGTAGAAGAATCACAGATTCAAGATCCACCTGGGAACTTAGACCCTAAATCGAATAAAATATAAATTAAAAGGGCTGGGGCTATAACTTAGAGGGAGAATGCTCTTTGGTTTGATCCCCAGTACTGCAGAATAAATGAATAGAAATCTTTAAGTTGACAATTTGAATTCAAACTGGATAAATAACAACATAATTTATTTAAAATATTTGAAAAGTGTTGCAAATTTCAATGCAAGTGGTGGGTTCCAGGAAAGTCTCATTCAGCTCTTCAATTAATGTCACTAGGGACTAGGCACCTTCTTTTTTTTTTTCTCGAAAGTCTGGCTTCCAGTGTTCTGGAAGAGGCCCCTTTTTCATTCTCTGGTACCCCTTGGTGATTGCCCCCTGCAAATCGCCCTTGGTAGCTCCTGACTTGACAGCAGTTCCATGGGGTGTGGGCTAGAAGAGAGACTAGCTGTCCAAGAGCCTTCCAGAATGATTACAGTAGAACACCTTGTCAGAGAAGACATGGTGGAGGAGGACGGCTAAATAAGATACCATTAAGATAGTTGGAACAAAAGCAGCAGAACAGTGAAAAATTAAAAGTGACCCACTTGAATCAAAGTGTGAAATATGATATATCAAGAACTATGTAATGTTTTGAACAGCCAACAATAAAAAATTAAAAAATAAAAAAAATAAAAATTAAAAGTGTAAAGATATCAATATAGAGTGAGCAAATCTTGGAAACTTAGGACAAACAGGCAGTGTAACAGGAAGACAGATTGAGTGCAAGACTTTCTCCAGAAGCTTCCAAACCACAAAGGAAGGAAAAAAACATTTGTGGAACATGTATCAAAATACCCAGGCACCCTGCAAATATTTATCTATGTATTCATATTATTTTGTTTTTCACAGCATCTCATTACATAAAAATCCAACATCTCTTTGAAAATGAACTGTTTTCTATGCCTGCTGTGATTTGAAATAGCATTTATAGGAAATGGAAAAGGCTTCCACACGCTGCCTTGTTAATAAATTTAAATGTTGACTCTCGATACAATGCATAGCATTCCAAATCTGCTTTTCTATATGTAGCCTTCGTTCAAGTTGCTAGCTTTTAAATTTCTCACGGGAGAGACATTGGGAGATTAAAAAAAAAAAATCAAATGTAAAAACCAGAGGAAAACAAATTTGAATCCTTTGAAATCTAAAATGTATTTATATTTTCATTCTTGGTGTCTTCTTCCAACTCTCCATGGTTTATGTAGTACATGTAAGGACAACGTGCTGAGGTTGATACATCTTGTCTGTGCTATACACTTGTGCTCCCTAGATTGTCATTTCAAAGGGATCTTCCTTTTTTAAAAGAGTGTTTATCACTGTGCCTTCTCATCTATTAGTAGTTCTTGACCCAACAGATCAATTTAGTAGCACATGTGTAGCATTCATAAAATGAAGCAGACCTGACTAGAATTAAAAAACAAAAAAACAGAATCTTGTGCAAGAGTAACTGGGTTTCTGAAATTTTGCTCATGGTCATGAATCCATATTCTGGATTACAATACAAAGCATATATATTTGTTTTACTGTGTGCCAAATGAGAAAGACTTCAAAGATGCAAATGAAAAGAGATGATTTCTTCATCTTCTGCATTCTTAGGATGTACTTTTCTGTAGGTGTACTGAAAAGTGGATGAACTAGGAAAATGGAGATGTAGGTGCAGATACCACCTCTGCCATTAATGAGCTCAAAGAAGTTGTATTTTCTGCCTGGTCCTTTATTTCGTCCTCTGTGAAATGGGAGTACAGGCTGCATGCCTGGTTTTCGGTGTATAATTCCTGTTAGCCTTTTGATTCCAAATTTTAAATCAGAAAGTGAATCAAGCCAAAACTCTTCCTCTTCTAAAAGTGATGTGGAACAAGTTGAAATGACCTAAAACTTCTTATCTTGGTCATGGCAAATCAGATGAACTAAAAAACAAAAACAAAGCAAATAAAATCAGGTCACAATCGAACCAAAGTAAGATGCTATGCACACAAAAAGGAAGAAAAACATGTCATACTTTGCACATAGCTTTTTGAATGCAATTCTAAGTGCTTTCAGACTCCATAGGGAACAAGCTCACCGTTATGGATGATCCCCCAACTTTAGTGCATGAAAATCGCATGCGGCTGACATGTGCATACAGCAATAACCTTGAGAAATATTTCTACCATTTTACTTTATTTTCAAACTGTTTTTTGTTTGGGTTTTTTTTTTTTTTTTTTGTATTCTGAGGACACAGATTCGCATACTTATTTGATGACCTTTTCATTCTGTGGGTGAAGGGCAGTTTATTTCAGATATGTAATATTAATTTCATTATGACTCCTTGTAAGTATCTAGGTCCCAATTAAATTCTAGATGGTATATAGTATCATCAGAATCCCCAAAGGCAGATTAGAGTAAATTAAATTTTAAAAATTGATTCAGCTTTGCTTTCCTAATCCCTATATAAAAAGAGATTAGTTCATTTTTTTACTGGTTTGACCAAATTGTCATTGAGAGACAATTTGTGACAGGCGCTGTTCTAGGCACAGGGAAAGCAGCTCTTTGTGTGACTTTCTATTTAGGAATGATGGTACTGGTATATTGGTCCTTAAAAATAAAAAGAAAAAAAGAAAAGAAAACCCTCATTTGTTTGCCAATTTTCCTAGGTAACTGTTTTTCACCTTGGTAGATTTCAAGTCACCAACCTGACATCACTGAATGGAGAGGTGAAAAGCAATGTACATCGAAGCCTAAAGCCCTATATGAATAGGTCCAAGGGTGGGGAAAACAGGTAACAGATGAGACCTACTGAGAAAAGTAGGGCAGGATAGGAGACCATAGACCCGAAATGATGGCGAAGCTAGTTTTCTTCTTCTCTCTCTCTCTCTCTCTCTTTTTTAATGAGTCCCACAGGAATAAGTTATCTTGATACAATGCAGTCATGTGAGTAGGGACATGAATTTAGCAAGGGAGAGAACTAGGTTAATGACCACAGGAGGAGCACTCCAGGCAGGGAGCACAGCAAGAGCAGAGGCCCTGAGGTGGGAGCATGCAGAGCTTGTTTGAGGAATAAATAGCAAGGAGGTCAGTGCCATCAGGGGCGTCAGGGCTCATGCACTATGCTGATGACTGGGGTTTTCCTCTGATAGATTTGAGGGGCGTCTGAAAGCTCTGAGGAGGGGGTAACAAGGTTTGAGCTTCTGAAAAGCATTGCTGGTGGCTGTGTTCAATGCATACTATAGAGGACACAGGAAGAAGCGAGGGAAACCAACTAGCTGGCTATTGCAAACATCCTGGGTAGTGGGGATGGTGACTTGTAACCAACATGGTATCTACAGAGCTGGTGAAAAAAAAAAAAAAAAAGACCGAATCTGAATGTGTACTGAAGATGGAGACGCAGGTCAGTGTGTTGGATGGGAAGTAAAAGAAAAAGAAAGGATTGAAGAATAACTGTTTGTGTTTTGACTTGGGAAATTAGGAGAATTGCGTTGCCATGTCCTAACACAGAAGAAGAACTGAACACACTTGAATTGAAAAAAAACGCAGGTTTTGGATAGGTAAGGTTTGAGATGCCTGTTGTACTTCTAATTGATAATGTCAGTAAGAAATGAGATCTGAAATACAGGGTAGTTGTTGGCCCTGTAGGTATAACTTTGAGTATTTTAAATTTGATATTTGGGTGAAATCTCCTAAGGAATGTGGGTTTAGAAGAAGGCAGTCTGAAGTCTGAACCCTGAAGCCTTCAAGAAATTTAGGCAGAACTAACAAGAGACTGAGAATGGTACATACCCTAAAGAATTGAAAGTAGAAACTCGGTTACTTTTATACTGATGTCAATCAATGGATGAATGGATATGCAATAGGTAGTATATGCTTCAAATGGAATATTATTCAGCCTTAAAAAGGAATAAGATGTTAACACATGTTGCAACATGAATAAACCTTGACAATATTACACTAAGTAAAATAATCCAGACCCATAAATTTATTCGCATGAGGTTTCTAGTGTAGTCAAATGCACAGAGAAAGTAAAATTATAGTTGTCAGGCCCATGGGAGGGGAGGATGGGGGATTATGGTTTAATGGGTACAGAGTTTCTGTTTGAGAAGATGAAAAAATTCTAGATGTGGATGGTGACAGTGGTCATACTACAGTGTTTATTTACTTAATGCTACTGACCTTTACACTTAAAATTATAAATCTTCTGCTGTGTATAAAAAAGGAACAGCCAGTGAGGAGGGAAAAGATAGAACAGATCATATCCTTCATATCTAGAAATGCGTTTTGAGAAAAAGGGAGTCCTGGGATGAATTTGGGTCAAATGATTAATTTCATTCTATCCTTTTTCTTTTTTAACTTAACACGTTTTCACACTTTTATTTTATTGAACACACCCCTGTATGTACATATATTTACAGATATGAATATACACTATATATACACACATGCTTTAATTTTTTTTCCTATATCAGGAGCATTCCTTGCTAATATTCAGAGTAGTTCATTTATTTAAGGGTTGTCGAAACTCAAACAGCTCATCATAGAATCTGGATGCCAGCATATAAATCTCATAATGAGCTGTTATTTGGATGTTATACAACAGCGGTTTCAATGAATCATCTATGAGGACTGGAGTTGAAATGAGTACTTTATTTATTGTCCCCTTTTGTTGATTATAATCTATTTCCCTCACTTTGAACTGTTTACCATTGTATGAAACCGCAAACATAAAATTTGAGTTAGCTATTTTGAGGATTAGAAAAGAAAAAGAAAACTCTTTATACAACAAAATAAAACTTTCTTCCTTTTTCACTTAATCGCTGGTGAGATCAACCTTTGGTCCTTATTCTTGACTCCAAATATTTCTTAATTTGCCTAACATGTTGCAATAGGTTTTTTTTTTTCCTCCACCTTTGGTTGGTTTGTTTTTTGTCATTCTGACAAAATGTGTTTATTTACGTCTTTACCAAATGGAGAAAAATTGGTCAAAAAATTTACAGAACTCTGTGCCCCTGTGTGTGTTGGTGATTTTGATAGCTATTCAAATTTATCTTCAGATGTAAATTATATGGCATAGTTCCTTTTTTTATGTTCATTAAATTCCATAGATGTCAGTGGTTTCCTTGGAAACTAAAACCTTTATATAACTAGTCAGAGATTTGGTAGCAGAAATATCGGGATGCTGGGGGGTGGTGGTTAGGGAATGGTTCCCTTGGTTAGATATTTGCATTTAAAACTCTTCTGGATTTTTTCCTTTCCCCTTACCCTCATGGCCTTTCAATAGTGAACAGGAAAAGAATTGCAAAGCTACTGTTAAGGTATAGAATATCATTTGTAATAACTAAAAGCTTTTTACTTTTACAAAACAATCTCAGGTAGGCATAGTTTTTTTCTGGGATGTTGGTGTTATTTTTTATGTTTGAGAAGTGATTGGTATGTCTTTTATCAGCAGTTAAATGAAAGCGTTTGGTCAATGCATGCATCACTCAGTATAATAACACATATCCACCAGTAAAATACAATAAACTGAAAATGTGTGTGGTTGAGTCAGGATTCTGTGTTTTTTTTTAATAATTGCAAGTAGCATTCTTGGTACCCTGCCCCTAAGAGGTCAAAAAGTTCTTGATGGTGGTATAGAGAGATAAAGGAAGACCTCAGTTCTACTAAGAACATTTTCATTGTGGCCAAACTGGACCCCTTGTTCAAAAGGAGATTAGTAACATTCGTTCACTAAACCCACATCTCTTCAGAATGCTGTAATTCATTTTATGATTGCATGTACCTCATGTAATTTTCCTCTAAATCTGATTGGTTTTACAAGCAATGGTGCAGAGTTACATTTTGGAAACATCTCTCAATTTCAATTTTTTTCAAGTGCAGAAATACGCCATCTTGTGGATATATCTGTTAGCAATTTTAAAATTCTATATAGTGACCCTCTCTCTAAGCCACAGCTTTCAATCTTAGGTTCTAATATAGAGATAAGCAAAACATTGGGGGAGCTGTTAAAATCATGATATTCAGTCCACACCCAGATCAATTAAATTAAAATGTGTGGTGTGGGGCTTAGGCACCATGTTTTCTTTGTTAGTTCCTTTGAGTTTCTGGTGTTCAATGAGACCAATAACTCTAAGTAAAAAGAATATCAGCTAAAATAAAGGTTGCTCTTTTCTAAAATAGGAATTTTTATTTTTCAGAATGACACTGAGAATTTTTCTACAACATATGCTACTCGAAAGGACTACTAATCAGTCTAGTCTTTTTAAAACCTGGCCACTATACTTAATACAAAGAAGTGTGCATAATACTTACCTTAGTCTCTTCTGCCTGACATAAAAACAAGTGCCACAGACTGGGTGGTGTAAATAAGACAGTTATTTTGTCACAATTTTGAAAGCAAGAAGAGATCAAGGTGTCACCAGGGCTGTTTTCATTGGAGACCCTTCTTTCCCTGTATCTTCACATGGTCTTTCCTCTGGATCTAACTATGTCCTAATTTCCTATGCTGATAAAGAACAAATCATTTTGTATTAGGACCCACTCTAATTACCTCCCTTTACCTTAATTACTTCATTAAAGCCCTCAACACCATTACATTTTAAGTTCCTATGGTTACAACTTCAACCTATGAATTTTGAGGGGATTATAATTCAGTCCACAAAATTATTTCCTCATGATATTACAAAACCAAGTTTATGATTTACTTCTTTCTAAGGAGTATACTATAAGATTATTTCACTCTTGATCTAATAAAGATAAGTGGATTTTTTTTCTTGATAGTCAATGATTGTCAAAATGGATAGAATTTTGTAGTCAGAATAATTTCAGAAATAGACATGGTTGCTTTTTTGAATTGGTTTTATTGCAGAATATGTTGTTTTCATCTCTTTATCTCTCATATTTGTATATCCTGGAATGACCAATGTGTGTCTTTGTACATTGTAAGTGCCTAATGGAGAATAGTCATTACAGATGCAAACTCTTGTGTCAGACAATCAAGCCTCAAGGCCAGTCGTAAACTGTATAACTCAGTGATTTATTCCATATCTCTGAGACTTAGTTTCCATATCTGAAATATAGGAATAATCTCCATGTCTATCTCATGTTGTTGCTGAAATGACTCAATGATAAAGCGTATGAAAAGGACTAAACACAACTTTCACTACATTTTATGTGCTAAATATATTTTAGCTGTCATTATTAATAGATTTTACTAAACAGATAAAATGGGTAATTGATACTTATTGGATATTTCATAGTGGGCAAAAGGAAATTAAAGTTGCATAATTCACCTGCTTAATAGAATTTTTTGTTCTGCTATAGATTGATTCACAGTGTTAAATATATATTTTTGTAGCTTTAATGTTTAAGCCTACCTATGAGAATATTTTTTATATTAACTATAGAGAAATGAACTTGGAGCATATTTATCTTTTCAGCTGAACACCTACCTCCAGAGAACCATTATAGCAATCCTATTTTATTAAGACTTACAGTTCTTATTTAGAAAACTGCCTAGATTTGCCAACACTTAAGTGGATTTTCCCAACAATCAAAATAATTTTAGAGCAATTCACTTTCAGTTAAGAACATGTTGGTATCTTTTTCTGCACTATGAAGCCATTGATACAAAATCCAAAGCACTGTTTTGAAATAGAATAACAAGGCTTGAGGTCAGAGAGACCCAGATTCAAACCCAAGTGCACATATGACCTGAGAGATCCCAGAAAGTCTTTTTTAGTTCCTCTGTGGATGCTAATACCTGTCTGGATAGCATGGTCTGACAAGTTGTATTTTGACTGGTAACAAGACACAGATCATTTTTTTTTTTTACCATAGGATTTCACAGTTTGCTACTTCTCTTTCAACCTGTTTTAAGCTTATCTTTTGGTTTACCTAGCACCTTGTGATACTGATACATAATTATGCATATGCATTATTTGAACTGCCTCCATTATGAAGATCAGGTTCTAAGGCATTTTGGTAAGTAATTTGGCACATGATCTAACAGGGGGAAAGTGCAGGGATGTAATCTGACACGTAATTTAACAGAGGAATGGGAGTAGGCCTTAGAAATACGAGACATTACATTTCCTTTTCAGCATCAGGACAGAGCAGAATGAATGCCATGTTAGTTTTTGTGGGCTGTGAGTGCTATAGTTTGAATATCTGTGCTTCCTCCAAGATTCATGTGCAAATTTATCCTTGAATGTAATAATATTAAGAGGTGGGTTCTTCAGCTGGTGATTATATCACAAGTGTTCCTCAGGTATGGGATTAAGACCCTCATAAAAGAAGTTTCACAAAGGGACCTCCTTCCCCGCCACCTTTGCTCATCCACCTTCCACTATGGGACATAGCATTCGAGGCACTTTAAGAGACACTGAAACTGGTGCCTTGTTCTTGAATTTCCTGTCCTCTAAAACTGTGAGAAATGAAATTGTAATGGCTTGCGAATTCCTCAGGTATTTTGTTACAGTGGCACAAATGGACAAAGACACTGGGTTTTAGCTTGAGATCTTCCGTTGGTGGAATGATCTTGGAGGAATCTTCTCATCCCTTTTCTGATAATAATGAACAAGATGATCTCTAGACACTGAAGATGATATTTACAGACACATTGATTTATTATGAGGCTTAAATGATGTATATGCCTCAAATAGCTTTGCCAGGAGTATTATGTGGTGGAGTAATATTCACCAGGAAACTTGGTAGCTTGGAAGAAACTTAAGGGTATGTACTAGTTTATTCTGAAAATTCTAAACTTTCTTACATTTACCATAAAAATATGAAATCCTACATCATAGCCTTTGCATGTGATAACTGGCACATAATACGTATTTTCATGGATGAAAGAATTCTTTCTATGTAGTTTTCCTTTCCTGAATGTGAACACAGTTAACAATCTTAGGTATCTAAACTGAAATTTCAAGTATTCAAAAAAATAGCATTGATATTACCTAAAATGTATCAATTAAGAGTCAAAAGAAAGTAGTGTGATAATTGCTCTTTGAAAAATATCTGGGGCTGGGAGTATAGCTCAATTGGTAGAGTGCTTGCCTTGCATGCATGAAGCCCTGGGTTCAATCCCCAGCACCAAAAACAAAACAAAACAAAAAAAAAAAAAAACAACAAAAAAAAACCACTCCTGAAAGATATCTTTAAATGGCACAAATATACTTATCCAAAACTGGTGAAACTACTGTCCACTGAGATTTTGGCAAGACAGTATAGACTAACTAGTTAAGCAACAGTTAGTTCAACAGTGTTTAAACCGTGACATGAAATCATTAGGACGAATAGGTCAGAAAATTCTATTCCCCATACACCTACCCATTTTCTTGGTGTCTTTTAATATTTCCACACCCATATGCTGCTTTATATGTAAATTTGTGCCTGAGCATTTACCTATTTCAGATATGCCCCTGGGGAGTTGGAAGAAGAATTTGCTTGTCACCATCACCAGGAATAAGCCTGACTCTATGAACAGTCACTCCATTTTTCTCAGGGTCAGAGAATACTTTTTAAAGACCATAACTCAGAAGTTCTCCAGGCAAATTCCTTAGAATACTAATAGGTTTTACAAAAGTGTTTGGGGCTGGAACTGTAAGTTAGTGGTAGAGCACGTGCTTAGCATTTGAGAGACACTGAGTTCAAGCCTCCGGCACCCAAAATAAACAAATAAATAAAAAGTGTTTTCTGGTTGATAAGTGTGGGAAGTGTTGGATTTCTCTATTACAGGATTTCTCACTGCCTTTGATTCGTTAGACGTGGATTTTATGGCCTTTTTGTCACAAGTATATCACAGGATTAATATTCTCCTGAATTTGAATTCACATTAGTAAATGTTGTTATTGACAGTTATTGTGAAAGTAAGCATTTTGGAACACCAGGTTTTAGGAGGAACGTCTGTTCTCACAGTAGGGCAGACACCCAATGAAAGATGTTTAATGATCAAATTCTTAGGTGACCTAAACTAGAAAGTGTTTCTTGAATCTTTTGATAATACATTGTTGAATTTTTGTCTTGCATTATATCATGGACTGTTTTTAATATTGAACTTTAACAATTACCATTAGTACCATTTATCATTTTTCAAATTGAGATTTTGGTGCATGACAGAAAACCATCAAAATTATTCACAGATTACCACAACACAAAAGTCTTCTTCATTTCCAAGGTACCTAGAATCTAGTTTGAAACTTTAGTGAGCCTACTGCCTGCTCTAACACTAAATGTGAGATTTCATGCCTGCTGACAATTTTTTCTGGAGATCTGTTTTCTGTGGATTTGCATATCATCACTTATATAAAAATGATGTCACTTGGCCTTCCCAGAATGATCTTAAGTCAACATAAAACTTGATTTGAGGTTACATTAAAAGGGAATAGAAATTATTGGGGTAAGAATAGTTTTTTAAATACATAGCTTCTACCTGTTTCTATGTGTATGCGTATGTATGTGTGTGTCTATCTGAGAAGTAGCGATTTTTGACTCTGTGATTTCATGTGAATTGATTTCAATGCTCTGAAAGTGAAGCTTTGATTCTATAACCTCATGTTGGTGGCATGGGACAGCCTTGCTTAAAGATGCTCCACCAGAATTACCCATGTAACCATGTCAAGTCATAGAATTTCTTCATGTCTTGATTTCCTCATTCGTAAAATAAAGCAAATGGAGCTATTTCTAGGGTCATTATGAAGATTATAGGACATAATATATTTCATAGGTAGTAGCTTTGGTTGTGCTTAAAATCAGAGGTCATAGTATATATGTTCAACAGACTTGAAGTCCATTTCATTTTTTAACAATTTAGACTTTTCTATATGGTTATACTGTCTAAGTGTTTTCTTTATATATTTGCATTTTCCATCAACATTATGGAGGATTCTCACTTATTATCATTTTTTTCCTTTTAATCATTCATTTAACTACCTTTTATTTATTTATTGCCTTGGTATTAGGGATTGAACCTAGTACCACTGAGCTTCATCCTCAGCCCTTTTTATTTTTTATTTTGAAACAGGGTCTTGCCAAGTTGCTCAGGTTATCTTCAACCTTGCCATACTCCTACCTCAGACTTAGAGTCACTGGGGTTATAGGTGCACATCACTATACCTGGCATTAATAACATTGTTTTAAAAAGTTTTGTTCATTACTCATGTTTCAAAAATACTAAGATAATGTTTAAATTTTTTTTTAATTTTTTATTGTTGTTTGTTCAAAACATTACATAGTTCTTGATATATCATATATATCAAGTGGGTTTTTTTTTGATTCAAGTGGGTTATGAACTCCCATTTTTACCCCATATACAGATTGCAGAATCACATCAGTTACACATCCATTGATTTACATATTGCCATACTAAATTTTTACATTAAACATTTCCTTACTAAATTATTTCGGGGTTTGTAATACCTTAGTTAAAAATTGTTGTGAAACACATGTTTTTATAAATGTTATTAAAAGTTACATTTCACTACTTTAGTTGAAATTTTAAAGCAGCTCATTTTGCATCTGATAAGAATTACATTGGCTTAATTCTTATAGAGTACCTTAGTATGCATTTAATAAGAGTTTTTAAAGTTTCATGAGTTGAAACACACACAAATATTCTGGGCAGTTAAACAACTATTTCCCTGATAATTTTTGCCATATCTTTACTTTGTGAAATGAGCCAATGAGAGAGAGTAATTTTGTGGGGCTCTGAAACATGCTTCTGAATTAATCATGCCCTTGCAATATTATCTGAATTGCTTAGAAGGCATTGTTTACACATTTTTCTTATACAAATATGAATACCAGATGGAAATCTAAATAAAATTAATTTAAGAAATATGTTATTATTTCTGTCCCTCACAGATATCAAATGATGTAGCATGGCTGAATAAAGAAAACTAAATTTTATGTTTATATAATTGTAAAAGTCAATAAATTTTTCAAATAAGTTCTCCATACATACTATGAAAAAGAATTGCTCTTAGAATATCAAAATAAAAATAGGTGATTGAGTGGGATAGTTCATAGAGTTAGTGGTTTATAGAACTTTTCAAAAGAATGTGAAAGAGTAAATTGTGCAAGTACTGACAAACTAGACTTGATATTTAATTTTATGGTTAACTGCTCAAAATTTCATAGTTTGAGTAGATAGTTCTTATGTCAAATAAGGATATTGTAGAGCATTTGAAACACTGGAAGTGTGACGAGAGCCCTATTTTTCCATGTTTAAAAGAAAAAAAAAACCCAAAAAACAAAGTAAATTGTTAATCTCGTATGCACAATATGGAAAGTCATAGTAGATCGAATCTCTGCTCCGTAAATATTTTTCCCCTGATACTTAACTGTGCCACAGTTAGGCCTAAATTCTTTCAAGTAAATTCTTAGAAATGTTCTAAGTATTTAGAAACTCATTAAGCGCTTTTAATCATATCCTTTAAACATTCTGCTTTTAATTTGCCAATATTCATGCTCAGTTCAAGATTTTAAATTGAGAAACTATGAAGTCGGAACAGAAAAACAATATATGGAGCTGAACCTCGTCTTGCTTTTTCTAAGCTGAGCTTGTTTCTCTGACAAGATATTAGACAGTAAGTCATGTATCTAGGACCATATAGCTGCAGAGGAAGTAGGGGTGCAGAAAGTTCAGGAGTATTCTCTGACTCTTGTCTGTGACATTCTTGCACCAGTTAATAAGGTGTGGTACTGCAGACTGAAGGGCAGAAATTCAAGGCTAGGGTGAATCTAAGCCAGTTAAAAATATTTTTTTAGTCCTAACAAAACATGTTTCTTTAGTAGCATTAGGTGGTATTAGTTGCATGCACAATTTTCACACATTATTAATCCTAGCACTACATTGGAACTCTACAATTCTGCATCCTTGGCACTAAATAAATTCTTCTGGCTGTATGACTTAGAAGAGAAAAGCTAATTATTTTCATGGCCAGTTCTGAATTTTGCCTTGGTGAAGATTCAGTCTATAAAAATGAGAACTTGTCCAAAGGATAGTTTAAAAACAGGAGGAAAGAATGACAGAACAGGATTCTGTCTTTAATTTCATCAACTTCTGAAGCTACTACAGAAAAATTCTTTTCAGAAAAAAAGTGTAGACTAAATAAATTGCCTAAGAGGTTGAATAATTCCAGATACAACAAGTTATGTGTTTATTTTCCAAAAGATCCAACTGTGTTCAACTGCGTATTTATAAATATGACATATTAAAGTTCTTTTATCTGACCTGACATAGGAAATTTGGCCATAGTTCTAACTATTATTCATATTTATCAGTTTTGTGGCTAAATAAAAATATGTTGATTCAAATTTGTATTTACTTTTCAGTATCCACTTATTATGGAGTGGTTTAAAAATCTCTGCTTTATTTTTGCTACTATTGGTAACTCTAATAGTAATCTATCTTCATTCAGCATTCTTTGATGTGTTTTCTCTAAAACGTAATCCTAGCAATGGGATTATAGACCTAAATAGATCAAATTAAATTCATTGTCTTGAGACTCTAACTTATGACTTCTTTTTCCATGTGGGTAAATATATTATTACATTAATATATTTGCTTGTTTGTTATACTTTGTACAGAATAATTCTAGATAAAAATACAGGTGCTACTTGTAACAAATCAAGTAGAGAAAACTCGTTTCCTTGCAGTTCTCTTTATCTCTTAGCATGTTTCTCACTAAAAATATATGTTCCAAGGATATTAAAATTAATCAGCTATTCAGTTTGATTAAATCATTTAAAATTATATTCAGCTTTGGGGATTGCAATTATTTATTCTTTTTTTAAAATTTGACATTCTGAAAATATAAAGTATTCCCATAGTTCAAGATTCAAAATTATATACATGAGAATACACAAGAATTCTCATTCCCATCCATGTCCTTTCCATTCGATTTCTACCTTCCTTCTGATGTTTCCCCATCATGTTTTTCTTTGCAAACCTAAGGAAGCACAGATACACAAATGCATACCAGCTATCTAGGCCATTCATCTCTGATAAAAATAAATCTTCTTTATTCTTTTGTAAACTGCATAGTATTCCATGGCATGTTTATACCCTTGGTCTTGCAATCACTCTCCTGTGGATGAGCATGTTAGGTGCTTCTAATGCCTTATTATGTGATGCATAAGGCTGGAAGTGAAAAAAAAAATTATGCCTCCCTTTACAAAGGCAGAGGTCCAGTTTCAGGATAAATTCCTAGGATTGTTGAATTTGTTGATATTTGAGCTTCATGGAATTTTATTGGTGTCTTTTTCTTTTCTTTTTTATTTGTTTGTTTTTACTGTTTTCTACTTCTCCCTGCAACATAGAAGAGGATCTTTATTCCCTCAACCCCAACTTCACCACAAAGTGTATTGTCAAGGTTTTCATGTCTGCAGATTTTGTGAGAAATGTTATGAGTATGGTTTTAACTTGCATTTCTTCTAATATACATGAAAGCAAACATTCCTTCTATTTGAGAGAGAGAGAGAGAGAGAGAATATGTGTCATCTGTCTTATTATGCCTGGCACCTGAAACAAAAGCATTTATTGCTCACAGTTCTGGTTGCCAGGAAGGCCAAGATGAAGGTACTAGAAGATCTGGTGTCTAGCAAAGGCCTGCTTCCTGGTTTGCCAATAGTGACCTTCTCTTTATATCTTCACATGGTAGAGAACAGGGACAGGGAGAGGGGCTCTCAGGTTTCCTGTTCTAAGGACATTAATCCCATTTGTGGATGATCTCATTCCCTCCCAATAGCCCCATCTCCAAATACCATCACATCCGAGATTAGAGGACAGCATATGAATTCTAGAATTTGGCCCGTAGCTGAATATTTGTTCATGTATTTTGCATATTTTTCACTTGGGAGTTTTTTACCTTCCCATGATTATTTTAGAAATCTCTGTATATATTTGTAGAATCAACTCTCTCATAGATGTACAAAAGTGTTCTCTTGCTTTGTTTTTGCCTTTTGATTTTGCTTAGGGCATTTTTTGCCATGTAATATTTTGCTTTCATTTTTATGCGATCAATTTTTCAATATCTTCTTTTATTACTTTTGGATTTTTGAAGAGCAGTAAGTTTTTTCCATAGTTAATTTATTAAAAAAAAAGTACTCAGATTTTTTCTAGCATAGTTTCATATTTTACATTTATATCCTAGATCACCTTGATTTTTTCCTGTTGTTTGCTATGAGGTATGCATACAATTTTAGTTTTCTAGTTTTGTTATTTTTGTTCCAATGCTATTTTTACATTCATTATTTAATATTGTTGAATTGCATACATGTACAAATATGTAACAAGAAATCTCACCATATATACAATTATAGTACATCATAAAAAACAACATGTAAAAAAATCTTGAAAAGAAAAATCCAATTGTATCTTTTAAAATTTCCTTTTTTGTGTGTCCCAATATCATTTATTTAGAATTCTGTGTTTTGCATTCTTTTTGAAGGAGTTGAACTTATGTCCTGTGAATTGAAATACTACCTTTCTCATGTACAATATTTCCATATGGACCTGGACCTATTTCTTGTTTATTTATGTGTTCTCACAGTTCAATCCATCTATGAACATTTACTATGTTAAATCAAGTGGATTTTTTTTCAGGAGGGACCCAAGAAATCAAATGTCACCATATTTTTTTAATCAATTATATTGACTAATACTGTTTCCTGGTTTGCAGCCTCCATAGAAAAATTGTTTTTCCCCATGGCAATTGTTATATGAGATTTTAAAATTATATATATAAGTTTAAATATTTATGGTTTGGATTATATAAATATTTATGTTTTGGATGTGAGGTTTCCCCTAAAAGCTCATGTGTGGGGTAATGTAAGAAGACATAGAGGAGAAATGATTGGGTTATGAGGTAACCACAAACCTACAATATGTCATTTCTAGTTTGGAAATTTTAATTTTTTTAATTTCATTTTTTCAAATTTCTAGCAAATGAAAAACAAAATACTAATAAATACTAATTAAGGAAATGACATTATCTTATTCATTTAACTGCGAAGTCAAGGAAATCAAAATAAGTCAAGAAAACTTGAGGTTAGTCTGTTTTATAAATTAGACTTTCAGAAATCTATGTTACCATCAAGTTGTTCATTCTATAATTTCTGAGTGCATTTTATGTAAAAATAACTCCTGTGCATTATTCATGTTGACAGACCCTTTAAATAGCCATAAAGCATGTGGGAGCAGAGTAATGCTGCATCTGCCCTGTGCTTTTTAAGTCTATCAATTTTATGAGATGGAAATCCTGCATAATTTCAGAACTTTTCTAATGTTCCCAACTGTGGTGGCATAGGGAAGTACCTTAGCCGCATTATGTGGGTGAAAATGTCATATGTCTTGATAGGGTTTTTATCCAAGGAAGGTGAGAACTGTCAGTTTCACTTCCTAACTGATAAAAATAAAATGTTACAAGTTGAATAAGTTTTACTTTAAATGAAAGTCAGGAGTAGCTACTGTGACTTGCCTGTTTGTGCCAGGGTTCTTCCTGACAGTGGTCACCAGGCACACGGCTACTGTGACATGTAGGACTTTGGGGGTCTGAAAATTAAAACTGATACCCTGAGTTTCCTTAGGGTATCAGTCTGGTTTTATGAATTTAAATAATTGTTTTTAAAAAAGAAACAATCCATCCATCTACTAAAAACTAAATTCTAGGTACTAAAAGTCATTAAAAAGTGTTTGCTTCCGCTGCAGCAACAATTCATTGCAGTTTCCTGTTTTCATTTCCCAGAAAGTCTATAAATGATATACCACCAAATGCTATTTTAACTTAGTAATATGTCTCAGAAATTATGTCGTATCAATTCACTTCTATCTACTTCATTCCTTTTTTCTGAAATGGTAAGGTACTCTTATTTTATAGTGGTGCCATAATTTACATATTGAGTCACTTCTTAAACATTTTGTGGTTTCCAGGTTTTTGGTGCTCCTAACAGTGCGTTAATGCACATTCATTAAATATATCTATTATTTTTCTTTTTGGTATTGGAGATTGGACCCATGGATAGTTTACCACCAAAGTACATCCTCATCCCTTTGTATTTGTTTATGTATTTTTTAAATTTTGAGACAAGATCTCACTAAGTTGCTTAGCACCTTGCTAAGTTTCTGACACTAGCCTCAAACTTATGATCCTCCTGTCTCAGCTTTCTGAGTTGCTGGGATTAGAGGTGTACCCTACCTTGCCACGCCCAATAAATATATTTTTGACCAAAAATATGAATTTCCTATAAGTGAAATTGCTGGGTCAAATTGCACATTTTAAATTATGAAATATGTTGCCAATTGCTCAACAAAGAGGTTGTGTCAATTGTATTTTCATCCACTGAGTTCACGATCACCAGTTTTTTTCACACTTGCACCAATAACATGTTTTTGATTTTTGCAAATGTGATAGATGAAATATTGGTAGTTCTTTGTTATTTAAATTTGCATTTCTTCTATTATAATCTAGAAAGGAATCTTTCATCATGTGTTATCTGTATTTCTAACCATGTTCTTTACCCATTTTCCAATGGGTGGGTTGTTTGCTTACTATTTTTTAGACATTTTGATGCATTAAGAACTATCATGTGTTACAAGCATAATGTTAAGCTTCTAATTTCAATTTTAATTTATTTAGTTTCTGCTTCCCAGAAATTGTATTTTTTAGTCAAATGTATTAATCCTATTCTTTTATGTTTTTAACTTGGAGTGCTGCATAGTAGATCTGCCTGTTTTAATATCATGAAGACCATTTAAAAAAAATTTTCTTCCAGGGGCCGGGGTTGTGGCTCAGTGGTAGAGTGCTTGCCTAGCATGTCTGAGGCACTGGGTTCTATCCTCAGCACCACATAAAAATAACTAAACAAAATAAAGGTCTATCAACAATTTAAAAAATTTTTTTCTTCTAGAGTTTTCACGTTTCCAGTGTTTATGGCTATATCTTTGAGCCTCTTTGATCTTATTTTATGATAGTCATAGAGAAGGAATCTTTATTAGAATAGGCTAAGGTAGTTCATCATAACAAACAGCCCTCAGATGTCAAACATCAAAATTGTATCACTTGCTCAGTCTACTGAAGTTCTGAAAATGTTCCAAGATGGCACCCTCAGCAATCTTAATTGTTTTCTATCTTGAGCTCTGCCATCTTAACATTGGTAATTGTATTTACTGTAGCAAGAGAAGTAACGGTAAAACCAAGAGGGGCTTGTCAATGCTTCGACCAGCGAGTGGTGCATATTTTTTATTAAGTGAAAAATGTGACATTGATTTTGTTATAAGAATAAAGTGAGTTTTTCTTTCTAAACAATCTTTTTACTTAAGGAATAATGACAGCCAACTTTCATTAAGAGCAAAGGGTTTTATTATTTCATGGAATAAATACTTTGTGCTGAATTAATTGAGCTAAATTTTCATTCACAGTTTTGGCCAAATATCTGCATATCTATAGTCAAAAAAAATCAGTTTTCCTCAGTTTCCTTCTAGGTAGAAATCAGTATGTGAGATCACAAAATTCCCAGGTTCCCTTCAATATGAAACTTTTTAAACCAATTCCAATTTTGCCTTGCATGTCAAAAGGGTAGCATTTCTCTGTATTAAACACATCTCCTCTCCTTATACTAAGCCAGAAAATACAAGATTAAAAAGCATCTAGCAAGACAATAAAAGGGACAATTCTGAAGTTTAATATGCTTCTCTTCCTTCCTTTTCCTCTTACTCACCTGAAAAACAGGAAATCATGCTTTTGGGGAAACTAATATTTGTGGTAAATATCAGTTTACTATTGAAGTGCTTCATTTTCTCAAAGTGACATGGGCTAAGAAAGCACTCTGGCACTCTTGGATGCTGAATTTTAAAATATAAAGATCCTTTTAATAATCCTTTGGCAGAAATATTGGGTAGTACTTTTAAGAGATCAAATTTCAATTCTTTATAAGATATATTAGTATTGAATCCACAAAAATGTGGTAAGAATATTTTGGAAACATAACCTTAACTTTTAAAAATGGCAGAATTATTTCTGATAAGGAATTTTGGGGGTCCAAATAATATTTCTAACTATAATTCTTAAAGTTGTATGTGACCAGATTAGAAAAAATAAAAGCAGTATGCATGTCTCATTCCCTATTTCCTACCTGTCCCCTCAATTTATTCTGACATTTGAAGTTTTACTTACTTTTCTGCTTTTCTTCAAATGCTTCACACACCATTCCTTCAAAATTCATCCACCCTGGTCATATTTTCATGATGAAATCAAAAGAATCAGAGAAAGTGTGTAATGGCACAAGGCCTTTAGTGGTCTAGTCTCCAAATAGGACCCCATCAGTTAAACCATTCTTTAGGTCAAAGCAAGTGTCAAGATGAGCCTACATATAAGGGTAGGGAAAGAAACTCTTCCTTAATAGAAAGAAATGCAATGTCACATTTAAAAATGATTGGATACAGGGAAAGTGGAAAATTAGGGTCATTTTTTATAATCAGCCTACCTTACTTTCTTTATAATGGCTGGTGGCTTCACCAAAATTAAAACCATCCGAAACCTGGATAATCTGGTAGCCATAAAGTTTCCCTATATACATGCTTGCAGTTGATTTGTACCAGATCATGGAGCCAGTCTTACAAAATAGCTATTAAATTATAAAAACTAAAAACAAAATGCACTATATTTAAATAATATTAAGCCCATCATTTCTAGATAATTTTTTATCTCTGTCCTTAAGGTTGTTTATAACTGTCTTATCTGAGTAGCTGGCAGTGCTGTATAATGATGTGCTGCTATGTATCTCTGCCCCAATATGTGCTCAGTGATATTGGGGCTCTGAAAACAAATCTCAAAGTGTGGCATATTGGCATGCTAAGTATTTTCAAATGAAGGACATTGGGAGTCCTCAGAAAGCAAATTCTCTTTTTGGCTTTTCCTTGCTCTCTTTTCTCTATCTTTCCAGCTCTCACTAGGAAGACCACAGAAACTAAGAATTCATTTTTCACATGGTGGACTGTAGAAACTAGAACCCCTTCTTCCAAAGCCAGCCATAAAACCTAAAAAATCACTCTATTTTCCAGAGTAAAAGCTGGTCACAAAGAAATTATCAATCTACCTTATTTGATAGTAGATCATAAAACCATCATTCCAGATGAGGCCCTATCCTGCACCCAGGAGGAAAGAATGCCACACAGAAAGCCAAAAAGAATCTGAACAGGTGGACCTTTCTGATTTCCCCTTCAATCTGTTATCATTAGATCAAATCCTTTTGCCCCATGACTTTTCAGAACACTATCCATTCTAAGCATAAAAATAGACATTTCTCCCTGAGCTTGGGGGTCTTCAATTTGAAGGCTCCCATGTCGTGTAAAACTTGATAAAATACATTTGTTATGCTTTATTCTTGTTAATCTGTCTTTCATTATAGAGATGACAGCCGTGACCCTTATGATGGGGAAAAAAAGCATCACCCATTTCCACCTTCATGATGACATCATGCTAATAGCTTGCCATTAGCTGTAAAAATATTTATACCACTAAAATTAGCAAATGCTAATTGGGGTTCTTTTTGATAGCTACCTATAACTTTCACCCATATGTCACTGACTGTGTGTATCATGCAAGATTTAATGGCTTAAGCCAAGCAATTCCTGTACTTTCAATCCTGACTTCCAGATTTACCTTATTTACTTGTATATAATCTACTGCTTTAAGGGGAAAAAAAAAAAGCATGAATGGAGTAAAGAAACTAAATTGCCTAAACATACATTTTAAAAGCAGTAAGAACTATGATAGCAAAAGCTGTTTTCCTCTTTGTTTAGTAAATACCCTGCTTGGAATGAAACATAAATTTATACTGCTTTGTAGTGTCAATGCACAAATCTAACCTTAAGGGAAAACCGAGGGACAAGGAAGATCAATAGAAGCCACAGTCATTAAAATGTGGTTCATGCATTCAGAAGAAAATTGCCTTACACTAAATGTTTTCAGCACCATAACTTCAGGGTGAGTTTTGTCTTAGGAAGCAACAAAATTCAAGTGATGCATGCTGTTTTATTTCCTTGCTGGTGGAGACCATGACTTATTTATTTTTTCTGAGTCAGATAGGTTGACAATTGCCTTCCAGTATTCCAGTGCTACAAAAGGTCATTCTGGCTACCCAAGAGCTTGTCAAGGAGACAGGCCTTTCAGAAAGAAACCTCACTGTAGAACCAGTAGGAAATGGAGAAAATGCAAAAAGTTACAAAAAAGAAAGGCTACTCAAGTTTTGTTATTCAGTTTTACCATCTTCACAATGGATTCCCAGGAAAAGCAAGAATTGTCACAGTTCTGTGTGGCAGGTCAACTTGTCTGGGCTGTTACTTGTTTCTAAAATTCATTTATTAGTGGTGCTTTGATGAATAGATGAAATGTGGTTTTGCCAAATGAGAATTTAGGATGAATATTTAGGATATGATATTTCTAAGTGAGAAAAAATTAGACTGTTAACTAATTAAAGAATCAGCATTCTACTTCCCAAACTCTGACAGCTCTAAGCAAATTATTTTCTTAACTTACAGTGTAACTTCTGAAGCTTTGGAGTCCATAACCTCTGCATATTTTAATTGTTACATGTAACTTTGAGAGGGGTTTAGGGTGACTCATGTAATATTATAATGAGATATTAGGAAGACTCATGTTTAGATAAAGATGAATAAACATAAAAAATATAGACATATGTGTATCTTCAGGTTAATGTACGTATGTGTATATTCCTAAGCTCTGTTCACTAATGGGACCTAGAAGCATCAACACCCAAGAAGCAAGAATCACACCCTGTGTGTAGAACTTGGTTTCTAAGACCAAGTTCTTGAAATTCAAAACTTCTGGGAGAAATAACTGATTTAAGAATTGTGGCACGGAATATATAAGGTGTGCCTAGACTGGGTTGTAGTTCTAGAAAATAAGCAAGTATTCAGAAGGCACAATTATGGATATATGTTGAAGGGGCACAGGAGTTCACATAGTGACTACCTTTCCAAGAATACAGAAAAAGGGGAAAGAGCAACTTCACAGTGAAGAAACCTGAAATACACACTACCTCAGCCATGCAATCAATGTTAAAGTCATCAGTGATAAATCTGATTAAAGATAGGGCTTAATAGTATGTACACCTGACATGATGCTATGAGATGGCTGTTTACACTGTGGTTACCTACTGCCAAGCTGACAACTCAAGTCTAACCATGTAACAGACACCAGACAAGCCCAAACATAGGGATATTTTACAGAATACCTGAATAGAGCAGTTCTCCTCAAAACTGTCAGGCTTCAAAAACAAGAAAGATCTAAAAAACACATTGGAGAGGAGCCTTCGGAAATGTGAATGCTTAATATAATCTGGCATCCTGGGTAGAATCCTGAAACAGAAAGAGGACATTGGTCAATGCTAAGGAAATACTAGTAAAGCATGGGATGTTTTTAAAGGAATAATATAAAGATTTTGGTTCATTGGTTGTGAAAAGTGTATCATACCAATTTAAGTGCATCACTAAATAAGAGAATGAGTCTTTATTAAGAAAGGGAAACCAGATGTGGAATAGAGGAGAATATTCTCCTGCAAGTTCCAACTGCAAGTTTTTGTACAGAGAGAAATCAATTTACAAACATCTAAAATAGTTGTTGTAATGCTATTCTCGATTTTAAGTTTATTTTTTTAAATATTGAAATGACAAACTATCCGTAGTGAATTCTCTTATATCAGATCTTAATATCTCTTATATCAGATAGTGGGTTATATTATGGTGTTTCATTTTACAATAAATGTTTGTGTAAATATGTCTTTTATAGTGTACAGTTGTAGGCAGTTGAAGGAAGCCCATGCTTAATACAGTGATTTTTAACTTTGGATAGCTTTACACCTTTAAGCACATTAGCATTTTTGTCTAAGTAGCTAAAATCACACTGTTAAAGAGTCAACAATGCTAGAGTCTATTTCTATCTGTGCCACTACACATATGTGACATCTGAAACAAATTACTTTATCTCACTTTTATCAACCTTTCTGCCCATCCTTGAACATGTTACTGCCAATTCAGGACACTGGAGAGCTATATATATATATATATATATATATTCAAATTATTGTACATATTTGTAAATATGTACAATATAGCTGTACAAATTCTTCTTCTTCTATTGCTAATAGTTTTGTCATTTCATTACTAATATTCATCTTTCCTGTTTTATTTTAATAAGGGCTCTGAAATACAATGTATAATTTACATAAAAATTGAATTTTTACAATTTTTATATGTTGTTGAGCTTGGAAATTTTAATTTTTTTAGAAGACAATAGCATGTTGGTCAGCTTTTCACTTGTGTGTCCAAAATACTTGACAAGAATAATTTGAAGAAAGAAAGGTTTATGTTGGTTCATGGTTTCGGAGATTCAGTTCATGATAGACCATCTCCATTGCTCTAGGCCTGAGGTGAGGCAGGACATCATGGCATAAGGGTACATAAGAGGAAAGCTGCTCAGCTCATGGCAGCCAGGAAGCAGAGAGAGAGAAAGGAAGGAAAAAAAAAGAGAAGATAAGCCTTTCCAGGACATGCCTCCTCTGACTGACTTTCTCCAATGAGGTTCTACCATTTTGCCATCTGAGAAGGGCAGGGCCCTAATGATCCAAGTTAGTTGGGACCACATGGCAAATGGTTGTGGGTGTATTCTCTCTGCACAAATTTTAATGAAATTCCACTTGTTATGGTTTGGATCTGGAATGTTCCCCATGTGTTCAGAGGTGTGACCTGTGGGAAGGGATTAAATCATTAAATCCCAATATATTTGAAGTCTGAGCTTGGAGAGAGTCAATGCATATTGTGGGGCTTTATCTTGGTAGGGAAAGAACTTTTCTATGGTGGCATGTATGTGTCTGCCGTGACACTCCACAAGTATGGTCCTGACAGAATAAAAGAGCCTAAATGAAACTTGCTATGCTAAAAGAAGGGCTTATATCCCAGGACAAATGAAATTATATTAGCAATCAGAGAGGTCTTCAAACACACTGTTGAACCAAACTTGACTTCTGTGAGGACAGACAAGGACATTGTTCATATGAATCTTTTTATGTTTTTATTGCAGTATTATACAAAATAGCAGAGTTCATTTTGACATATTACTAAATGCATATAATAAAAATTGTTCCATTTCAATTCCTGTGACTTCCCCTCCCCTGCCCCGTGATTCCCTTCCTTTACTCTACTGGTCTTACTTCTATTTATTTTATTGTTGTATTATAGTTATCTATAAAAGTAGATTTCATTATGATACATTCACACATTCACGTAGTATAATTTGGTTGATTTCATTCCACAGCTCTTCCCATTTTCAACCTTTCCTCCTTCCCCCTTAACCCCCTTCTTCTTTGCTCTTTTCCCTTCTATTTTCATAATTTCCCCCTTTTCCATTCTTTTTTTTCCCCCTCTAGCTTCAGCATATGAGAGAAAACATTCAACCCTTGACTTTCTGAGTCTGGCTTGTTTCATTTGGCATTATGTTCTCCAGTTCCATCCATTTACCAGCAAATGCCATAATTTCATTTTTCCTTTTTGACTGAGTAGAACTCTATTGTGTATATTTGCCACATTTTCTTTATCAATTCATCTGTTAATGGACATGTAGGCTGGTTCCATAACTCAGCTATAGTGAATTATACTGAGATAAATATTGGATTGATGATATGAATATAGAATGCTGATTTTAGCTCTTTTGAATAAGTATTAAGGAGTAGAATATCTGTGTCATGGTTGTTCCATCCCTAATCTTTTGAGGAATCTCCGTACTACTTTCATATAGATCTCATATATTATTGTGACTGGGGTGGACAGTAAACAAGTGAACAAATGAATACAATCACTAAGAGAATAGTATGAACTGTGAAGAAGAATTAAACTGTATTAGGAAAGAAGATGATGGGAGATGAAGCCCACTCCTTGAAGCAGATTTAATGCATGTGCCTTGGGGTGGTATTGATAATGAATTGTCAATAAGAAAAATGACCATGAATCCATTCCTCTGAGGGCTAAAAATATTAGAACTAATACAAATTGTAATTTTATGTAAAATCATAGTGTTCATTTTGGGTCTGGCTCTGTTCATTCAGCATTGTATTCTGAGATTCAATCATATTGTCATGCATTATTATAGATTATAGAATAATTACTCATTCTCTTTGCTGTGTGGAATATTCCTTTGTATGAATATACAACAACTTATTTATCTGCTATTTATGTATCCAATAGACAGCTGACAGTCACTTGCATAGTTTCCAGTTGGGGCTCTGTCAAGCAGTTTTGCTCTCACAACATCTTAGCAGATGCCTCCTGGTGAACACAGACACATAGGGGTGGAGTTACTGAGATGTGGGGAATGATTATTTGAATTAGGGACAAACATTTTGACAAAGTGTTTGCCCTAATTTTCACTTTCACTAGGTATTTAAGAAAGATCTTGTTTCCTACATCCTGGTCAAAATTTGGTTATGCTCCTTTTTTAAAAAAAAAAAAATTATGTTTTTCAAGTATATGTGCTGTCGTAACACAAACTGTTTATGCTTTTATTGTTCTTTATTTAATTAAATATAAAAATGTTTAATTATTGTTGAATTTGATGTGTGTCTTATGTATGTCTTATAAATCTTATTTTATGAAACACATGCCCCATTGGTCCATGTAGTTTGCTTTTAATTTATTAGTTTGTTACTTGTAATTGTAGCGGATTTAATGATAATTTCTAGAAAGGTATGTCTATGTCCTAATTTCCAGAATCCTTGAATATTGTATTATTTAGAAAAAAGTTATTTGTGGTATAATTATTTTGATTGTAAAGTTCATCCTTGAATGATCCTGGCTGGACTTAAGTTCAATAACAAGAGTTTTTGGTGAGACAGACACAAGGGGAATTGGCGCAGAAAAGGAAGAGGTGACATGAAGATGGCTGTGCAGGTCAGAATGATGTAGCCAAAAGACAATCAAAGCTAGGAAGCACCAGAACCTGAGGTGATAAGTAACGGAACCCCTCTAGAACCTTCAGAGAAAGCACAACCCAACAGACACCTTAAATATGGCCTTCTGACCTCCAGAACTACAAAACTAAATTTCTGTTGTTTGAAGCCACTGATTGGGTGGCCATTTGTTATAGTACTCCCAGGAAACAAAGATTTTGAAATACACAATTTATCACATTATCCCAAACTACACCATCCAATAGCCGAATTTGAAATTGACTAGTCTGAATTAGATGTGAGTGTAAAATATACTTTGAATTTTGAAATCTTAGCATGAAAAAAATGCCAAATTTATCATTAGTAGCTTTGTATATTCATATTTTGGAAATATTGGGTTAAATAATCTGTAGTATTAGAGTTAATCTTACCTATGTCTTTTTTGCCATTTTGAAAAATGTGGCTCCTAGACAGCCTACAACTGTACATATGGCTCACATTATAATTCTATTAGGTCATGCTGCTCTACAAACAACCCTAAAAACATTTAGAGTGAAAACAGTAACTGTTGTCAGCTCATCATAAATTTATCCTGTTAATCTTTATTCACCCAATAAAGAATAAAGACATTTATTGGGTTGCTGTTTTCAAATCCTATTATGCAGATTGTTTCGGGTACAAATTTGGAGGTCCTGTTTTCCACTTCTATATTTAAAATACCTGAACTTATACTGAAAAACCTTTTGACAAAAGAATACAAGGATTTGTTACCTGACAAACCAGAGGTTTTTCAGTATAAGTTCAGGTATTTTAAATATAGAAGTGGAAAACAGGACCTCCAAATTTGTACCCGAAACAANTTTTTTTTTTTTTTTTTTTTTTTTTTTTTCTTTCTGACCTGGTCAAACAGACAATTTCCTCATTAATGAAACTGACATATTCAAATAAGAAAACTAAGAATCAATTTACCCAAGCAGTGCATGCTAATAAATACATTGTAAGATGTATTAGTTACTACTCCAATAAAGCTTAATAAAAAATCCCTCAAATTTAATAATTTATAATAAAATGCATTTACTTTCCTGTTCAGACATTATGCTGTGCTATGTCACCTATGTTAGGTGAATTATGCTGTATGCTGGGTGAGTTGGGCTCCAAATTTCAAATTAGATTCAAACTTTCAACTCTGGTCTCCATAACATCGTTGAACTAGCACCTACCTGCAGCTGTTCTTCCCATAATAATGCCAAGAAACCAAAAAGATGTGTAAAACTCTCTCTGCCTGTTAAGGCCCTGGGTTAGATCTGGCATACTCCTACTTAAGCCACTTTTTTTTTTTTTTTTGTACCAAGGATTGATTTCCAGGGGCACTTACCAGTGAACCACAACCCCAGTCCCAAACTCTTTGAAATATATACCTTATTTTGAGACAAGGTCTTATTAAGTTGCTGGGGCTGACTTGAACTTGTGATCTTCTTGCCCCCACCTTCCAAGCTGCTGGGTTCACAGGTATGCACCCACCCTGGCTCTCCTTCAGCCATATTCTATTGTACAAAATCAGTCACCTGGCCAAAGCCGGCATCAGTGGGATGGTAAAGTACACACCACATACTTATCCCACAGGGGTGTTCCAGAGTAAGGGAGTGTAGGATTGAGGCTTAATTCCATTTACTACACAAGAAAACACTATTTTTTTTCTCTTCTAATTGACATAGAAGGTCTACATTCATTAACTGTCTAATATGTCATCAAATTCTGCAGTAGAAGAAGTGGGAGGTCAGAGATGAGTAAATAGCAAGGCTCTGACTTATAAAGGTTATGATAGTCGAATAGAGAACACAGTCCTGTCATTTAACCTTCTTGTGCTTCCTCAATTGTTTGCAGAGATAATATTACTATGTGTTTTCTGTAGTTATCATGAAGATTCATGAGGTAACACATGTGAAGGGTGATGCATAAATATTATGGGGTTACAAAGATTATAACCATTGTATGTATCCAGATGTTCACCCAGCTGTATAGTTGGATTTCAATTTTTAAAAAATCAAAATGCAAATTTATACTTTAACCCAAACTGAAAACAATCTGTGTAATAAGATTTGGTCATATGCATATATATTTATATGTACTTTGCAAAAACAAACTAACATGAAAGAAATACCATATCAGTATTTCCTGTATATGATTTTTTTTGTTGGTATTGAGCTTTGGCAGTATTTTTATATTATTCAATTTTATGTTTTCTCAAATTTCTGCAGTGATCATCTCCTGAGACAAAAATCAATCATAATATATATTTTAGAATGTAATTTACCCAGTGAATTAGATTAAATTGAGGAATTTCAGCTCTGATATATATATTTTTTCATTTGTTAGAGACTTTGACCAGATTCTATAGATAATTACATGGACATTAAAGTTTATTTTGTCTTAAAGCTACTGCTGTAGAATATTCTAGACAAGGTTGATTTTTAATATATATATGTGTGAATTTGTCTTCTAATAATTGATTTAATTATTATTTTATTTTAATTTTACTTATGTTTAAATTCTGTAAATAGTAAAGTCATCCATTTTCTCCTTTTCTTCCCTTGCCTTGCCCTATTGTTGTTCAAATTTATCTATGATTACTTCATTTCCTCTCATTGAAAAAAGAGGGTGTGCTGCCATAACAAACCCTCATTACATGGAGGGTCTTCCAGGTTTATTTTAATTGTTAAAACTTGTAGTTAACAGCATGAACACCCAAAAGGGAACAGTCTGGATTTTTCTTTTTCAAATTATCAATGACAGTAAGTAAAAACATTTTACAAAACTGTAAAATGCTCTGTCTCCAGAAGCAGTTTTGGTAACTAATGTGCACAAGGTTTATCAAACATTCAAAATTGGCCAAGGGTTTACTTGGTTACTTTCTTGAAGTTTACTTAATCACCATTGCTACTTTTCAGAGACCCTTTCAAATACTCTAGCCAAACACAAAAGGACTAACATCAGAAGACTTCCATTACTTGTATTTAACAAGAATAAAGAATACCCAATAAGACTGCTCAATTCTAGATCCTTCTCTATTTGCAGTATCAGAAGGAATCTACTATATTTTAAACCTTCCATTTTTGAAACTATCCCTGACTGCAATTAGATTGAAAAACTCAAGCGCTGATACAGTTTCTGGTGTCTTCTTGTGGTTTGAGTCTGGAATGTCCCTCAATGTCTCATTTGTAGTAGGCCTTGTTCCCAGTGCAGTACCATTCAGAGATGGGGCTTTGGGGAAGTGATTGGATCATGAGGGCTCTCACCTGAATAGTGGATCAATCCATTGATAGCTGAATGGACTCCTGGAAGGTGGGAGGAATGGTAGGTGGTGGGGTGTGGTTGGAATACTGGGGGATTCTTTGGAAGTTTGTTTCTTTTCCCTGGCTCTTCCCCTGTGAGCTCCTACTCATTCTGCTCTGCGCCACCATAAGGTGAGTAGCATTTCTCTACCATGCCCTTCTATAAATTTCTGCCTTGGGTCAGGACCAAGCAATGGACCCAGCCAACCATGGACTAAAACCTCTGAAACTATGAGCCAAAATTAAAAAAAAAAAATCTTCCTTTAAGTTGTATTTCTCAGCTACTTCTCACAGTGACACAAAGCTAACCAACAAGAAACCAATGCCAGGAAACCAAGGGTTTCCTATTCTGTTTTCAGCCACCAATTGTAGTTTTCTAAATCGAATTATATTTAATTATAAGAGATATATTGCATTTGAACTTTGGGTGTATCTTTATTTTCAAGAGGATGGGTATCCTATTACTAGTTCAGATTTCCTGAGAGTCTAACAGATAAATAATTGAGATGGAAATAAGTATTATATTCCCAAGGTATTTTAAACTATTAGAAAGACAGATGACTATATGTGTTAATAAAAAATATCATTTTCATGGAAAGGTGGTTTGAAAGAGTACTATCAGGACTAAAAATATGTTTTTCATTAGAAGAGCCCTGATTTCTCAATCTTGATATTAAGTGGAATTTATATTTTTTAATTCAGTCAAAAAATCAAGAATGATTATTACTACAGCTTGTATACTAGGAAATAGTATTTAACCTGTATCAAATTTAGTGTAATTACCCTAAACCATCTATGAATGAATATTCATAATTTACCAAATTTACTAAAAAAAAATCCTAGAAACAAGAATTGATGTGAAAGGCACATTGTTTTGATAACCCATAGTGCTTCAGCCAGCTGTATTAGAAGAAATGTATCCCAAGATGCCTTATAGCCCTTCTCCTTTCCCATTTCAGAATCCTATATGAAAGTATAAGAAAAGAAGAAGAAAAATCTTCAATAAACATAGTGTGGATTGTTGGAAAAGTGTGAACAATGGGTAAAGCAGGATGGAAAAAAAAGTTTTTTTAAATCAGAAATCAAAGAGAAGCAAATATTTGTCTGAGAACATTTCTATAATATTTAAAAACAATTCTATCGGACGAAAATTTCTACTTGCTATAGATGCTTAATCTGTGTTGTCCAGTACGGTAGCCACTAACCACATGTGGCCCTTGAGCACTGGAAATGTGACTAGTGTGACAGAGGACCTGAATTTCTGATTTTACATGAGGCTAGTTGCTGCCTTAGGGTCAGCATATGTTCACAGCTTTACCTCCTGAAGTGTGGTCTTACACCAGCAGCAACCTCGTCATCTGGGAGTTTATTAGTAATGTAGAATCTTGGCTCACACCCAGACCTGCTGCTGCAGAATATGCATTTTAACAAGATCTTTGGGCAAGTGGCATGCTCCTGGAAGTTGGGGAGGCATTTACCCTGTGGCAATTTTCACTTGCTAATTAATCACCCATTCAGAAACACTGAGAATTCTCTATTTTTATCATAGGATAGTGAACATTAGCAGTATACTAATTTTATCCACAGAAGAGTATTTGCTGCAACTGGAGTAAGTTGTAATAGTACTTGAACTGCTGACTTTAACTCTTTTCAAATGTGAAAAGAAAAACAAAAAACAAAACCCATTGGTTGATCTGCTGATTCCTTCCTTCATGAAACACATATGTCCTTACATGGTAGGTGTGCTTGATTTGTGAAGCATCTCCTGTTGAATTCAAGGAAGTTCTTTAATTCTCTGTGGCAAAGGGAAAGGGAAGGAAGTGAACAGATTTCTGGGTTCACCCTTGAGGCCAGTAATTAAAAAATCATCATTACAAATTTTGAAAGCAAGGAAATGTCATAAAAGTTAGAACTGTGAAATTATGTTGCTAGAGTATTTTATTACCTTTGGTTCTTGTCCTTTATCATGTGTCTTAATTTGGAGTCCTCTGAAAGTCAACTCAGAGATAAGGACTTGTGTACAAGTTATATATTAAAGTCATCCCTGGAACCATGATGAGTTGTGGGAATGAAGGAGAGAAATTAGGAAGATCAATAAAGGGCACTTTGATGGATGAACCAATTATATGGGCTACTGGGTCTTAACTCCTTTAAGGGCCATATAACAGGCTAAAGTGGAAGACACTAGCATGTAAGGAAACTGTCTACTTAAGGTCAGGGTCAAGTGTCTTCCTGGGTGATCAATATGGTAGGGGGGCAACAGCAGAATCTCCTCTACTGCAGTAGAAGGTGCTTTTGTAATGAGATACACCCTCTATGTAGGTTAGAAAGCTATCAAGTGCTTTTTGGAAGAGAAAAGAGAGAACCAGGACATCAAGAATTTGGTTGAGTTTTCCTATTGGTTTATTATTGGTGTTAAGTAAATTCCTCAGGGTAACAGGAGCACAATGGAGATATTGCACATTATAATCACAGAAGCTATTCCCTGCTCTAATGCCAGCTTTGTACCCCTCCTCACTAATATCTATATCTTCATTTCATTTTTTTTTTCTGAAATTTGTTCTTACTTTCTTAGTTTCTTCCCTGTAGAGTCCACTAAGAATAATAACCTATAAGCTTAGAGTCTCCAAAATGCACAAGTGTGATATGTTTCTGATTCCATTTGTCTTATGTGTGTTTAGCCACATCTAATTGGAAGGTATAGTGAGTACTTGGGTGGCATTTTTAGAGTCACAGTCATGAGAACATACAGTCTAACAAGGGAGATTTTCTCTATTTTGTGTGTATTTTAGTTAGTTTTTTGTTCTTGTGACCAAAAGACCTGAAAGGAACATTTTTAGAGGAGGACAAGTATATTTGGGGGTTCACTGTTTCAGTGGTCTCAGTCTATAGACAAGCTGGCTTTATACCTCTGGGTGAGGCAGAACCTCATGGCAGAAGAGTGGGTAGAAGAAGGCAGCTGAGAACATGGCACCAGGAAGAAGAGAGTGAGAGAGCAGGAGAGAGAGAGAGAGAGAGAGAGAGAGAGAGAGAGAGAGCGCTCTCCTCACAGAAAAAATGCAGACTCCAAAGGTACAACATTGACCCATCTTTTCCAGCCACACCCTATCTGCCTGCAGTTACCCTTTAATCTCTATCAAGGGATTAGCACACTGATTAGGTCAAGGCCCTCATAACTAAATCATTTCATCTCTAACCCTTGCTTTGTCTCACACACGAAGTTACCATAATAGTATGCATTTATTTATATTTTCTCAGACACAATTTTAAAACAACTTACATATATGCTTAATTCAGAGTCCTCTGGGTAGAGCAAAAATAAGAATAAGAATTTATTCATAGAAAGTCATTTAGATGCAAAAATGTGTTCAATTAGATTTAGTTATAGATGATAAAGTTGTCTTTCCTAGATAAAAAAGAAAAATCCTGAAGTCTCTGCTAGAAAATCTATGAGACTTGACCACACAAGCTAGGGAGAGTGTAAAGGTATGTTCACTAATCTTAAGCAACCTAGTGTCCCTTACGATGGCAAGTTATATTCCTCAAAAACAGGTCAAATGAGTTTACAAGGGAGCACAGTCTGTAGAGGGCTTAGGACAGGTCCTGTGGATATTCTGTAGGATGTGTGAGACAGAGCACAAGATTTAACATGGTTAGTAGTGAATTGCTCAGAGAGGGAAGCATTCAAGCCAAGTTTTGAAGCCTGAGGGCTAAGTATACAGACTCTGTCAGGGGCATTTTGTAAACAAAGCTGAACATGAGCATGTTGGGTTTAGGAAACTAGTTGGAGATAGCCTAATTAAAGATTATTTAGCCAATAAGAGAGGATATGGTTGCAAATGCCAAGGAAGAACCTGAATGACACTAAACGTAGGACTCAAAAGAAATGTTCCTTGATGGTGTCTCTTATAGTGGAACAGATTGGAATATGTAGATAGAGAAATATGGATATACATATAGACACTGCTTAATGATGGGGGTATAGTCTGAGAAATGCATCATTAAGAAATTTCATCATAGAGTGTGAGCATCATAGAGTGCATTATATACACCAAGATGGTACAAGTCAATCACTCTATGTGGCCTCTTGATATGATCAAGAGACATGGAAACAACACCTGTATGAGGTTGCTGCCAGTGGAACACAGGGTACTGTATATATTACAGTAAACTTTTTTGGGGAAATAATGATGAAGATTATACCAGAAACCAGAACCAGAACCCAGAAACAGTTGTGTAATATCATTGTTAAGTATTATGTGCTGGATAGTTGTATGTGCTATACTTTTACGTGACTGGAAGTGGAGTAGATTTTACACCAGCATCACCACAAACATGTAGGAAATGTGTTATGATATGATGTTGTAACAGCAAGTGTGTTACTGGGTGACAGGCATTTTTCTGCCCTGTTATAACAGGCATATATAAGAACTCCACCACTGAATGACTCTTCATTACACACCAGACAACCATATGATTTTAGCCTTAGGACTCCATCATCCCCTGTGGTTCATTTACATTGTAGTTATGTTTTAAAATGGTGTCATTGATTTATTATTAATGAATTCTTGCATTTTTACTAAAAGTACATGTTTTCTATTTTAGAGGATCCTACCCTAGAGGTAAACAAATGGATACAATTCAAAACAAGAAGTCTTAATAAAAAATCCCATGAAATTATATACAGGCTAATTCTAATTAGATTTTCTAATTGACTTGCTATTTACTTCCCATTCTCTATTCTCCATGGAGTCCCATATACTTTGTAAGGAGACAGAATGTCTGAGCAGAAAATCTTAGGGGAGAAATATCCACTCTGTCAAATTCTAGAAGCCCATCTTCTATTTGTGAATAGTAATGCAGTCTAGTAGGATGTCCTTATGCAGACTGAGTGGGCCCATAGACCTGTCTCTAAGATATCCAGACCACTGTCAAGCACTAGGTACAGGGTGGTGCTGATCTGGGTTCACCTGGAGGCTCAGGATAGCTTCTGCAGTCTTCTAGTTCTGGCTAGAATTCTTCTTTCAGCTGGTTGACATTCAAGAACTAGCTTGTGGGAAGTTCCCTGGAGAAGAATATCAGTATCCTCTGCAGGCCAACTGAATTGGTAAGGTTGAAGATAGTGACAGTCAGACTTAGGATCCAGCTTGTCCTTCTCTTCTCTTGCTTGGTGTCCAGTGTTCATTCTCATCTCATGGCCCTAACCTGTAGTCAGTTGAATCCCACCAGTAGATGCTAGAACAACAGTCCTCCATAGACTTCTTAGCTGGTTAAGCTCTCATAGTTTTGTAAGATGTAATGAACTCAGATTTCATGTCTCTGTGATTCCATGTTCCTCTGAGTGTCTCTGCTTTCCTGACCATGTGCCAGCTGCAGTAGAGCCTAATGCCTGGCCCAACCTTCAGGCTACCTCCAAACTAAATCACTGGATGTTGTGTATCCGTACTTGAATATCTTTAGAATGTGCAAAAAAAAAAAAATTCTGTATAGGCCTCAGAAGTGAATATATAATTGTCTCAGTCCATTTTGTGTTGCTGTAACAAAATTCCTGAAGGCAGGTGATTTATAAAGAACACAAATTTTTTGGCTCATAGTTCCAGAGGCTGGGCAGCATGAAGCCAGCATCTACTCAGCATTGGGTCAGAGTCTTCTTTCTGCATCCTAACCTGGTGGAGGGTATCACATGGTGAGACAGGGCAAACCTGTCCCAGCTTGGGTTTCCTTTTCTCTTCTTATAAAAGCACTAATGCCTTCATGAGGCTAATTCTGATTAGGTCCCAAAAGTCCTACCTTCAAATACCATTAACATCTGTATTGAGGTATTAAGTTTACATTACATAAAGTCTTAGGGAACACAGTCACACCAAAGCAACAATTGCATATGAGTTCTTATTTTATTGAAATTTGCTGTGAATAATGGTATTTCTTCATCTAGGTACTAATGGAGTTCTTTTCAAATAATTTATTTAGTATGAATTTCTTCTATCTTGCTCTTTATTTTCAAAGGTGATCACTTGGGATTTAAAAATTCATGTTAAAATGAATAAAAATCAAGATATTTGCTTTTTTATAAGAGGACAACCACTGCATTTAGCCTGTGAATTTCTTATCTAATTATACTCTAACTTTCATTCAATTACTGAGTACCCTAGAGGCCTGAATTGGCTCAGACACAATGATGACTTTGTTTACTGTCACCCAACCATCCTAGAGAGAGACTGGACCTTCTAGATGAAATGGTACCCTTCTCCAATCCCTCTGGAGTCCCATATCATTATCTGTCTACACAGAGAAGGGCAACCACTGAGATTTCTTAGAGTCCCAAGGAATCATTTTTTAAGCTCACTCTATATGAAATACTGTTTGTATGCTTCACCAAAGCTCATTAATGTAATTTTCACATCATTATTGCATCTAATGATTATGTAAGCATCCCTGATCATGTGGAAAAATTAAAGATGTTAAATTATAATATCACTTGATCTTTTAAAAATCAAAGTTAGTCTGTCTTTGGTGTATAAGATGGAACTCTTTGAACTTCACACAGTGCTTAACAACTGTAATAATATTTTTATGTGACATGCATATTTAGAAATGATCTTTTTATTGAGTCTGCTTATGTTTTCAGGCATTTGTTTTTAGTCACAGGCCTACGACTTTGCTTGACTAATGAAAGATTTCCAAAAATGTTAGCAATACTTATGATTTTACATGGAGGCAACAGTAGGAAATGTATAGTTGACTTATAACTTAAATGTTTTTGTATTCAATCTACGTAAAAAGGTATCTATCTTAGTTGTTTTCAGGTTGTGATAGGGTTTCTGTTGTCCTTGAGTTGTAGGCCCCCCATAGGTATAGGAGCAACAGTTTGTATTTGAAATTATTATAAAGGATTCACATGTTATAAATGTGCCTGTCAAAGTTCCATTATTAAGTAAGATCATAGTAGCAATTGTCATTAATAGAGCTGGTTTGGACAGTTCTAAGCATGCATCCAACAGAGAGCTCTTGTACACTTTTGTAAGAGAAAGTCTCATATTCCCTTACCTCTAAAATATGGTTCTTAATTCCTTCTGTAAAGATTGTAATGAAGCTGAAAGAAGCCACGTAGAGAAGGGAGATTCTGGGAGATCTGCAAGCTCTTTTCACTCTTCTAAACAACCCACCAAAGTTTGCAGAGGACAGGGCTCAAATACACTAGGAACCACTGGGCTTATTCGGGATTATTTGAAATCATAAATATTAAATCTAAAAGTAACAAGAATCCACTGAATAGCTATAGAGGCATTTTATTAATATTTTATTTTTCAATAAATACAATTTTGAAATCTTTCGGTGTGTTCAGCAGATGAGTCTATCTAAATAGCTCAGCCAGAATGCCATAACATGAAGAAAGGCCTCACTTGAAAAATTCTGAGTGTGTCTGTGAGAGTAACAGAAAGATACAAATCAGAATGAGAAAATTTGCCATTGCTGCTCAGAATGTCTTATGCTTCCTGGAAATACCTAGTTTTAAAGTCTGTTTTTGTTTTCAATACCCTGATGGAATAGACCAGTTTGACAGTCTGGAAAGAACTTTAAAAACATAGCTGTCAGACAAATATCATGTCTCTAGCAAGAGACATAAAGAGGGAAATATGAAACTCGGAGAAATAAGACACTGGCATCAGCTTTTCTAGTTAGACTAGTGAGAAGAATAAACAGCCTTGTTATTATATAGAGAAAATGAATCAGAACCTTGTAATTATTTCCAAGGTTCATTGATGTAATGAATCGGCTTACATGGTTTACATGTTACAAGGTTTTCTGCCCGCCCATGTCTACCTTTCTTAGGCAATACATTGCCAAAGTAGTGTACAAACTCGGCCTTCTCACTCTGAAATTTTGTGGAACCTGCCATTTTAGAAAGGCACAAACAAAAATAAGGAGTACACAGCCTAAGTTTTCAGTGATTGTTGTTGTAGTTGTGTGTGGGTGTGTGTTGCCAGGGTTCCAAACAGGGTTTTGTGCATGTTAAGAAAGTGCTACTGCTGAGACATACCCCAACCCCTATTTCCTTTTGCTTTAAAGATAATCAAACCATTTAGAGAGCTCCCTTGGGAATAACATTACTTCATTCTGGGAAAATACCTCCATGTTCCCTTTATTCTATTGGAGGAGCACCAGATCTGTCAAGTGCTCTGCAAAGAAGGGTTCCACCATCTAATAAATATGCAAAACCTCATCTACTATAAATGCTCTTGAAGAGCTACTGATGAGGCTAGATCCCTCATAGTCCAATCACTTCCTTAAAGCCTCATCTATGAACATTGTTGCTTTGGGGTTCAAGCCATCATCACATGAGCCTTTGGGGACATTCCAGATCCAAACCATAACAATCCTGCATTAAAGAAATCATTTTAAGTTCAGCCAAGTGACTCCCCCAATTTTTCACTTTAAATCCTATTTGTGCTCCCAAATCTTTCTTTACTTGTACCAGAATTCATCCTTAGTAACTCCTCACTTGAAATTTGGTCCTTAGTTGAGCAAAATCAGCTTCTTCTGTGGCTTCTTAGAAATAATGGAGTATTGGGCCCAACCCCAAACCTATCAAATCAGAATCTGCATCTTAATAAGATACTCAGGTGATTCATATGCATTTCAAAGTTTGAGAATCATAGGTCTAATAATCATTCTGATTTACCACCTTCACTTCCATGAAGCTAAGAACCTGCTGAGGAAAAATCTCATGCAGAGCATTTAAACAATGTGGGAACAGCAGGCAAGTTGCACCTGCAAAGAGTGTCTGCATGCTCTGCCTCTCTAATTTCTGTGAAGCTGGAGATGTCTTTTGGAGGTTGGAATGAGTCTTTACAACCTGTTCCATTAGTCTAGTGCATTGTGAGTAATGATACTCTATGTTACAAATAGCAGACACACACGCAAATGAGCCTGTGTCTTTTCTCAAATGCAGTGTCAGCTGGCAGAGTTTATAAAGCCAGGTATTTAGCAGAAATCAGAGCATGACTGCCACTTCAAGAAGCTTTGCTTATACACAAAAAGGGCAGGTAAGTCCAGAATGGAAGGCTGCTGTGGAAAAATATGATTGGTGGTATTTCCAAACATGATTATTGGTTTGCTCTGGCAGGTGAAATGTTTATGAGGAATCAAAATGCTACTCATCATTCAAAAATGCCTGTAGAAATATCTCTATTGGGAGCAACTAAATCAGGTACAATTGACCTAGAAGTACTACATAGAGCCCTCTCCCCTTGGTATTAGATATGGTCTATGTCTTGATAGAAGTTACATAAACATTGCATTCACCAAACCCAATAAATTAACCACTTGTGATCTGTATATCTCACTGTATATAAATTATACCTCATTATAAAAGGAAAGTATTTGTCTTGTGAAATTGGAGTACAGCTGATATTAGATGCAGCCATTTGGGCTACCAAGAAGACTTTAATGGAAACATGCATTTGTAAATGCCCTTCACTTAATATATGGACAGGTTTTGATTGGAGGATAGCCATTGCTTTATATGACCTCATAGGCATCCCGGTCAGCAGTGCCAGCGCTCTGGAGAAGCCACATAGCAAGGCATAGGGTATTGTAGCATGGGCTGCAGATAAACACTGTCTAGGTTCAAATCTGGCCATAGTTCTTGGGGATACAGAGCATGTGATTTGACCTTTATGCGGCATAGTTTTCTTATCTTTCAAATGTCAGTGATAAAAAATACGTCCTTCACAGGATATTTTGAAGACTAAATTATCTAAAATGTGTAAAGACCTTCGAATAGTCCTGGCATATAAGAAAACACTCTATAAATGTTTATGAAGCAAATATAATTGCTTCAATAAACTAGCTACAACCACCGCAATCATATTAGCCGTTTATTTCTTTAACAGTACTTATTACTATTTAAATGGTCCTGTTTTAATTTTTTTCTTTTCATGTGGTATTGTTAGTTTACTATCCATCTAATTCATGAGACCCAAAACATAAAGACTGATCTATCTTGTGCATCATTGCACTCCTGAGGTACTAGAAAAGTGCCTGATACACACTAGATGGATAATAACACATTGAACAGATGAATAAATGAATGGCATTTAAATAAAATCTCTTAAGAAAGCAGGTGTCATGATGTAATGTCACTTTATAAAATACTGATTAAATACTATCAGGTGCACTTAGCAATAGGTAAACATCTTTTGGAGCTAAAGTATCTGCTTTGATAGTATCACAGAAGTCTTTTGAATAATTGGAAGGAGCCAATAAATGGACAACCCAAGTTATGAGTATTACAAGAAGAGGAAACTGCCATTGCAAAGCCCAGAGACTCAGATGATTGGACTGTGTCCCAGGATCTGAAGGTTTCCTATGTCAATATTTATATCATAAACTTTATACTTTTCAGAGTACTTAAAAGCCCAGCTAAACATCCTTTATACCATCTAAGTATGCTATATTTTCCTTTTAGGATGGTAGATCAAGTAAGATTAAGTGTTTTATATTATGTTTGGGATGTAAGCCAAATTAACAACAGACAAAATTTGATCTTCAAATTTGGCAAGTACTGTATTTCCATTAACCCCTGCACCTGGCTTCATACTTCATGAGGTTAAGACCTAATCATGCTCATTTATGCATCTCTCAGAGCTTCCCAGACTACCTTGTATGGAAGATGCACAATAAATATAAAATCCAGCTAAATGGATTTAATTGGAGTGCACACAACTGATGCTCAGAGGATTTAAAGTAAGACTCTGACTCCTACAAGGACAGAGGGGTCATCCACTCAGTTTGGGATCAATCCTTGTATCTTGCAATTCCTTATTAACCTTGCTATACCTGCAAATTATACTTTATCTTCACAAGACACTACACTACACACACACACACACACACACACACACACCACAGTAATGTAACAAAGGATTTGCTTCAGGTACCATGAGTTATTATAAGATAAATTGCTTGGGGCAAGAGCTTACAACACTGCAAAATATGCTGTGGTGAAGATTCATATTTGATTCATAGGACAGGAATTCAAATGTTTATTTCGAAGGGGCTCAGATACCACAGATTTATATCTGAAAGCCAACACGGTATTTGTGTAACTACACACTGTTATTTTGTTGAGACTAACCGACTTTCTTTCATTTCCATTGCACAGCACTGTTTTTGTATGGAGGGACTTATTTCAGCATTTGGTCAGCTTTTTAATGGAAAAAAAAATCCTAGATACAAGTCCAAATGAGTGTTTTTATCTATTATATAACTCCTATGACCTAAAGTTCTGAAACTTTTCTAATTTAAAATACATTAAACCTCTTGGCTTCCTTCTACATTTTCTAAGATCATTTTTAAGGAATCAGATGAGCAAGACTGTTCTGCATTACTGTTTAGCTAACTAGTGAGCAGATTTTTCACCTTAATTCAATGGTCCTCCCTTATGCTCAGAAGATCAGTTCCACTGCCTTCACCTATGGATGTTACTGAACTCTCTGTATTTGTATTGAGATCTTTCACCTTTTCATTCAAAGGTACCCCCTTAAACTTTATAAGGCATATAGCTTCTAGCTTATAAGGCTGGCATATCTGAATTGCCAATATCACTACTTGGGTGTTTTGGAGTCATTATTAAGAAAAATAAGGTTAATTAAGCACAAGCATTGCAATACTAGGTTACTCTGATAGCCCAGAAGGCTACCAGTGACTAACAAGAGGGTAACATATAGTAGTGTGTATAGTATGGATATATCGGACTGAAAGATGATTCATTTTCTGGATGGGATGCATTGGGTCAATGTGAGATTTCATCATACAACTCAGTATGGCTTGCAATTTAAAAGGTAGGAATTAATTGTTTATAGAATTTCCGTTCAATATTTTTGGGCAGAGCTTAACTAAGAGTACCTGAAACTATAGAAAGTGAACCCTGGGGGTATGGGGGGATTATTGTACTTAACTGTGCTCAGAGATCCCTAATCAAGTCATCTATGACTGGACTTCTCACACTATACTTGCATCCAAATCTCCTGGAAAGCATTTTAAAAAGTCAATTGGATTCTGAAAGTCTATGTGAATCCTAAGATTCTGTGTCTCTAACAAGCCCCCAGGTGATGCCATAGACCATTTCGGCCAATTAATTAAAATAAATTCCATATTTTTTACCTCTAAAGTGGGTGATTATAAATCCCGTAGGCAATGAGGAGATTCTCAGCTATGATGTTCTAAGTGCAGAATAAATTATCATTACATACTGTCAGCAGACTACATGATCACTGACCACAAGCAAGGGCTTTGATTTTTTTTTTTTTTTTTTTTGGTTTCTTTTGCAATGGACTGCAATGTTATGTCCACACTGCGTGAAGTTTTATAGAGCGGGGAAAAAAAAAAGCAGCTTTGAGAAAATTTCTCCAAGAAAGCGCTTCTGTGCTGTTTCTAAACTTCTTTCTCATTTTTCTGGTATCTTGCAGCAGGCAGTGGAGAAACCTGCTTTAGCTCACCCTTCCTTCACTTTGAGCTTTATGGTGACACTTTTCTGGCACCCATGTCAGCAGATTCTGCTTTTATGCCGAGTTGAAAGAAACATCGGAAGCACTGCTTCATTTCTGTCTGGAAGAGCCAGGGACATGATGAAATGTGATTTCTTTCCCTGAAATGTGGAAGGATGATTGGCAAGAAATGAAGCAGCTCAGTGATTGTTCTTCACTGAGGGCCAACTCCATGAGCAATGTGCTACTTTAGCTCCCAGTAGTTTCTGGACAAGACCTAAAATAAATCACAATTCTAAAGGAAGAAATGTTCTATTTCCAAAATAGAAAATCTGTTACAATTTGGTTTTTATTCTTGGAAAACCAAATGAGCGAACTAGTTTTGTTTCCACATATATGTGCACGCACGTGCACATGCGTAGACAATGGATTTGAATCTACGAGCAAAAGGGAATTTAAAATTATTTTCTTTGCAGTCTGAGCAAAAAAAAAAAGAGTTAGATCCAAGGATACAAAGTAGCAAATATGTAGGATGTTCAGTTCTAGGGACTCACTGTATAACAGAACTACAATTAATAAAATCATTTTATTTGGGATTTTTGTTAAATTAGTCTTGTCACACACACATACACAAAATTAACTGTGTTAGATGATAGACATGCTACTTTAAGATAATAACCATTTTTCTGTTTATCTGTCTCCCTCTCTCTATATATATATGTATATATGCATGTATATGCACATATATATATATATAATACATAGCTATGTACACATATGTTTGTGTGTATATGTATGTATATGTATATATATATATATATATATATATATATATATATATATATATCCCCAATAACATCTTGTCATGAACCCCAACTATACACAAAATTTATTTTAAAAATGTCATAGACTGAGATCTTCAGAACACAGGAAAAAAAAATGAATTGGTCGAGGGTAGGAAGGGCCAAAAAGTGAAAGAAGACTATTTATAAAAAAAAAAGACTTTATGACAATGAAGATAACATACCAGATTTATAGCTTCAACTCATGAAAGATGTAGGTCCATTTTGCTCTCTCAGTCAGGATGTCTACAAAGAAACCTGGCTTCTGAGGATTTGAAGATTCAGATGTGATTCTCTAATCTTAAGTGGCCTTCCATCCAATTAAAGTAAAGGCTTCAGGACTGGGGAGGTAGCTTGGTGGTAGAACATTCACCTAGGGTTCCCCAGGACTAGATTCATCTTCTACACCATTAAAAAAAAAACAGACAAATTTAATTTAAAAAAAAAGAAAATCATCAGATAAGCTTAACTGGGAGGCTGGGACTGCACAGGGAGGTGACTGGTAAGGGAGAGATTTTAAAAGATTGAATTTGAGTAAAACTATGAAAGGAGGATTGAACCAGGATGAGTGGAAACAATCTAGGACATCCTCAGCAAAAAGCCCCTATAACTTGAGTTTCAAAGACTAAAAAACTTTTGAGGACCAATGTAGGGGTTTTGAAGCTATGTTTAAATAAAAGAAAATTGCACAGGACAAAAATGTGCTGTATCAATAAATGGGCAGAATTTTTCACCCTTTCCTTGTACTCTCCATCCCCAGAGAAACACCATTGAACTGCAAGGACATATCAAATATCACAAAAAAAAAAAAAAAAAAANCTGAGCTATATTCCCAGGCCTTTTCTTTTTTTTTTTTTTCTTTTGGAACATTGTCTCTCTCTAAATTGCCCAGGCTGGTCTTGTACTAATGATTCTCCTTCCCCAGCCTCCTGAGTCACTGGGATTAGAGGTGTGTGTTATTGTACCCAGCAGCCCTAGTCATTTAAAAGGGACTCCAATAGCCCCAGGAAGGAGGTAGCTGTGGACCCAACTAGTCCAGTTTATCTCTGAGAAATGATGGAAAACAAAAGTGTGGTGAGAAATTTGGATCTTCTGTGGATTCCATCTAGAATTTTGCTTGGCAGCTGTCACAAGTGCTTCTCAGATACGTGAGAATCCAGAGTGTAAAGAGTTTGATTTCTGGTCCTTGGCACTTAATATGGAACTTCTGGTGGACTAGTTAGGAGACTCAGGTTACATTCCTGAAAGAGAAAACCAAAATTACTCCCTGAACGTGTAAAGGAGATTTCCAGTATCTACTTTGTGGATCCCTTTACTAGCTTTTCTCTTATCCTCTTATGCCCCCAAGAACATGCTTCAGGTAGACACAACCTGGTCTCACCTTTCTGCCAGTCTTGGCAGTTAGGTATGTCACTGGGCCAATAAAGTGGCTGCCAGAAGTACAGTATTCTCCCCTTATCTTTGGTTTAGGTTAACTGATTAGTTGTGGTCCTAAACTATTAAATGGAAAATTCCAGAAATAAACAATTTGTAAGTGTTCAATTGAATGTCTTTCTGAAGAGTGTGATGAAATCTCACACTATCCTGCTTTGCCAGCCTGGGACATGAATTCCTCTTAACCTAGTGTGTCCCCAACACATACACTACCTGCCCATTAGTCACTTAGTACCCATCTAGGTTATCAGCTCTGCTATTGTGGTATCATTGTACTTTGTTCAATAATTATCCTTATTTTATGTAATAGTGGCCCCAATGCACAGGAGTGGTGATGTTTTTAATTCGAATACTCAAAGAGAAGCCCTGAGTTGCTTCCTGTAAGAGAAAAGTGAAAGTTCTCATTTTAAGGAAAGAAAAAAATATATATGCTAAGGTTGCTAAGATCTAAAATAGGAATCAATCTATTCTTGAAATTGTGAAGAAGTAAAAAGAAATTCTTGGTAGTTTTGCTGTTGCACCTTGGACTGCAAAACTTCCAGCCATGGTGTGTGATTATATGTCATTTTATACACACACACACACACATATGTGTATATATACACATATATTTCATATATATAGTATGTATTTCAGAATCATACATATATTAATATATATAATTCTGAAATAATTATATACATAACAAACATATATATATAATTATATATTTCAGAATTATCTAAGGTTTCTGGTGTTCACTGAGGGTCTTGAAATATTCCTCATAGATGAGGAGGGACTATTGCACCAACTCATTTGATTTGGGTTTGTATAGTAAAAACCACTGAGTTGATTTCCTTTTCACATCTCTACCTATTTAAAAACTGAATGAAACAACTCATGGTAGAAAGACAGGAGAATTTCCAGATAGCCCCTTTGAGCAGGAACTCTTTTCGTTGCCATGGATGGCTAAGGGAATATAACAAGGTTGTTTTGGGTTAGGCTTCTCAGCGACCTATTTGTGGGTTAGGAATTCAATTTTGTGAATTGGGACCTCCAATTTGAGGGGAAAAAATAAAGAAATAGAATATAATAGAATCAAATACAGCACATAAAAATGTCAGGGTTTATTAAATGTAATAAGGTTAAATGCTGCTTTGTGAATTAATCTTTGTTCCAGTTACATATATAAAGGTATGTTTGAATGTATTGAATGACACATAAAATACATTTCTTTCTGAGTGACATGATCAGAAAAAATGTAAAACTAGAGATTAACATCAATATATTTCCCTTAGGAATATTTTCTTTTTTGAGGGGGTATCAGGAGTTCAACTCAGGTGTGCTTAACCAGTTAAGTTCAGTCACATCCCTACCTCACCTCCTTTTTTATTATTTTTCTTTAAATTTTGAGACAGGGTCTAACTAACTTGCTTAGAGCCTTGCTACATTGCTGAGGCTGATCTCAAACTTGAAATCCTCCTGCCTCAGCCTCCCAAGTTGCTGAAATTACAGGCAAGTGTCACCATGCTTGGAAAGAATATTTTCAAATACTTTTTTTTTAGTAAAAGGAAGGAAGAACACCGAATTATTTGAAGATCAACACTGTATAGGCATTTTAATCCTTGTAGCCTCCCACTGAGGCAGACCTTATGTTTTATTATGTTTTTGGATGAACCTTCAGTGGTTTTAAAAGGTGATTTGACTCTCAGGAGTTTTAAGAGATAAACTAACTGGAGGCTTCCTGTTGTTTGTAGGTGTCAGAGCACCAGGATTTGTTTGCCATGGATCTGCCATAGTCATAGTGAGGGAGTATGTTGGTCAAGGTTCCACGGGAAGGTCAGTTTGGGAAAGCAGGAAACATCTATCATACTGTGTGATGAAGGCTGAGGGTCTGGACACTGAAGAGAACCAGGAGTTATTTTGGTTCTGGTGGATTGTGAGTCATAAGACAGACATTAAACTAGACAATAAGTCCACAGGAGAAATGGGAAAATGTGCCATGAATTTGAGTTATGTTTGTGAAACATTAGAGTTGAATCCAAGTTGCAAGAATGTCCACACAATTACAGAGGCTAGAGGTGATCAGCAAAACCCTAGAGGACAGGGAAGAGGCTGCAGGTGATGAAAAACAAGGATATGTTTAGAGTACAGGAGAACAGAAAAGAGGTTCTTCCCAGGCCAGTTTTAAGATTGAGATATTTCAGGAAAACTGGGTACAAGGCACAGTTGGAGAGACCAGGCTGAGCTGGCGTTATTATTTGGATCTGGAAAGTCTCCAAAGGGCTCATGTATGGAAGGCTTGGTTCCCGATGCAGACATGTTCAAAGGTGGGACTTTTGGAAAGTAATTGGAGCATGAGAGCTCTGTTCTTATCAATGGATTAAACCACTGCTGGTTTCATAAGTGAATGGTCTATTTGGAGGTTATGGGAAAAATAGGAAGTGGGGGCTTGTTTTAGGAAGCAGGTCATTGAGAGTGTGCAGTAGAGGGGTGTATCTTGTTCCCATCCTCATCCTCTTTCCCTCTCTCTCTGCTTTCTGGCCTTCATGAGGTGAACAGCCTCTTCCACCATACACTGTCAGCCATGATCTTCTGCCAGACTTCTGGCCCAAAGCAATGGAGCCAGCTGGTCATGGACTGAAACCTCTGAAACTGGGAGCCAAAACAAGTCTTTCAGCCTTTAAGTTGTTTTTCTCAGGTATTGTGTCACAGGAACAAAAAGCAACTAACACAGCTGGTGAATCAGTCCACTACTAGTCTCAGCTTTGCCCTGCTTTGGAACAGGGTGGACACAACTCCTAGCTGAAAATGCAAATCTCAGTGGTGCATGTTTAATGAGTCTAGCTGGGAGGATGTGAGGACTCAGACTGGTTTTCATGCAAGAGCTTCCTTTCAAAAAATAAGGCAACAGAACTACAACAGTACTGATTACGAAGGAAATTTCTTACTGTGTATTTTTTTTGCCTTTTCTCAAAAGAGAAGAACAAATAGAAATTAGAGAGAAAAACTATTTCCTTTTTATTGATTTGTTAGATAAAAAGAATTTTATGATTATTACATGTTATGCATTAATATATCATTATATTAATTATGTACAAGTATATATTAACAACATATTGCCATCTTCTTCAATTAATTCTAAGCTCCAAAGGAAAATAGCACATTTGAAAAATTAGCTTTGGGTACTGTCCACAATGTTGAAGTTCTCTTAGTAAATTAACCAAACCTTTAAAATTAATACAAAGAGACTGTTTTCACTGCTGCCTGCTGGACACAAGCCTTAATTATGGTAGTAATCTGAACAGCCAAGTTATTCTGAATTCCGAGCAGGGGATGATGTATATGATATTGGGTACCTGAATATTATACCTGATAATTCACCTGTGGGTTTCTGTATATGTAACTGTAAAATTCTTCAGATAATTTGGTATGTCAATACATTTTCTTTGAAGTCTGTGTTTTAACATGAAGGTCTTTGAACAAACTGTTAGCTGAAATCGAATTTAAAAATTTGAGTCATAAAGTTTTGATGCTGTATTGGGGTGCGTGTGGTGCTGTAACAAAATATCTTAGACTGAAATAAACACAGAAATTTATTTCTTATGGTTCTGGAAGCTGTGAAGATCAGGGTGCTGGCAAGGTAGGTCTCATTCTTCTCTTGGCTCCTAGGTGACTTTTCTCATTAAGATACTAATCCTATCCTATCCTAGTTCTATCCTATGTGGACTCTGCCCTTATGACCTCATTTAATCTAAATTACCTCTTAATGAGGCTTTCTCCAAATATGGTCACACTGTGGGTTAGGGCTTCAACATATGATTTTTCTTTTTCTTTTCTTTTCTTTTTTTTTTTCAGACAGTGCTATATTCTGTCCCTAGCAGATTTTAAAATTTAGAACTGACTTTCGTTATTTTACTAAATAATTATATAGTGTGGTTCGTTGCAGGGTTTCTTTTCTTTCTTAAGCCACCTTCTTTCAATTCCATGTTTGTTTCTTTTCTGAGAAATTATTCCTTCATGATCAAAGTGACAGAACCTTCGAAGTGGCATTTGACGTTGCCAGTATCAGACCCTTTGATACATCCAGCCTATTTGCCAGCCCAACAAGGAGGAGCTATATCACTCATCCATCTAACTTCACAACTCTGAGTGCAGAAACCCAGTTGGCTTGGAAAACATTTCCTGTCCTGAGTTAAATTTAACACCAAACACACCACGCCTGGATGATTCTCCTGGTGGTGCTCACTGGGGGCAAGAAAACATGAACCCCACTGGCTTTGCTATTTGTAGGTTTCCTATCACACGTGGTAGTCATTCATCAGTCCTGGCTGGAACTGGTTTTCAATAGCAAACAAACTCGGCATCATGGGCACAATCAGCTGAGGTTAACCAAAGTTCTAATTAGACACAGAAAGGTTTGTTACACTAAGCTTTAGGGAGACAGTTGCAACCAGAAACAAATTCCTTGCAGCATCCGGTCCTTTCCTTGCTCCATGTTATGATCAAGAGGAAAACCTCCAACCCCAGAATCAGGGACATAATTGTCAACATCTGGGAATTTAACAATCCAATAATTGTAAAATAAAATTTGACTTTCTAATAACTCTAGGGAAAGAAAGGATTCTAGAAAAAAAAATCTGAGAAATTGTTTTTAGAGTGACCAAGATTTTAAATTTGGATACAAAATGGTTATTTTGATTTGTTATGTTAAAGCTGCTTTTTCTTTCTGAAGATCTTCTGTGAAGAGGTGAACTATGAATGGCAGGGTGCAGGTCAGGCAGTGAAACTGTTGATGTCCTGTTCTGTGTGTGACTTTGGCAAGATTCTGTGCCTTAGTTTCTTCATCTACAAGTGGATGTGCAAAAAGCAGCTGCCTCGCAAAGAAGATGCAAGGACTGAATGAGAAAATGTCAAAAGAACATGAAAGGGGAGCTGGCACAGAGTAAATCATGGGAATGCCATCATCATCACCACCGTCATATGATTGTGATCAATTGGCTTTATCCATCTGATAATGGGAGGAGCCATCTGACACTACACCACTGTGAATTGCCTACAAGAGTGGTGTAAATGAAGTCTGTTTATAAAGAGATGCTGGAAAATGTCTAATTTTATCAGTATGGCATCAAGAACAGTCATGGGTATCACCAGGGGATAAGCTCTTTATTTGGAAGAACGCCACACTTCTTTCTATTAAAAAACATGAATTAGTCAGCTTGTCATATTTTTGTTTTTTCCTTTATTATCAGAAGATTACAAGATGATTTTCAGTCACAATGACTATTAGTTTCTGTGACTAACTGCTTATTTCTTTTCCATTCTTAAGATTTGATTTTCTACTCTTGAGCTAAAAAAAAAGCATAATAGGTATGATTGAGGGCACCAGGTTTTCAAATGAGACAGGAAGTTTGCTGACAATTGTTTAAGATGCATATTCATTCTAGTTGTGTCTGCACTTCCTCCTGGATTTTAAATATTTTTGGAGACATTATCTCTGTTGTGTTATTTTTCATTTTTTTATTCATACAAAATTTACTGAGTGCCTCACACTAGACAGTAGGTTATCACAGTAAGTAAAACCTAGTCTCAGCCTCTAGAGGTGTAGCATATAGCAGAAGATACAATTTAAAAATTACAATAATAATATCTGCTATGTATGTAAGCACATAAGATCAGGAGCATGGAAATTTCTTTCTGCTGTGTTCCCTGCTCTATCCCTTCTTATCTAGCACCTGAAACAGATTAGTTGCTCAATTAATATCTATTCAATGAATTATTGCATCAGGCATTTCACATATACTAAAAATCTTAAATCTGTCAAGCATAGTGGTGCATGCCTATAATCCCAGCAACTCAGGAACCAGAGGCAGGACAATTGCAACTTCCAGGCCATCTCAGTGACTTAGTGAGGCCCTAAAAAGGGATGGGGATGTGGCTCAGTGGTAAAGTGGCCCTGGGTTCAATCCCCAATGCCTATATATATAATTTTAAATTTGGACACAATATGGCCATGTATATATGAAATCTTTATTGAGCAACTCCTATCTGTGTTCCAAACACTGTAGACCATTTCAACACCATCAACCAGAAAGAACTGCTAATGTTATGAAATATGTGAACATTGAGATCTAGTTGGTTATGTAATTTGCTTGTGGTTTCACAGTTAGGACGAGCCAAACAGAGGGCTGCCTAGCTCCAGAGCCATTCCCTTAACCAATCCCTCCATCTATAACACTGTCTTGCCCTAATACTGGTGGGTGATGGAATAGTTTCCCTACTTCATGGATAATGAAAGTGAGATTTTCGAAGACAGGACCAGGTTAGTAAACGCCATGTTCAAACCAATACTCTCAGGACTCCGAACTGTGAACACTTTCAACTAAACCACACTGTCCCTTGTGCATGCACTTGTGGACAATTATCCCATACACATATAAATACATGCTCTAACAGGAGCTTGTATGAATTGCGCAAATGTCATGTATGTTCCTGTGTCCATGGCATAAAATACACCTGCAATGGAATATCTATTGAAATAAATTGAGCTTAATGGTGACCTTCCTACCGAGGATGGGATTGGGCATGACACAAAACACCCAGCGACTTGAGTTTGTCACTCTTCACTACACTATTTATTTCTTACTTAAATACATTGTAAGCATCAAGACAGTTTTTAGCCTTAATGTACAAAACCGTAGATGGGATTCTTAGGTGGCTCCCATGATCTCCACCCACTGGTGTTTGATCCTACCATAATCCCTACTGTTTGGGTCTGGACAAAATCTAGGACTTGCTCTTCACCAATAGAAAATGACAAAGGTGAAGGAATTGTGTAGATGGATTCAAGTCTTAAGTCAGTTGATTTTGAATAAATCAAAATGGAGACAATTTTATCCTGGGTGGTTCTGACTCAGTGAGGTGAAAGCCTTTAAAAGGGGGACTGAGCCCATCTGAAGGTGACTGTTCTTGCAGAGATGTTGAAGCTCCTGGCCCTGTTAGAGAAGTCACATGGCAAGGAAACATGGAATCTCTGGGAACTCAGGAAGCCAGCAAAAAACCAAGGCTCCAGTCAGAGTTTAAGAAATTGAATTCCGCCAACAACCTGAATGAGCTTGCTTGAAAGCAGATAATTCCTCCATCATGCCAGCAGATGTTAACACAACCTAGCTAACACCTTAATTACAGTCCTCTGAGACCCTGACATATGTCTCAGCAAGGCTGTGCCCAGGCATTTGACCCATGAGAAGAGTGAGGTAATGTGTTGTTGTTGTAAGCCCTTAAAAAGCCCTCGAATTTGTGGCAATTTGTTGCATAGGCATTGAAATTGAATATGTGTACAGTTTTAAGCCTCCCTTGTTAGCCAAACTGGTTAGTTGCCATTCTGGTCCCTAGGGCTCCATTGATGACATTTAAACATTTATTTTTTTTTCTCAAGCTAATATTCTATTTCTTATACTCAGATACATTGAAAAGTAATTTGTGACTAGTTGAAGCACCATTTGGAATATTATTATTGAGTCCAGATGGGAAGATGAACTATAATGAGATTTCAAACCTCTCTAAGGAGAGATTGGAATGATATTTAGGTGATCCCTTGAAGAGACACACTAACATTCCTCTCTCCACACAGGGCATTTAATCATGTGTGCTACTTCTTTTGGAAATTCCATCATTAAGAATATTGACTATGGTACGGATGTACATTTGTTAATTCTTTTGAGCAATGACTATTTTTTGGGCTTCACTAAATGTAGAATTCTCACTTTGTGTTCAGAAAAACAAACAAGCAGATAAAGACTTCCCATCAATCATTTTACATTTTGATTACACAGTAAGAAATCTGTAATTTAAAAAATCTGTTGTCACATAAGAGCTCCCTTTTCTTGTTCTTCCTCCCTCTCTCGTTTCCCACTACTCTTTCATCATTTCTCAGGTTTGGGTATCTTTTATTTCCTCTCCATGTGCTGCCCCTCTCTGCTTTAGAGTTCTACCTTCTTGCTTCAAATTCAAGGAAGATACCTGTTTTCACATGTTCCAAAGAAAACAATAGTGGGCCTGTCTTGAACCAGCTCAGGGGCCAAGAGCAAAGTCCACATCTCAGAACTGTGTGCAGAGGATTTGGTTTCAAACAGGGAGACATGGATGAAATTTATCCAATACTGAGAAACTTTCCTAAAAAGGAGTTTTACTGGGGGCTGAAGTCAGGAAACAAAACAGAATCATCCCTAAGTTAGACATACTTTGGCTAGAAGAGAGAACATTTTAAGCTATTATTTAAAATACCATCTTTTAGTACAGGAACAGATAACTGTATCAATGTTAGAGAAGAGATTAGAACATGTTCAGATAGGTATAACTCATTCTGAATGGTGGTATGAAATGCTATCTCATTATAGTGCTATTGTTTTAGAAATGTTTTTTATTATATGACAAAAATATATGAAGATAAATCTATTACTATACTAAGCAGTGCAGTTATTAAGTATTTCTCAAATAACCAGTCATCCAGGAGGGTACAGTGACATTGTATTTATTATTTTTACCATCTATATTTTCCCTTTACTGCAGGGTCTGCTTCTACCTGTATTTTATATTTTCAGGAACATTTTTAGTCCAAGACGGCTATCAAAAATGTGCATGTGTTAGTGTTCTCAAGAGTTGCAAAGAAAAATATCCAATTCCGTGTTAAAATTCCACTTTTACTGGTGTTCTAGGATAAAATAGACATTATTATTGCTGTATATATATACGAGACTGCATGACCAATGTGATTCTGCAACCTGTACACTCAGAAAAATGAGAAATTATACCCCATCTGATTCAAATGTATGATAGGTCAAGATCATTGTACTGTCATGTGTATCTAATTAAAACAAATTTTTAAAAATCCACTTTTACTGGGGTTCTAGGAACTTTCAAGATATGATCAAAGAAATATTAAGTAACATTAACAATTATATAGCTTGTCAGGTACTAGGGGAAATTTTTGTAAACTTAGCGGGCCACATACACATCACTACAGCCTAAGAAGATTTAACAAATAAAGAAAAAAGAAGTTTCCAATAAATAGCACTGAGACTTCATTGCCATAAGGATTATACCATTATGAGGCATCCATTTCCTTAATCATTATAAAAATCATTACAATTTATATATTATATACTTTTATATAATTATTAATTTATATTTTATATAAAATTTTATTTTTATTTTGCAGGTTTTTTCTTGTATTTATACATAATTTCATAAAGATGTGTTTCTTTGGGGTTGTTAAACATGTAATGTATATATGACATTTCCAAGTGATAGGCACATGGTATTTTCTGGAAAGATATTGAGACAATGGATATCCATTTGGACTTAAGTAACATTGGCACCCTACCTCACACCACATAAGCAAATAAATTTGACATGGAATAAGTATATTAACATTGAGGTACATAAAAATTACTAAAATATACAAAAATACTTTTTTATAACTGTAGAATATAGGAGAAGTCTTTTCTAGAAATGATATAAAACCCTGAAACCATAAAGGAAAATATTGGGAGATGGTCCACTGAGCCCTATTAAATTTCTGGTTTGCAAAAGACACAAGAGACAAAGGGAAGAATAAGTTGCAGGACGGAAGAGAACATTCAAAAGATATGTCAGAAAGCAGGTAAATATATGTGATCCCTAATGTAAAAAGTGGCTGACCTAAATCACTAAACAGCAACAATGTTCTCATGCATCTCTGAATGCCAGTCAGAGTTGTCTCCCAGCCAGGTGTCTAGGGTGCTTCAAAAATCAAATGACTTCAGTCCTTGGCCAGTTGGTCCTGGCTCTGTTGGACGAGGGACCTCCCTATGGCTTCTGGACAGCAATAATCTTGTCCAGCTCATTCTCTTCCTTCCTGACCCCAGTATGCTCTAATCATTAGTCCTCATTCTGGGCTTTAAGAAGAGTATCTCCTTGGAAACTGGCAACAGGCTGTCTCACCTGGCCCCAAGATGAAGGAATCCATCCACTCAGCTTTTCCATGGTGATCTGGAGCACACCTGACCTAGCACGTGCCCTGCTGGCACTGCCTGTTTGTTCTATGGTTATTGACTTTACTGCAGAAAGGAAATTTGGAGGATAGAGTCAGGGCCACGCTCTCAAAAGGCTAGCCATTTATAATACCCCACACTCCACTTATAATACCCCACTCGACTGTAAGTATCTCATTAGAGCCTTCTACCTTGAAGTTTCCCTCAATCCACCTTTGTACACCCAGCACTTTACAGAGAGTGCACACTCAGTAAAAATTTGTCAAGAGTGTGTGAATGATTGAACACTAGATGGAACACAGATTGCTCAATCCCTGCATCTTTTCCTTCCAAAGAGTTCAGGGTCAGTGGCTAAACCAGTTGTAGTAAAGATGCCAAGGTTTGAGGCATCTAGGGGGCATTAGCACACTGAAATATTTGTTAAGACTGAGAAGCAGGCTCTTTTTTCGGCTGTTTCAAACAGTACCTAAAAAAGCAACTCGTCTTTTTAGATGCTGTAAAGGATGACAGGGTGCATTTTTTCCTAAGACCAATAAAATAAGTAGCATAAACTGTTACTGCTTCTTAAGAAAAACGGAGGTAGAGAAATACTCAGACCCTTAACCAAGGAAGTTGGAATTTACCCGAAATATTTTTGAAGGGCTGTACAGCTCATAATATTCACACCACATCCTAAACAGGCATTTATCACCCTTTAAAGTTGTGTGATATTTAGATATTTAGATTTATGATATTTGGACAGATGATATTTGAATATGTGGATAGCAGATCTATAAATAAAACTTGGATCATTTCTAATATTATTCTTCTACTATATTTTCAAGGCTACCTTATATTTAATGTAATATTTTTCCTTTTTGACTAGTTCAATTCTTTTTCTTTTTTTACCCCAGGTGATTGGCCTATCCCTTGCCCTTTTAGGAAATTGTTATGACCTCTACTCTCTATTTTATTTTAACTAACAATATCTTAGAATTTGCAGGTTTGTTTCTAGAAACGTGTTTGATCTTGTTAAGTATATTAAAGTAAGTCATATGAAAGATTACACTGCTTTAAAAGAATGCTAAAGGAATAATGAAATATCTAAACAGAATTTTACAGAACTACTTTTATAAGAGCATTAAAATATAAACTGATCACATCAACATCAGGGTCATCATCATCAGTTGATCTCATCATGTCACCATGAAATGGGATGGTTTAAATTAGTTTTTTTTGGGCAGAAATACCTGGTAGCTTGAAAGCCAGCAATTAATCAATAGTTTGAAAATATATCTCTAAGTCTAAAAACAAAATCATTTTAATGGTAGCCAGAATATCTTTCTCTTTCTCTCTCTCTCTCTCTCTCTCTCTCTCTCTCACACACACACACACACACACACACACACACACACACACAGGTAAATTCAAACATGTGCTAATCCTGTATCTAATATAGAAGGTATGAGTAATGTGAAATAACAATATATTCGTTTCATTGTTATGGTTTTATTCTTTAAAAACATTTGGACTTTATTTTTATTGTCTAAGAAAACTGTTTAACCATTATAGATGGATCATTGATGGTAGAAAGATCTATAAATAAAACTTGGATCATTTCTAATATTATTCTTATATTATTATTATAAGGCAACTCAGATCAAATAGATTCCCAGTGATTCAATATGGTGCCTGGATTTTCTACAGAAACAGATTGTTGAGTATTATTTCATCACATATTTTTAATACCTTTAAAAATACTGTCTATATGTCCAATAATTCCACCTCTTTAGATCACCTATAAAGAACAAATTCAAGAGACTTTAATGATGTCATTCAGTGCAGTGAAATTTTACAAAAGATATCATCACAAGAAATCCCTTATATAATTGCAAGCAAGTGGCCATATTTCTTGACAATTTGCCCATTATTTTTATCATATACAATTGAAGTTAAACTATTGTTTCAAACTGGTAACATTCCAGTTAAAGTAAATACCATCATTTACTCATTGGTATCAAGCATCTATGGTCAGTACTACAGAATTTGAGAATTTTACCTATATAGCTCAAATTCAATGGTAAAGCACTCACCCAGCATGTGTGTGGCCCTCTTCAATCCACAGCACTGAAAAGAGAGGGGGCGGGGAGGGAGAGAGAGGGAGAATTAGAGAGAACTATATGGTTGAAATATTTTTAAAAGTGACAGTTTACAAACATTACAGATCACAATAGGATACTTAACAAAGATGCTCATAATAAAGACCATACTTCCTGTATATGATATGAATTTCTGAAAGGTAGAGTGGTTTGCTACAGGAAACAATTGCTTTGGAATATATCTTCCAGTCAAGATGTTTCATGACTATTAACTGGTTGCAAACTAATCTGATCACAAAATAAGTAATTTGATCAATGTAATTCCAATGCATGTCAATAAGAAATAATAAATACTCATTGTTTTGGAGGTTTGCAAGTGACTTAATATTTACCAAGGTAGAGATGGTTTTGTATGGACACCAGGACTGAATGAAATTACTGTTTGATTATGAATGAACTAAGTAGATATGAGTCATGAGCAGTCACTGACCACAACAGAAATTATCTCTGATATTATTTACTCTTCCAACACAAAAATTCTTATGGGAAGACATGGTGAGAAGGCAGTCAGGATTGTCTCATGAATGTCTTTAGAGAGATGATATGTTAGTCAGCTTTCCATTGCTATGACAAACACCTGAGAAAATTAACTTAACAAGAGGAAATATTTATTTTGACTCCTCGTTTCAGAGGTTTTACTTCATGGAAAGTTCGCCTGTTGCTTTCTGGCCTGTGGCAAGGCAGAATATCATGGTAGGGAGCACATGAGGGAGCAAAGCTGCTTGTGTTATGGCCACTGGGAAGCAAAAAGAGAGAGGAAGGGGATGGTCTCCAATATCCCCTTTATGGGCATACTCCAGTGACCTATCAATATTCCACTAGTCCCACCTCCTAAGGGTTCCACCACCTCCTTGAAGTACTACAGGCTATCAACCAAGCCTTTAAAATATGGATCTTTGGGGAATAGTTAAGATCTGAATCATAATAGAGGATCATCAAGCATGTTTCCTCCAACTATGAACATATTTACTCTGAAAATTTCCTTTTTAATTAAAAATTTCCTTTTAAATATCAATAAAGGAATATTACTAAGCAACAACAAAGAGGCATTTTACCTTAAAATTGTTATATACTTAATATAAGAAAGGATTCTGTTAAGATAAATGAGTACAGAAAACAGGGAATAGGTTTTCAAGGAATATGTTTTATCCTAGTTGTGATTTCAGATAAACAAGAGAAGACACACTGAATATAGTTTGATCTAGAGTACTTGTAGAAATAAAGTAATTTACTATATTCGGTTTATATTGAGGGCAAATAAGTACAAATATGGTTTAGAATTCTGTAATATTTTTCTTATTTTTGTTTAGAGAATTCTCTAGAAAAATCTATATAGGTTTTAAGTACCTGATTTTCACATCCTTGTTATCTTTTTTTCCAGAAATTCCTTACTATTAAAAAAAATTAAAGCCCAGTTCAATGAATATCTACATTAAAAATTTAGTGAAGCCCTCATATCCAATTTATTGTCTTTTGAAATTAATTCATGGAGACATTTCTTGACATAGATTATCACATTTTATAATACTGTCTATTTAAATCATTTTTTTTTAGTTTAATGATAAAACCCAGGAGGTTAAATTACCTTGGTATTCCACAGAAACTAGTAAAACAGTCAAACATGAAAAACTGCCATGCTGGGAAAACACTAGTTATTTATAAAAGAGTTAAATGATAATAAATACTATTTATTCATTAAAAGTTCATCTTTATTCTCTTGGATACTACTACAACACAAAAAGACAATAACGCTGAGTTTTCTAGAGAGTAGGAAAAAAAACCTGCATTTCACATTTTAATGATAAAAGTATCTTATGAGAACTACTGTAAATGACACCTGAGAGCATGTCTTGACCTTAGGCTTGATTTATTTTTGGTGTGTCCTGGGGGTATTACTAGGGATTGAGCTCTGGGGCACCTGATCACTGAACCACATCCCCAACCCTATTTGTATTTTATTTAGAGACAGGATCTCACTGAGTTGCTTAGCGCCTCGCTAAATTTCTGAGGTTGGCTTTGAACTCGTGATCCTCCTGTCTCAGCCTCCAGAGCTTCTGGGATTACTGGCATGCGCTACCCCGCCTGGCTATTTTTATCAAATATAACAATGAAAGAGGCCACTTCCTCCATCTTGACAGGATGAGGCCCCTGTTTTGTATAAGGTAAAGAAGAGAATGCTGTTCAAAATCCGTTTAAGAACAACTTAACCCATGTGGAAAGAAATTGGCAGGGAGACCTATTGACCAGTAGCCAATCTCAAGAAGAACTCTAGGCTTTTTATTTTTTCTATTTGTTGCCCCACAGCTCCTTCACCCATTCCAGTCTTCACCATTTTCTTACCTGTTTCTTACCCTGGGAAAATGTCTCAGATGATCTGCATTTTTCAAGCTCCATGATCAGCTGACCTCAGTTTAGATTTAGCCAACAAAAGTAGCATCAGGTTACTGGAAGGCAAGCGGAGAGAGCTTATCCCCTGTTCCCCTGCTTCTGCCTCACATATCTGGCAGTGGCTATCTCTCCAGGTACAGCTCCCAACAGGTAATCCGTCTGTGGTCCCAGCTTTCACCAGTTACAGTAACTATTTCTTGTAACAGGTCCTCCTTCCAACCACTGCCCTACCCCTTTGGGTCCATGGGTCCTAACAGATCCCAGCAGTGGCTCATTCCTGGTCATATGATTTTCTTTTTGGTTCTTGTACAGACTGCCTACACTTCAGAGCTCTCCCTTTGTTAAAGTCTCTTCCCCCTAATTTACATGGTTCAAACCTGTTTGTCTTTGTTCAGTTTTATTTTGTTGTTGAGATCTTAACTGATACAGAATTTTTAAATCCTTGGTTTGGAAGCATTTAGGAAAAAACATTGTGAGCTTTAGGAGTCAACTGGCGTCAAATGTATTGTCCAGCAAATCCACAGCTCTTTGTCTGGGCATCCCTAATGACAATGTTTATGATGGTTATGTCTCAAGGTTATATCCTCCCTCTCCTTCTGACCCTTTATTTTTGTTATGAAATTCTAAGAAGCTATCAGGGAAGATTGTTTTGTAATTTTCTCTGATGCACAATTTGGAGACATAATTAATTCATTGAATAAGATCATCCAGGTTCAAAAAGGTCTCAGTGACTTGAAATTCTTAATGTACACAGTTTGAGTTTCTGAAGCTGAGCACAAATCCTAAGTTTGCAGGCATGTGATTTGCTTTAGTCATAAATCCAGTATAAGGCAATGTGGCAATTTGCCTTTTGGAAATATTAATAGCATTTTTGGCATAGTTAGAGAAAGTCAAAAGCCAACAACACCCTGCACCAGTCAGTCCATATCTGGAGATAATGTGTTCATTTGGAGCATGACCTTGAACAGGTAAATCATCAGGATTGCTGTGTGGCAAATGATTTCATGCTCAGGGTTTTAAGTGCTGGATTTTAATGGCCTGGGTTTGACCCTCATCTCTCTCCCTTACAAGCTCTGAAATGTTGGCAAGCATTTGACATTTTCTCCAAACATCTGAAATGTTTGCTCATCGACTCTGAATTGGGGATCCTGAGACTTGGGGATTACGCATTCAGAGAATATACATAAAGTGATGTCTGGCGCATTCCACATCTTCTACAACAATAGCTAGAATTATAGTTATTAGTATTAGGGTGTGATTAGTCCAGAAACCACAGTACCTGCGTAACAACAGTTCAGGGACCTGGGGACAATTTATCTTGTGGGAAAGAAGGTACAGTGAGGGTGGAGAGGCTTCTTTAGAACGTGAAAGATTGTATAATCCAAGGTGGAATTGCCCTAGGAAATCAGAATGAAATGCTCGATGGAAGTTACAGGGAGATATAATTTGGCATGGTATCAGAAATAACTTTGCAATTTCCAGCACCGTCCAACAAGGAAGGAGGCTGATGAACAATGTCTTTTTTATCCATTCGTCAACAAAGGCTAGGTAGTCACTATGTGGATGATGATTTTAGCAGGAAATCTTTGAATAAAGGCTGAAGAGGGGAGGGTAAGGATAGGGAGAAAGGTGACAATAAGACCTTTGATTTCCCCTCGGGCTGTGCGATTTGGGACTCTTGTGTGTGTGTTGGACAGAATATCAGGAAAGTGGTTACAACCTTTGTTTATATTCATGTTGCCCTCTTTTGAATCAGCCCTTGGCAATAGTCCTGAGGCATGATGTCCCAACTGGGTACTGATGATCCCATGTATATTTTACTGTTGAGATGGCTTTGCCTGCCAGAGACTGAGTGGTACACAATGGCTTCTGTATTGCCAACCTTGAAGACTTTAATATGCTGTGTTCTGGAATAAATCCCTTTGCAAATGTGTCTTTTCTTGACCAGAATGAAGCATGGATCGTTGGGAGGAAGGAACCTCACAGTTTTTGTGTTTTTCTCTTCACCCAACCAGGTATTTTTACCCTGATCAAGCAGGCTTTGGAAACCTTAAATGCACACCAGTGTTGTGCCTCCGGCAGTTTCTATCACTAGTGGTTGATAATTACAGCTTTTCAAAGATACATAGCATATGCCACGTTTTTAGTGGGAGCAGAGCCTTTGTGTGGCAAAGTGGCTGATACACTTCTAACTAAATCTGTAGATGTGTTATGTTTAGAAGGCAGCGGAAGAAGCCTGAGCTGGCAGAATAATTGCTGTGTTAGGGCGCCACCAAAGACAAATCGTGCACCCAAGATTGTGAAAACCCAGTCTTATAAAAACTTGTTTCAAAATCAGGGCTCCTACTGGGACAGAAATAACAATGCCTACCATTTTGGAGCACATTTGGAGAAAATGTCAATGTAGTATCTCAGGGAAAATTCATTTTTGAAAAATGAGAGTTCTTTCTAGTGAATATGACTTTTTGAAGGGATATTTTTAGTTTTTGAAACTGTGTTTTCCTCCTCCATCTGAGCTGTTTGTATGAGCAGCGATAACAAAAGAAATGAATACCAAACGAATCAGCTTCAATTGTTTAAGTCAACACAGATAGTTTCTAGGTTAAGAAAAGAAATTCCATCTGCTGAAAGGCATGGCACTGTCTGTTAAATAGATGAACTTGGAGGTCGTTTCCAAGCTCGAGGTTCTATGGTTCTATAATCACAGAAACTATGAGGGAATGTGACAGTTCATAACTCATCCACTGGCTATGTCACATGCCAGCTGAACCAAGAAAGGAAAGAGAACATTATTCAAAACAAATTCAGACTCACAGAAATTTTATATATATAATATATATATGCATATTATATATATTTATATAGATAGATATAGATGGGCATTGCTTATTTATCAATAAGAAAATGAAAACAATTTATGCTTACTGAATGCTTTTATTAGCCAGGTATTATATCAAGCATTGTGTATGTAATATGCATTTAACTGTTTCATGCATGAGCACTGTAGATATGTTCAGGAGTACCATGAAGCTGACACTAAGCAGATACCCTCTCAGCTCCATTATGTCTTGCTTCTTTACAGCAAACATAAGCAATTCATCACACCACATCTTTCCAGACCCCAGACTCCAGCACAACTAGCATTGACATTTTATTACATATTTTCAGGGCTTCACTTTCTTCAATTCTATGTGTGAAGAGAAACTGGAAGTCCATTTGGTAAGTAGGTGCCACTTAGAATGAAGAGGTTAACACAATCCAGAAACTAAGGAATGATAGGGGTGGTGTCTGGAAAACTCCCAGGCTGACTGTCCGCCAGAAAAGTTTCAAGGCTTATATAGTGTAGTTTCTCAAAGTGTCCCCAGCATGGGGGGAAGGAGACCTCCCACTCAAGAGTAATGATAAGGAGCTCATTCCTGCATGCTTTTTTTGTATATTGCTTCCATCTCTATCTCTTCCCTGATCCTCATTTTTGCTCCTTAGGGTAACCTCCCACAGACATTTCTTGCATACAAGTCCTTGTCTAAGGTGGTGGTTTGGTGAGGGAAGTCAAATTGAGACAGTCCCTAAGAATATGTGACTGCTATCTTTTTTACTGGCATAATCCCCCTAACTGATTACAATGTCTATCATACTAGGGGATTGACTATTAAAAAACTCAAGTTAATTTGTAAATATCTCTGTGGCATCAAATCTCTAACCACATGATGGAAGTTAATGGTAATATATTGAAATTTGCTTTTTTTAGAATTGAGTTACTCAATAAAATAAAAAAGAAATCATCACTACACAGTGACATGACCCTTTTGAAGTCATCAAAAAGCATAATGGTATTTAGAGAACATTTTCCTAGTCTTCCAGTCTACTCCTGGAAATGATCTGTTGTTAATTTGCCTTGTGGTCTTAGATGAGTCAGAGATTGAGATGTAATGATTGTGTTCACATTCCTTTTGAAAAAATCTCCCGTCAAATCTCTTTCCATCTACTCCAAGACCTTGTATTTAACTTGAATAGGATTAAAATAACTATTTCAATTTAGACAAGGGTTTCACTGAATGCAGGGAACAAAATCATGATATATATTTTTAAATTTCTTCTTAATTTCCTAAATGAATAGAAAGATAAAGATATCCACCAGTTGGGACATTGTTAGGTGGTATTTTTCCTGCAAGAACAGTACAGTTCTGGAGTTACTGACAATTTCAAAAAGAATTCTGTTGGTGCACATTTTTTTTTCTTTTTTGTCTTGTTTGTCTCTGATTTCTTCAGTCTCTGTTCTTCAAACAACTGGGTGGCTTTTCCTAGTGCCTTGAACAGAATACTAGAGTTTATATGCCTTTTTTCTGTAGCCATGCAATGAAAGCACAATCCCTTTTTAAGAACTCTGTGTTTAATGCAGCATCCACTACAAATTCCATGCTTTGTAGATTTTTATTTGCAGGACCCTACCATCCCTCATTCATAACATATGATCAACTCAATAATAAAAATAATAAAAATTGGTTCTACAAGCTCATGCTATCCTGGAAAATCATCCAAAATTTTGTGAAAGTGTTATGGAGTTAGAATAGATATCAGCTAAACCTCATTTAGTTGCTAAGTTGTAGAGTGAGCTTGTACTCAAATGAAGACATTTGGTAAATTTGTATGCAGTCCCAAGGGGAGATATGTACCAAGTGGCAAAATAAGACAAGATTCTCCCATGTTCAAAACTCTAAAAGCAGTGGGACAAATGCTCAGTCTTTGCAGTAATATAGAAACTGTGCACTCACTTGTCATTAGTTAGAACATATTTTTCATTTTTGAACCACATAGTGTTCATTCGTTGATGTCCTATCCAGCTATGCCATATATGACTTTGTCAAAAAGTGATTTGCCTATTAAAATTTCATTACTGTTGTGATTTAAAAAAAAATAATAATTTGTTCAGAGGGAAAAAATTGACAATTTGCATCTGTATAGAAATTATAAATGGACTTATTTGAATTTCAGCTCCTCCTAAGAATTCGTTTCAGGTTTCCTTCTCTAAATAGGCATTTTAAATTACCTCTTTTAAGGAATTTCTTCCATCTTTCTCTCCCTCTCTCCCTCTCTCCCTCTTTTCCTCCCTTCCTTTCTTCCTATCTCCTTTCCTCTCTTCCTTTCTTCCCTTTTCTTCTCTTCTTTCCTTCATTTATCTAAAAATTCTTTAATGTAGGTGTTTGAGAGAATTATTCCAGTTATTCACTAAAAAACGTCCCTGGAACCCAGCATGAGAATCATGTCTTATTTTTAAAATTGAAACCAAATATCATAAGAGGTATACTAAGAAAATTTGAAACAACTTTAATTATATTCTCTTAAATAGGTACTCTCCATGAAACAACCAGATTTCAGAGGATTCTCAATTTGTGAAGCATCATTCTGTGCTCCTTTAGAGCTCTCTGTCTAATGTCTCTGATAGGAAATAAGCAATTTTATTCTGGTAAGAAGAAATTACTTTTCCTCCTTTCTTTTCTCTTTTAATTTTTAATCCACCTTTTAGTACTTTTACTAAAACCAATGTTTAAAAGAAAAGTGTTCATAGTACCCCTGGGAATTTTTTAGTCACATGTAAACATATGGGAAAATGAGTTAAAAAGATGCAACATGGTCTACTGGAAAAACACTGAGACTTTTGGGATAAGATTGAGATTAATTTCTCAGCTCTACACTTATTTAGTGGCAGAAGAGGTCAAGGTCCTCCTTTGAAAAGTGAAGTTGTGTTTCCAAATGATTGTTGTGCTTCTCCAAAGTGTTGCTGTGCTGGGATGTAAAATGAAGAACATATTGATTGGTGGTGACTTTGGAGAACATCCTAGAAGAGAGGGTAAGGTAAAGCAAGTGATGATTTGTGTGCATGAAATCAGGCCAGATTTTACAGGGGGTTGGCTCTGTTAATAAAGCTCAGTGAACCCTGAAAGAGAAACATTTGTTTCTGTCCAGATAGACCATACAGAAAGAACCAAAGAGAAGAAATGATATTTGATTTGGGTTTTGTAAGATGAATAGGATTTTACCAGTGAATACATGAGAAGAAACACATCCTGGTAGGAGAAGCATTAGTCAAACCATTGTAAGACATAGGGAGGACACACACACACACACACACAAATATATATGTATGTGTATGTGTATATATATATATATATATATATATATATATATATATATATATATATAATCAAAAATGGAAAATACGTGGGCCTAATTGTGATCTATAATCAACATTTCCTTGTTTGCTTACTTATTTAATTGTTTGAGCATACCAGCTGTCACGGAGACCAGGATTCCAACTATGAGAATTCCTTCTCTATTGACTTCAAATCGACATGCAAATCAGCTCTCCTTGGACCATGCTAGACTGGCATCATTTTGAGTTCCACTCCTAACTGGGACGGAGTTATTCCATTTGTGTGCGGGATAGCAGCGTGTTGGGGCACAACACCCTTCCTAAGGTGTTCCTCTCCAGAGCCTCCCTTCAGCTCTAGTTCTTGGGCAGAAAACCCCTGGCCCTCAGATCCAATATGGCCCTCATTGAATCAGCACACTGTGCTGAGGCTTTCAATCAGACCTGAGAGCAACAACAGTAGCATTAGCTTTTATAGCCACTTCCCAGGACTGTTGAAAAGAATAGAGACGATACTAGATGGAACATGTGTTCATTTGGATTTAAACTCAGGTTCAGACTGAGAGAACCAAGTCAATTTATTGAGCTTTTCTGAGGCTCAATTTCCTCATCTGTATTATAGAGCTAATAAGACCTATTTGATAGAATTCCTGGAAATTTTATTACACAAATGTGGATTGTACATTTGCTCCATGCAGGTTACTATTCTAGAGCTTGGAACATTACAGTGTTGTCCCTGTATCCTGAGATTCAGAGAAGAGCAGGTAGGGATTGGGGGCTGGAAGAATAATAAAAGGGACAGGGAAATAATGTTATAGTATGACAAAGGACAGCCAACAGGGGCATCGTACCTGCATGAAATGAAGGAGTAAACAATGTATCTGGAAGAAGAGTATTTCAGGCAGAGGAAACAGCACATGGAAGCTCTGCTGTGGATTGAATTGCCCCCCCCACACACACACACACACACACAAACTTTCATGTATAAACCCTAATGCCAATGTGACTATGTTTGGAAATAAGGCTTTTAAGGGAGTTAATTAAGTTTAAATAAGGTCATAAGTGTCCATTGTACTAGTGTCATAAAACAAAACAAAAGAAAACAAAACAGGAAGAGACCCCAGAGCTCACTTGATCTCTGCATGCACACAGGAAAGCATGTGAGGACACATGGAGGAGGTGGCTATCTACAAGCCAGAAAGAGAGATCTCACCAGAAATCATCCCTGGAGGCACCTTTTAGCCACCAGAACTGTTTGAGAAAATAAATTCTTGCTGTGGAGTCATGCAAACTATGGCATTTTGTTAAAGGAAGCCCAAACCAACCAATTACAAGCTCTGGGGATAAAATGACCTTGACACGTGGCTGCAGAAGAGTTAGTGGTAGGAGAGAGTGCTAGGAAATTATGTGGAGAAGTAGCTAGTAAGGATCCAGAAAACCTTAGCCTTGAGGAGGAGTGGAGATTTTATGCCAAAGGGGATGGTTGTTTTAGAGGATTCGCTTCAAGAAGTTTAACATATGGTGTATGGTTTCAAAAGATCAGAGAGACTGACAGGCAGAAAAATTGACTATGGAGCAGAAAACATGGCCTTGAAAGCAGTCAGGTAGATGAGGGCATGAGCCCTATTGAAATGGGGATAAGGGATGGAGAGAGATCTGGGAGATGGAGCTGACAGAATTTGGTGATGGATTGGCTATGAAGTGGGGAGAAACAAGTCAGGATGACTCACAGGTTATTGGACTGAGCCTCCAAGTGAATGATGGCAGTCCATGCTTGCGTCTGGAACAACGCTGCTCTGCAGACACCAGTGTGGCTCATTGTCTCCCCTCCTGCATGTCTTTACTCAAATGTCACCTTTACATTCAAGCCTTCCCTGACCTGCCTACTTAAATTATGCTTTTGCTCCATTTTCCTTTCCTCTCTAGCATTTTTCCCCACGCAAAATATTCTATATTTTACTACCTATTTTATTTATTGGCTTCTAGAGTGTACACCTCATGAAATCATGTGGTTTTGTCTGTGTTGTTCTCTGCTCTTTGGCTCATCATGTCTAGAACACTGTCTAGCACATAAAAGATGATTAATAAATGTTTGATGAATACATAAATAAATGAATGGATGGTTGAAACAGGGACTAGGGCCTCAAGAAGTCTGTCAGGATGCCTACTGAACAGTCAAATGGAAATGGCTAGTAGATCATAGGGTGTATGTTTTTAAAAAAAAAAAAAAAAAAACTAAGGCATATACTGTGCGTAACATCTTGCCTTCATTAAGTAGCAGTCATTATTACTGCTACTATATTATTATTCTAAGCCTGCTGTGTCTGCCTTTTACTATATTTTAGGCTAAATCATCTGATACCTGAGATTCTAGTTCTATGTCTGTGCAGGTATGAGATTGGAGAGAAGTGGAAAGAGACTAAAGCCCAACTGTGTCCTTTCATAGCCATTTAGTCACCACTGTCACACAAAAGGTCCTTTATTCAGATTCCCTAGATGCTTCATGGGCTTCTATCTCTGAGCAGAATGTTAATTCCTATCTGAACTCAAAGACCGCAATCAAGCAAGGGCAATAATCAAAATGATGTATATAGCAAAATCAAAGATTTTTTATATCATGATCAAAACCATGTGGTTAATTATAGGAATATATGTTAAGGTTTATTGAATTACTTTGGTCTTTCTAGGATACATGATGTACAGAAAAGCAAAGATTGTTTTAAAAGTGGCCAAAAGGAAGCTTTTTTAAAATAAATATGTTTTTATATAACTTTGCATACTAATGCTTATGTTTTATATAGCAACATTTTGCTGAATGTCTCACTATGCCTGTCTTTTAGCAGATTAAGATTTTAAAAAATCTCTCAGTACTTGTTTTTATGTGGTATCTCAAGGAATGATCTGCCTTCCAAAATTTCTTTACAAGGGAGATGATGTTCACATGAGCAAAATAAGGTAATGCAATTTTGCTCCATAGTGTTAAATAGATTCCTGTCTTTGCTGCTATGAATTGTGAGCTAACAGTTTGGGATGTTTATTTTGTTTCTCATTGAAAAGTAAAACAATTGTCAGTTTATTTTGTGGAGCTGGTTTTGTTTTGTTTTTGTTTGGGACAATATTTTTTTGTTGTTCTTCTTAAATTATAGAGTACTAGTAAGAGAGTTGTTGGTCTTTTTATGAATATTTTCTGCTTTTCATAAACACAAAAGTTTCATAAGGAAAAGTACATAAATTTTAATGTAAAATAAAATAATTTGAATGTCAACAAATATAGACAAGGAAAAAGAATTGTTTTACCTTTACTTAGTCTGTTCAGACTGTTATAACAAGATAACATAAACTGGGTAGTTTATAAACACAGAGATTTATTTCTCATGGATTTGGAGCCTCAAAAGTCCAAGATCAAAGTGCTGGCCAATTTGGTGTCTGGAGAGAGCCAATTTCTTCATGCATAGCTGTTTTCTCACTATAACCTCACATGAAGGAAAGAACAAGGGATCTCTCTGAGGACTTTTTTATTTTTTAACATCAGGTCTTCTTGTGTTGTCCAGGTTGATCTTGAACTCCTCAGCTCAAGTGATCCTTCTCCCTAAGCCTCCTTAGTAACTGGGACTATAGACTCACACCAGCATGTCAGGCTTAGGGTCCTCTTTTATAATGTCACTGATGCCATTTATGAGGGCTCTTACCCTCTCAGAGCCTAATCTTCTCCAAAGTCTCACCTCCTAATAAAATTGCCTTGGGTTTTAGGATTTGAGCATAGGGATTTCAGGGGTGGGAACAAATATTCAATCCATGGCACTGTCTTCACCTAAGCCACATTTTATCCAAAATCATCTTCCTTAAACTTCTACAGAAGTTGTTAGATTTTTTTTTTACCTACCACTCTTTTATGCAATAACATGGGTTTCCTTGTGCACATAATCTCTATTATCTAGCCTTCTCATGAAGTTGCTTTCCTTCAGCATCGTCAGAGGCCCCACGGAGAGAGAGTTCAAGAAGGGAACTCTCTATTATTGTGCGGTGTCACTGTCTACCTGAAGTGTGGCATGTGTAGTGGGAATAACATAAGCTTTGCACCTGTCATCCAGGCCTCCTGTTCCACCTGCACCACTTACCCACGGCTGTTATTTTGGTTAATGACTTCCTTACCTATTCTTGGTGAGCAATGCCACCTAGAAACCACCAGTAATTCCCAGCTTTTCTGCTGTCTTCCTCCCATACCACATCAGCCATGTGTCCTTAGCATCTTTCTCATCTCACTCATGTCATTTTTTTTTTGTCCACTACCATCTTTCATCTGGCCCATAGCTATGGTGTCCTCAGAAGACTCACCTCCATCCGTGTTCCACTGGGTGCCAGTGTGAAATTCCAAAATTCCAAGTTTGATCCTCTCAGTCCCCATTCATTTTCCCACTATTGCGTATGACCACTAGAGAACTAACTTGTATGCTTTCAGGTCTGTTGATGAATGATCTTCCTGTCTTCCTTCTTCAGAGTCATCTCATCTTTATACTCCTAATACATGCCCACGTGTGTGCTTACACACACACACACACACACACACACACACACACACACACACTCTGCCTTCCAGCACACTCAGCCTCCTTCATGCACTGCTCCTGACATACTATCTGATACTTGACCTTCAGTGCTTCTGCTTCTTGTGGAATCTTTTCCAGCCTCTTACTGGATCATTTTGTAAAGTTGTTTCTAATCTGTGTTTGTGGAAATGTATGGCGATGACTCAAATAAGAACAAATAAGGCAAATAGAGAGGTTCAAACCTTTAGAGTGAAAAGGGATTGGCTTGAAGTGCACTCTGATGGGAGATTGTTGGTCTGAGGAAGCCTGACTGGAGCTGGCTAGAGGTAGGCTTCTGATGAGGTGGGTTTGGGAGGCAGATTTGGCCTTCTCTAGTTGGTCCGTAATTGGAAGGAGGAGGGAAAACAGGGAGGCTAGAAATCAGTGACTAAGCCATGACTGTCTGGGCTGATTGCAGAGATTGCGGTGGGAACTCAGTTGTCATACATTGTCTGGCCATTGTCTGTGTGCGTATTCAATCTCTCATGTCCAATCGATATTTGTTGAGTGAGTAAGTGAATATTTCATCTTAGTAATTGTTTATTCTATCCTCTTCCATCTTAATAACAAAATTGCTAATGCCCCAGCCTCTCCATCTCTCAACAAATTATGTTTCCCTTTCTTAATATACGAAAAAAGGTCTTCCACATAGGTCTAGATGTGATATCAAGAGAAAGATTTTTCTGCCCCAAGAAATTTCTTGAGCCTTTCCCCTTAATCACCCGCTTACGTCACCGTTTTCAGAAGAAACAGGTTGGGGGTGTGCGTTCTTTTATTTACCCAGTCCATTTCTATTGCATATCTAATTGGGTCTTCCTACCTTGTTTATAATGCCTTCCTAGGATAAAAGGTCTTTAGGGTTGTCATTCCATACATTTATGTAAGTTCTTCTTTTACAGGTAAAGAAACTGACCTTCAAACTTTTCCCTTTTAACAGCAATAATAACACACCACCCAGTACAGAAAAGAAATCATTCCAATGAATGAAATAGTGTTTGTACAGGGTTTGACACTCCACAAAATATTCTAATAACATGGTGCCTACTCTTTGAAATGTTCAGATCCTATTTCAATAGAATTTTTAAAAGTCAATGTAAAATAAAATGTGAATTGCTTGTCACACTTGTACATGGAGGCACAGGGCTATATTGATGTCTTTAGACAACTTAAAAGCTAGATTCTGGCAAAGTTTCTGATGAGTAGGATTGGATTGGAAAGAGGAGGTGATGGTGGTATTTTTGCATATCCATCTTTGTAGAAAAACAGTGGGCTGCAACATGAAACCACAAAAACACTAATGTAGCTAAATTCACAGAAATCTTTCTCCTCATCTCTGAGGGAAAGTTTTGGCTAAGCAAGTTAATTTTGTCTTTCTGCATTTGCATAGTAATTGTATTGAATCTGAATATGCATTTGCATGAAAATCATTCTTTTTCTTTCAGCCCTATTCTTTGTAAAGGGATTGATATGGCTCATGACAAGTCATTAAATAATAAACTATTGATGTTGAATGCTTAATTATTATCTTATGTTTGGGTCTTTTATAACTTGATGCTTGAGTTGTTAGTCTGAAGTTTGTTGCTGCTGTCTTTATTGTTGTTCCCAGATAATAATCACTTGAATTTTATATGTGGACTTGGTTTAGGGCACTACAAATGCTTTCCTATAGTGAAGTACTTCAAATATTATTAAAGAATTATAATTAAATATACTTGATATTGAAGAGAGATATAATGTCTAAACTAACAGTTTTGCTGTGACTATTGTGATGCTCACAAAAATATGTGATCATATAGATTATTTAATGAGATTATTCTAGGTAACTTCAAATGACCTCAGGTCACTGACATCATTGTATGCAGTAATCAGCCATAGAGGTCAGGATATTCTTCACTTGCCAAACGTATCCAGGGTCATTTCACAAATCATTGCTTTGAATGCCACAACAGCAGGGCTTCTAGAAATTAATTGCCTGGGGACGATGAAGTATCTTCACCTGTAGGATTTCCCAGAATTAGTGGAAGAGACGTAATCAAGTTACTGTGTAATATCTTCCACCAAAATGGAATATCCCCCCATAAGAACACTGAATATGTGCTTCTGTAATGCCAATTTAAGTGGTGATTTGTGGCTCAGAAATCGAAAGCTAATGTTTTATTTTCCTGAAACAGAAATATAGATGGAAGAAACTTATTCATGCAGATTTTAGAACATATTCCTCTTTGTTAATTGAAAACTGATAGAAATAATTCTACAAACTCTATACTGGAATGAGATGCTGATAGAAATATTAGCAAGATGAGATCTGTTTTCTTTAAATCTTTTTAAAAATATTTCCTAGTAATTTATTGTATTTTTCTGTATACATTGACATCTTCTACTCTCTCTCTAACAGGACTACAGGACTACTTTCCCAGCATTTACCTAAAGAGCTGGGAAGCCACCCTTTTACACAGGGCTTAGAATATTCCTTGTAGAATCATGACCATAGGCCTGCTGAGACTCAAGCATGTTGCCTTAAAGCATACTATTTCATGAACTCTTCTTGTAGACTGTGCTGCCTACTTAACCTTTGCTGAAAACCTATCCTCTTCCATTTATCAAAACATAAGATCAATGCATTATTCACCTAAATTACTCTTCAAATGTCTCTGTCCCAAAGAAGTTTTATTTTAATATCTACAATCTCTATGCAATGCCTGGACTATGGCCATCCATATATGATCTTCATTATTTTTATTACTGACTTCTTAGTATTTATTTTGAATGTAAAGTTTTCTCTATTCTTCTACTCATACCTTTAGATATGAGTTGTTCCCAAAAGTTCATGTATGAGACAATGCAAGAATTTTCAGACTCAGAGCTGGAATGACTAGATTATGAGAGGTACACCCTAATTAACTAGACAGTAATGATAGGCAAGTAGGGTGTTAGGGGAGGGGGTGGGTGGTGGGGGATGCCTTTGGGGTATTGTGCCTCAGGTGAGCAGAGCACTAGCATCTATCTATACCTTCCTGCCTGGTATGTTCTGAACTGCTTTCCTCTACCATTCCTTCCTGCCATGATGTTCTGCCTCATCTTCGGTTCAAAGCAATGGAGTCTATGGACTGAGACCTCCGAAACCGTGGGCCCCCCCAAAACTTTTTCCCCTCTACAGTTGTTCTTGTCAGGTCTTTTGGTCACAGCAAAACTGACTAAAACATCTGTCTACCAGCCCACACATTTTACTTGGTTGTCAAAGATTTAGGAAAGTTCTAGAAGCTTTTCTCTTATCACCCCATTTAAGATTTTAAGTAACATTAATCAGTGGAAACTCTTATTCTGAATAACTCCTGGATGAAAAGTGTGATGATGAGCCTGCACTTTAAGTAGCATGGCTCAAGAGCAGGGATTTCTAATCATAGGTCTGTGGTGCTTGCTGGGCATGTTCCATATTTACACCATCTAAACCAGTGACCCCTTGCTAGGTGTGCCAACTGAATACTTGAAATGTGACCATTGCACCTGAGGAACTGAAATTTAGCTTTTCTTAGTTCAATTATTTTGTAATTAAATAGCTACCTGGCATATGATCTTCATTATTTTTAAAGACTTTGTTACAGTCTTTATGGCTTGTTGGTTGTTCCAAGTTTTGAGAAGGGGAATCTCCAGATTAAAGGATTATTCTTGCTTATTCTGAATTTCCAGAATCTTTCTTTTTTAATTGACCCAGAAAAAAATTTATACATTGTTTGGAGTAACGTGTGATTTTGTATGCATGTAGACATTGTCTAGGAATGAGTGTAACTATCTACAAACATTTTAAATTTCTTTCTACTAAAAACATTCAAGTTTCTTTATCATAGCTAGTTTCAAGCATAATGTACTAACATTATCTCTAGCTATCCAGTTATGCAATAGAACACCAGGGTTTATTCCCCCTATCCAACTATAACTTGGTACCCACTGATAAACTGTTTCCCAGACCTCTCTCCCCTCTGCTCTCCAAGTCTCTGGCAACCACTATTCTACTTTCAACTTCTGTAAGATCAAATTTTAGGGGGTGTATTTCTAGCATATTGCATAAGCTCAAACATGATATTTGTGCATTGTAAATGCCTTCCCTATTGAGAGATTAAGTGTACAGTTAAGTGGGCAGATTCATAGAATTGTCTTATAATAAAAAGATTTGACTTTGAAGATACAAAACATGGTGGGTAAGTAATTCTTTCTTTACCAATTATAGGATTATTTCTAACAAGTCACTTAATCCCTTTAAGCATCAATTTTCTCATTTCAAAATAGCAATCATTACTGTGGTAATGTAATACTCACCTCAGATTTGGTATTTTTTTTTCACATGAAACATTTGGCACATGTTTTTTTCAGGTAGAATTTGCTCTATAAATGTAATTTTTGTGATTGCATCAGCATATAATCTCTCCCTCTTCTAAATAGTTACAGTTTTGTGGAACAATATATAGAAAAATGCTCTACATGGGCACAACTGAAATAAAATTGCATGGTTAAATATCACCCATTACTGTGTGCAGTTACGATGGTCCAGAAGAAGGACTTTAGAAAATTCATTTGATTTCACTACATTTTACTTTATTTTAATTTACATGGAAATAAACATAATATTTTTGGTCTGGGAGTTTAAATTGTTTGATTTAATTTTCTCATAAAAACTTGTCACAGATGAATCTGACTGAAATATTTTAAATTCAGCTCTTCTTGAAAGTTCCTCATTCCAGCCTTTCAGGTACATAATTTCTTCCTTTTATAATGCTAAAACAAAAATATTTTCTTGAGAAGATTTTTGTCTTTCATAGCCTTAAATATATATGCACACACGCACACACACAGGCACATACACTCACACACTCACACACACACACACACACACACACACACACTTTTTTTTAAAAAATATAAATCATTGACTTACTCATGCAAATAAGAAAAAAAATCACAACAGCTAACATTAGGAATTGTAAAAGCACAATTCTAAACACTTTAAATATATAAATTCATAGAGTTGTCATTGAGGCTGAATAAACCATAAGCTCTTTTGCTCTCTATTATTACAGTGAGTTCTGAAAATATTGACAGTCCTCTAATTACTAGTAATGGCATGAAGCTGCCATCCAATGACCTTTACACAATCATGATTTATGTATGGGTTGAACTGGGAGCTTCACCATTTAAGAATGATTGATTAAGACAAATCTAGGCATTTTGAAAGAGAATAGATTGATTTTGTATTCCTTAAAGTGTCTACAGTTTATAATGGAGCAGCTATTTTTTTTTATATTCTTAAACAAGCTCCATAGGCCTTACAATATTTTAAATGCTCTGTTTAACAATTGGTGTTCCAGCCAACCCAACTTTCTGTTTGCATTCATTGGTATTTTCTTCACAGAATTTTACCTTTCCTCAGGGTTACTTTTTAAGTCAATCATCTGATCTGGATAGACAGAAGAACCAAAAGGATAGGTTAACAATCACTCATAATTGAATTAGTTTTGTCTTAGTCTTGAGTCTCTATGGCCCAACTGTGGTTCAGGTTGAGACATACACTCTCCTGACCTGAGCTCCTTGCCTCTCTCTTGCCTCCTTCTAGAGTAAGACCTGGATGCAAAACACTTGAGTTTTCCTGATCACCTTGCAGGCATAAGAGACCAGGTAACCCAATAGGCAGAAAACAACCAAGGAGAATCTCCTCACATGAATAAAAAGGCTAAGAATTGTGAAAAGACACCTTTCCACACTACCTCAACTTTGAGTAAATGAAGAATATTAAAATTTTACTTTGGTTTGTTCATTTATGTCTCATGCGCTCTGATTTCTAGGCACCTAATTGTGTTGATCTTTTTCCCCAGATTATGCTTATCTTCTCCGTAAAGTGGGATTTCTACCAATGAATGCATATCTCCAGGACAATCTGACTTGGCTCAGAACAGCATATTAACACATTTTTAATTGTGTATTGAAGTTAGGCTAAAATATCATGCACGTAAAGATACAAACAATAATAATAAAATGAGAAGGTATGTAACTACCACCAGCTTCTCGGACCTTAGAAACCCAATGTACATCTCTGTCATCCTTTCATTTCCTTCCCTGCCAAAATAATCATTGTTAGAATTCTGTTTACTTACCTATCCTTCTTTAATAGTTGGCCCACATACCAAATAGTTTAAAACATATATATTTAATTGTGCATATTTTTAGACATCTTAGCAATCATGTTGAATATAAACATAGAAAATATATGAACGTTATATGTTCCTATAAAACTTGTTTTTTTTTCTTTCAATGTACTTTTTATTTTTAATTTTTAAATTTTTTTATTTGTTTTAATTAGTTATACATGACAGTAGAATGCATTTATGCACTTTGATATATCATACATATAATTTCTCATTTTTCTGAGTGTACATGTTGCAGAATCATATTGGTCATGTAGTGACATACATACATACAGTAATAATGTCTGTTTCAGTCTACTATCTTTCCTATCCCCACATCCCCTCTTCCCCCCTTCCGTCACTTCCCTCTACCTAATCTAAGGTAACACTATTCTTCCTTAGTGCCCCCCACACCTTATTGTGAATTAGCATCCACATATTGAAAAAACATTCAGCCTTTGGTTTTGTGGGATTGGCTTATTTCACTTAGCATGATGTTCTCTGACTCTAACCATTTACTGTCAAAGGCCATAATTTTACTCTTCTTTAAAGCAGAGTAATATTCCATCGAGTATATATATACCACATTTTCTTTATCCATTCGTCTATTAAGGGACACCTAGGTTGGTTCCATAGTCTAGCTATTGTGAATTGAGCTGTTATAAACATTGGTGTAGCTGTGTCACTATAGTATGTTGATTTTAAGTCCTTTGGGTATAAAGCAAGGAGCAAGATAGCTGGGTCAAATGGTGGTTTCATTCCCAGTTTTCTGAGGAATCTCCATACTGCTTTCCATAGCGGTTGCTCCAATTTGCAGTCCTGCCAGCAATGTATGAGTGTACCTTTTTCACTACATCCTTGCCAACATGTATTGTTGCTTGTATTCTGACAGAAGTGAGATGAAATCGTACTATTTTGATTTGCATTTCTCTAATTGCTAAAGATGTTGAATATTTTTCATATATTTGTTGAGCAATCATATTTCTCTTCTGTGAAGTGTCTCTTCAGTTCCTTAGCCCATTTATTTGTTTTTTTGGTGTTAAGTTTTTTGAGGTTTTTTTTATCATGTAGTAATGCTTCCTGAAATTTACTTATATTTATGTTGTTGGTTATAGTCATTCATTTTTCACTGCTATATATTAATTGCTTGATTACCACAGAAATTCTGACAAGAATATTAACTTTAATCAGAATCATTATGTTTCTTTTGAATGATAACATACGTTTAGCATTTTAGCTTCAGCAGTTGTCATCTATTTTAATTTTATCCTAAACTATATAAATCAGACATTTTTAATACTCTCATTGATTATTTAAATGCACTTGCATATTTACTAGTTTTTGTTTGTTTGTTTGTTTACCTCTTCCTTTTACATGTCAGACTTGATATTTGGGATTTTCCCTTCTATCTGGAATACATTTATAAGCATTCTTCAAATGAGGGTGTATTGTCAAACATTTTCTTATTTTGTTTGAATGAAAATGACCTTCTTTTATTTTTATTTTTTATTATTTTTTAATTAGTTGCTCATGACAATACAATGATCTTGACATATCATTCATTTGACTCAAATAGGGTATAATTTCTCATTTTTCCAAGTGTACAGGTTGCAGAATCACATTGGTTACACAGCCACGTATATACATACAGCAATACTAGTGTCTATTTTATTCTGCTGCCCTTCCTATCCCCCCTTTCTTTTATTTATTTATTTTTATAAGAAGTGAGATTCATCAAGTTCTTGTTTCAGGTTGACACTTGTTCTCTCCTGGCACATTGGCAAGTGTCCCACAAACTGGTGTCCACTGGTACAGCTGATATGTCAATCCGATTTGTAGTTTCGTGAAGTTACCTTTTCCTCCAGTTATAGTATTTTCATGTTGTCTTTGGGGTTTTGTAATTTTGCTGTACAGGATGTCTTTAGTATGACTTTAATTTTAAGTATCCTCCTGTTTTGGTCAGCTTTTTCACCACTATAGTTTTAGAAGAGGAAAAGTTTATTTGGGGCTCATGGTTTCAGAGGGCTCAGTCTGTAGATGGACAACTCTATTGCTCTGTGTCCGAGATAAGGCAGAGCATCATGGCTGAAGAGGAAAGCAGTTCAGGACATGAAATCAGGAAGCAGAGAGAGCACTCTGCTCAACAAGGACAACATATATACCCCAAAGACACATCTTCAGGGACTCACCTCATCCAGTCACATCCTACCTGCCTGTAGTTACCACCCAGTTAATTCCTAGCAGGGATTGATGCACTGCTTAGGTCAAGACAGTCATAACCCAATCATTTCACCTCTAAGTTTTCTCGCATTGTCTCTCATCTGAGCTTTTTGTGGGCACTTCATATCTAAACCATAACACTTCCTCAAGATTAGTTGGCCATCTTACATCTGAGGGTGGAGAGAATTAGTTCTCAAGCATTTTTTGCCTTATTTCTTCATTGCTTCTCTCCTAGTCATTATTTTCCTCATTCTCAGTTGACCCATTTTTAGTTGAATTTTGCATTCTTTTCTAAATTTGAGTGGTAAAATTTGCTTTGATTTTTATTGTAGCTTTGTTTGTTTGGGTCTTCTTTTGTTTTATCAGCTTGTTGATTAATAGTGGGTAGATCTCTGCTGGTTAAAAATGAGTCATTCCTGAAATAATAATAAAAAAGGGAGGGCTGGGTTAGAGGGAGGGAGAGAGAAAGGGACAGAGAATCAAGTGGTGTGGAATACTTGCAAACATGATAACTAAATGTCACCAGTTATGAGTAAGTTAATATTTGGTTTGCTAGTTCCAAAGTTATGTACAACCCACATATTGGTTCCAATATAATATTTAATTCATAAATTCTATGTAGTATTTTTAATTGCTTTTTCTTCTTCATCTGACTTTCAAATTCCATAGAAAGCTCTGACAGAAGGGCAGGTATGAAAGTCAGATGATGATGGAGCACCTGATAAGTGGCCTGTTACAAGGTCAGAATTAATAAGAGAGGGACCTGAAATTTTACTGAAAGAAAACTTAATATTAATTAAGCAGAAAGAGGAGGGGAAAACTAGGACAATTTGTGGTTCCTCTCAGCTAGCTGGCATCTTTAATTTTTATTAGTGTTCATAATTGACCCGCTGCTAGATGAATTGGATTTTGCAGGATTGATTTGTTATGTATTTTGAAAATCTTTAAATTGAACAAATGGGACTCCTTAAGGTGCAGGCTTTGGCCAGCCATCCTTTCAAGGGTGCGTTTTAGCTGGATAGGTTTCCCAATCTCCATCAAAGTTCAGGAACATCATTGGCATAGCTGATTTAATTCTAGAGGTCTTCTCATTTATGGAACATATTGAGGAAGCTGCTATCTTCTCACAAATTGTGGAAGAATGGCATTGTTTCTGGAAATAGGAATTTAGAGTTTAATTGTTACTGATTCCTTTCTGCCCTCTTCAGAACCACAAAAATATAGCTTGTGTCAGTTACCATTGCTTTGAAGATACAAAAGATTTTTAAACTATTCCATGTTCAAGGTAATTTTAATCTCCTCCCCAGGGGTAATAATAATGTATCCATTAGGAAATTTAGGTCTTAGTTTTTATTTTTAGAGAAGTGGCAGAACTTTCATTTCAATGAAATTAGGCATAGATAACTTGATTATACAGGCATTATGTTTGCAAACCTTTGCAAATCTATTCTGGGTTAAATTAAACCATTGACTCAAAATAATGGTCCTTTTCTTTCATTGTTATTTTATTTCATTTTATTTATCTTCTTTTATTGACTTTATTATTTATTTTAATTTTTGCTCATAATGTTAGCAATAGGATTCTGGTGGTCACATAGTTTATTGTCAGGTAGCCAAGTAGAAGTCATATGATACACAAACCAAGCTTCAATATAATAGTTAAGCCATCTCAATCAGTCAAAGCTGTGTGATAACACTTAGTCTGACCCAAGATATACCATCACTTTATAGAATGACTCTCTCTGGAATAAAAAATATTCTCTTCATCATTGAGATCCCGTATGGATCACTCAAGTATTTTGGAGAATTGAAGGATCACAGATAAAAGTGCTAGATATAAATATATGATATAAGAGAGGGTCCAGGATGGGGATCATAGTCCTCTCTGCTAGTATATGTTGTAAAAAAAATAATCCTCAAATCTTAGTAATTTACACTGTAGAACTATGTTTTCTGTTTTACCTAATGTTCTTTCTGGTAGACTTTTCTCTTTTAAGCCATGCTTCACAGATCCAGGATTCTTCCCTTTAATGGGTTAGTTTTCTATAAATAGGGATTTCTAATTTCCTTGCAAAGCTGCATCAAGTTAGAAAGAGAAAGGACATGTATAATCACCAATATGAACACACACTTTACCTCTTTCCCGATGGCTAGATGTCAGTCGCATGTGGTTAGGTGTCACAAGGCACACTCAGACAAGTAGTACAATGTGTGCTTAAGGAAAACTAGATGGGGTTTTGTGATCCTGTGTATCTCTGACCTATATAGTTGCATATTTGCTTTTTCATATTTATCATGTTGATATCAATGTGAATAATGTAATGGAGTTAATCGCCTCTAAAGGAAAAAAATACACATGCACATATTGCATATTAATTTTACATTTAAATCTCAGTCTGATAATTAATATATCAATATGTTAGGTAATTTCCTTAATAAGATCTTTTCAAATTAGTTCAAAGATGTTTGGGGCATTACTGAAAGGCAAATTTTATTGAGCGAAGAATGTCTTCTCAATTTACAAAACAAATAACCAGCTCATATGTGTATCTCTCAAATCTCCTTTGCACATCAAATTGAGTAGCTTAGCATCATGTATAGCGAAAAAATGGATATTGACAGCCCAGCCTTGTTAGTTTTCATTTCAACAGGTCCCATTAGCATGAAGATCCAGCTGCCTGCTTCAGCTCTAGGACACTAATGGGAAGTAAACATCCATCCAAGTGCCTGGCCACTTTTCTAAAATAGAAAATGACATTATGTAATTGGTTTTGTCTGAAATGCTCAGTGGGCAAAAATGTGATTCAGATGAGTTAAGGCATGATGTCATTTTTCTCGAAGCGTATTCCGGGATTCTCGCAAAGTCTGGGAGATCAGCAGCCTCATTCTTGGAGGCAGTCTGAGTGCACCAACGTAGGGATGAACATAGCTCTCATTTGTATGAGGTGGCTACTCTCTTTTCAAATGGAAACATATTGGGCTATTTTTAAAATCAAGAAATGATCAGAACAAACTCCAGATCATCACTGATGGCTCAAAGAAAACTTCAGATAATTAATGCCTGCTATGGTTTTGCCTTGTCGTCAGTCTGTCACCTGGAATGTGTTGTAAATTAGGCAAGAACATCATCCAACTTTCAGCTCCTTCCAAAGCTCCAGTGGCAAAAAGAGGGGTTGGAACTCTGAGACAGTCTTTTTAAATTTATTGTAAATAATCAGCAAATAGGAATATCATCTAATGCCAGATGGAGCTGAGTACCAGAAAGAAAGATACACAGGGGTAAAGAGCTAGAAAAGGATGAAGAAATGGAATGCCATGGAAAAGGGGGTGTGAGAATCAGACAGTTGAGCAAAAGCATGAATAGATTAAGACAGAAAATCCTGTGGATATTTGGCAGGAAAGTAATACAGGTACAGGGAACAGCAGAGACAAAGACCCTGGATCAGGCCGGGTGCTCACCTGTAATCCCAGTGGTTAGGGAGGCAAGAAGATCACCAGTTCTAAGCCAGCCTCAGCAATTTAGAGAGGCCCTGTGTAACTTAGTGAGACCTTGTCTCAAAATTAACAATCAAATCAGCTGAGGATGTGACTTAGTGGTTAAGCAACCTGGGGTTCTACCCCAGATCCCTGCCCCTTATCACCAAAGACAGACCCTGAATTAGGAGTGTACTGGTCAAATTTGAAGATCAACATTTGCACACTTGGTGGGAATATTAATTAGTAGTGCCTTTGTAGGAACACTATGGGGGTTCCTAAAAAGAGTTAAAAGTAGAACTAGTATATGATCCTGCAACCGAACTACTAGTTATTTATCCAAAGGAAATGAAATTAGTATATTGAAAAGACATGTGCATTCCCATGTTTATTGCAGCAGTATTCACAATAGCCAAAAAAAATGGAAACAACCTGTGTTCATCAACTGATGAATGGAAAAAGGAAAAGTGGTACATAAACATAATGGAATACTATTCAGCCATAAAAAGACGGAATCCTGCCATTTCTAGCAACATGGAAAGAACTGAGATCATTATGTCAGGTGAAATAAGGCAAGCACAGAAAGGCAAATATTTCACAACATAAGTGGAATCTAAAAAAGTTATTCTTATAGAAGTTAAGAGTGCAGTGGTGGTTGCCAGAGGCTAGGAAGGGTATGTAGGGGAGAAAGAGGAAAGTTTGATTAATGGGTACTAAGTTATAGTTAGGGAAAAAAAGTTCTTCAGTGGCTGTATGAAAAAATAGCTCATTAATATCACTATTAATAAAAAATAAAAATCAGCAAACTTGAGTAAGAGGGAGAGTGGTAGAGAATATGATGAAGGTGGCAGGGCTGAGAACAAATTGTACAGGATACTACTATTGACCAGTATATTGTTCTGTCCATGCATCTGTAAAGCCGCCCTTCTTGGGGCTTTCCACCCATGCTTCAGCACCGTGAAGGATGAGGCTTTGTAGGTTGTGGGTTCTGCATTGGTGCTGGGAACTCAGGTTTGCCATTTCTGGGCCTTGAACAATTGGCACCAGTTGAGAATGAAGAGGTCCATTGTCTGTAAAGAATTTTAATTTATAAGGGTAACCTTATAATAATCTCAGTTCTATCCAATTATAAGAATAACCAAGATGGACCTATTTTTTTTTATTATGACCAGGCTAAAATTCCAAACAATTTCAGTGATCAGTATTGTTCCCCAAAGGGCCAAACTACCTTCATATATACCCCACCATCATCATCCCTGCATGTCCTCTTGTTTTTGCCTGAAGTTCACCAGGCATAATTAAATATTATCTAATTCAAGCCACATCTTGTATACAGTTGCCAAAAACAATATCACATGCATACATAACTACACACATGCATATAGATATTTTTATACATTTAGCAAGGAATGATAAGTATATGAATTTTAAAATGGGATATTGCCTATTTGCAACCCAAGGTCTTACAGAGAACATATTAAATTACTAAGATAAAACGTGGCACAATTAATATTACTGAGTACCCATGATGAGCCTGGAAGATTTTTTTTCATGCAATCATTTTGTTGTTCAAAAACTATTTTGTGGGGTTTTCTCAGTGCTATGAAAGATATAATCAAAATCTAGAGATATTCTTACAAGAAACCACAATTTGACAAACTAAGAAAACCGAGGCAAGGAGAGGGTTAGCCTTTGCTCAAAGTCATGAAGCTAGCAACACACAGCTAGTCTCAAATGTGATTATTTCCCTTACACCTTGTCTTCTTTAAAAAGAAAATGTTTTTCAGATAATTGGAACATATAAAATAATCCAATCCACATGGCCTATTTAAATGGCTGTATTTCATCCAGGATATAATTAATATCTTGTGCAGAGCAAAAATTGTATGGAATACATAAAAACAGTTAATCAGATAATCTAATTTAAGGTAGAATGTGATAACAGGAGTAATTAATACAGAATGACTGGTAAACACCCTATGCATAATTTTTTCTCTAGAAATAAGTCTTCCTCCCACACTTGGCCATCATATTAATAATTCTGTGACTTTTAATTATGCACATGGCTGCTCCTCCACACCTCCACGAGGACATTATCTAACACTGCATCATATACCACTACTTTTCATCTTACCAAAATGCAGATTCTGATTGATTCATGGTTCTAGGATGAGACCTGAGATTCTGCAGATGCTGCAGGTCTGTGAGACAAACTTTGAGTTTAAGGCTATTACAGTCAATTCTGACACCAACCTAGGAGCTGTCATTTGGGCTCCATTCCTACTGTTTGTTACTTTTGCAAGAGTGTTTCCTGAGCCAAGGTCTTAGTCAGCTTTTGTGTCACTGTGACCAATATGCCTGATAAGTACAACTTAGAGGAGGAAAAACTTATTTCAGCTCACAGTTTCAGAGGTTCATTCCATGTTTGTCTGATTCCATATCTCTGGGCTCCAGATGAATATCATGGCCAAAGGGCATGGTGGAGAAAAGCTGCTCAGGGAATGGCAACCAGGAAGCAGAGAGAGACCTGCTCACCAGGGACAAAATATAAACCTCAAAGGCAAGCCCCCAGTCACCTACTTCCTCCAGCCACACACTCCCTGCACACAGTTTCCACCTAGTTAATTCATACTAGGGATGAACCCACCAATTAGGTTATGGCTTTCATAATCCAATCATTTTACCTCTGGTCATTCTTGCCTTATCTCACACATGAATATTGGGAGACACTTCATATCTAAACCATAACCACTGACTTTCTAGTACAGCAGTTGACAGGATTTCAAGAAGATATGGAGTGACTATAGAAGAGATAAAGTATGCACAATAAAAGTTTTAGAGAGTAGATTCTACAGCTCACTCTTCTAGAATCCACAGACCAATCATTCAGTCCTTGTTCAAGTGTATCAGCCTGAATCAGTACAGTTCATCTGATGAAGAATCACCTCATGGGGCAAAGCTGTTGTTCACCTTGAAGAATGGGTATGTTGTTCCTTGGGGGTAACCTCAGTTTCGCCTTGCTTAAAAAAAAAAAAAAAGAAAGAAAAAAAATCAAAAAAGGATCCAATATTCTTCTCCTTATATTATTCATTCTGGCTGGCTGCTAACATTAATTTTCTTGAGTGCTTTGGACAGAATATTAACACTTTCCCTTTTATCAAATGCTTCTGTGTGAAACTTTTGAAAACATGCAAGATAATTCCTTCATTAAAGCATGGATTCTCAAATTTTAGTGAAACCACAAATCACCTTAGAACATTATTAAAAACATAAATTTTGGCTCAATGAGTCTGGGAGTGGGAAATGAAAATCTGCATTTCTTAAAATATACTAGATGAGGTGGATGCAAAGAATTCCTGGAACAAACTTCATAGAGAAGACTTATAATGTTTGCTCTTGTCTTGAACTACGATGGCTTTTTTTTTCTTTTTTGTATGTATGAGATGTCCAAAGTATTAAGTATTATATTTACATACCACACAAAGCCCAAAATGATGGAAAGGAAGAACCCACCCCGTAATATAGGCCAGTTATTAAAAAAAAAATCTGCAATCGCATTATTTTCTTTCTGTGAAGGACTATTCAAATGCCAGCTGTGGGAAAGGATTCTTGTCAGAAAGTTGACTGGCCATTCCAACTTTTCTGAAATTAAGATCTACTTTAGATTACACAGAAGGTTCTAAAGAGAGCAGATGTTCAAGATCTACCCCAGACCAACTAAATCAGCATCTTTGGCCTAAGTCTAATGAGTAGATTAGACCAGATGTACCAGCAGCACCTACAGTCTTTAGAGATACATAGAATCTCAGGCCATTCAATCTACTGAATCTGAATCTCCAGTTGATAAAGATCCCCAAGCAGTGTCAGCACATATTCGGTTTTGAGAGACCCTGTTAAGTGGGAGGCAAGTCTTGAAAACCAATAGAGCAACTTAATTATAAGATTTTGTCTCCTTTCCTGTCTACTAGTTTGGGGCTCTGCCTCATATTAGGATATTAAGACGAAGAGAAGGGTTAAGGGTATAGCCTAGTGATAAAGCCACTAACTACAATGGATAAGGCACAGGGTTTGAGCCCCACCATTGGAGGCAAACAGGGAGAGACAGACAGACAGACAGAAATATAATGGGTCCACCCCAAACCTGTTATTTTGATTAAACCTGCGTCTTCCAGGATGGTATAAAATAATTGGGAGAAAACATAGGAAATTTATTCAGTTCCATGTAAGTACTTCTCTCTTCCGTCTGTCTTTAGCTCCTCTTCATCATGAATTCTTCTCAACTTCTTCCCCCCAAATTCTTATTAGTTGCTTTCTGCTTTAAATCTGTTGAGTAAAAAGTTTGCCTAAAGGAAATTGAATCAATAATTCAACAGAGGAAAGATCACATGATAAGCAAGGGCGTTCCTATTGTTCCTTTGCAGTGATAGCAATTCATACCACTGGGCTAGAACTCAAGTGAAGGAAACAGAAACAAGGGTTAAGTGTTTAGTGAAGAACTACTTAATGCTTGACATCATGCTAAGGAATACAATAATGAATGTAAAGGGTTAGTTGCTGGGCATTTGTTGGAGATGCATGTATTAAATTTACAAACAATATAAACAACTAAGGTGTTACATTCTGAAATACAGAAAACAGAAAATAAGGGCTTAAATATGGAACAGGGTCTGAACAGTAATAAAGTAGTGAAGAGAGGGGTCGGTTTCAGTTGAAGCTTCACAATGAAACTTGAGTAGATTTAGGATGTTGGACATTCTATTTGGAGGCAATAGTTTGAAAATGAAAGAAAAAGAAGCCACAGAGATGACAGGAACAAATAAATGAACTCTTATTCTTCAGTCATAGTGCCAGTTTTCAGTTTGCATTCTTGAATGAACACAGAATTTTTACATATGTTTGGGAAACTGTAGAAAGGAAAACAGTTTTTAAAATAAGCATATTTTAAAAAAACTTTTTTTAGTTGGAGGTGGACACAATAGCTTTATTTTATTTATTTATTTTTATGTGGTGCTGAAGATCGAACCCAGTGCCTCAAACATGCTAGGCAAGCACTCTACCTCTGAGCCACAATCCCAGGCCCATAAAAATAAGCATTTTTAAAGTGTTATAATTTTCATATTTTTTTCTGGAAGATATGAAGTATAGGAAATGTTTCCTTGGAATTTTGCTAATTTCAAAATGTAAAGCATAACCTTTTATGAAATATTAATTAATGAAACAATATTCTCAGTTATTAATGACCTAAAACCTTGCGAATTTTAGCAGTGTTTTTTCCAGAAATTAAAAATAGTCAAAATTTCATGGATGTTATATATTGGTGTTCCATAAATTTCATTGTATTATACTTGTTAAAAAAAAAGAAAGGGAAAATAAAACTTTACTATATGGTTTGCAGAGCCAATTTTATACTGTGGCATTTGTGCATGATTCTTTAGCTAATTACTACTTGGAATTTCTGTTCCTATTAATTTTTCAATGTGGAAAGCTGAATTTACAACCCTAATCAAAATAAGCCTTTTCTATTTTTGAGTATTAATACTCCAAATAATATTCCAAAATAGACATGTATTTTATTCTGAAATAGTTTTTTCTATGAATATCTGCATAACATAAGAAGTTCATGTATTCAAAATATGATAGAATGACATGCCTGATAAATTTACATGTTTAATACCCTTAATTTTTATTATCAATCATACTTGTAGATTTAACCTTATCTGTTTTAGAATGCTAATTGATAACAAATTACACCATTGAATTTTAAATTTTATGTGAACATTTCTAGATTTATTATAGAAGGTGTAACCTAAAGATAAATGTAGGACATTGTCAGCAATAAAAGATAAGGCTGAAATATATTTCAGAAGATGCAGTGATTCTAAAACTTACAAGATCTTGTAAAACATTAGCTAACATGAAGTAATCCCCATGTTATGTAAGTTTGAATATTCCATATTCTGGAATCTACCACTATTAATGGACACTAGTAAGTTGTATGGGGAAAATAGTTGTATTCAATATCTCACAATTTTGTTGCTCTCCATCTTTGCCTTGGCAGAGTGTGGGTGAATGTAATAGACTTCTCCATGGATTTAGTGCTATGATATGCTTCAGACAGTCCAAAATGCTAGTGGATGCAGTATTATAGAAATGTCAATGTGCATGTGTCACATGCCTTGTTGTCTGATACTTCTCTGATCCACCCATATGAAAAACATGCCCAGGTAATCCCTGATCCGAAATGAGAGACACACAGAAAAGTCTGGAACCCAATCTGTAGCTTGACATACATTAATGCAAGAAAGTGCCTGACATGTTTCTTTTCAAATCTTACTTCTGGTGTTTCTTAGTATAGGTATCCCCTGAGCTGAGCTTTAATGTGATGGTTTGCTAAAGGTTTTCTACATGGATGAATGAAGGTGGATAAATCAAGGAGGAATTGGCTAGACCTAAAGCCTTTTTCATCTCCGGAGTCTCCAGGTAGTGGTTCAGATATTCAAAAATGTAGCACTAAGAAATGGATTTATAGCCCGGCAGTGTCAAACGCTTACCAAATGATTCCACAAGTATGGCTTGGTGACAAGCCAGGCACCCAAACTGGGCAGAGGTTGAAATCATGGTATAATCAAGCTTTATTTTATTTATTTATATCTACCACTATAAAATGAACAGGAAATCAAGTTTGGTTAACAACCAGAAGGCCAAGAAATAAAAACATTTTCATTTCACAAAAATGGAATGAAAGGGGAGGAAACAAACTTGAAGTGTTAGAAAAAAATATGTCATCAGGATCTGCATGGAGGTGGGAGGAGTAGGAAGGAGGTGTTCAAAAGGCATCACTGAGAAAGGCATATTTATCTTTGAAGAGGCGTTCTCCAACATGCCTGTAATTTTTAGGTTGTTTTCTTAGTATAGACAGATTACAGTCTTTGGGTGTGGACTGGGTCACAAACTGGGAGGGTCCTGTAGTTGTTGATAGCTTCCACAGAAGTCTGTTTTTCCTATCAAGACCTCTAGATTTTAACTAGGTAATTCCCGGGAATCTGACAGTGGCTTGTTTAAGGCTCCTTCTGAAGAATCAAGTAGTATAGTTTGAGAACCACCATAAAGACTGGTTTAAAGATGACTTTAACAAAAATAGGAGGCATAAAACTACTTCTCAACTTAAGGAACTGAAACTGAAAATTTACTATTACATACAAAAATTAATATACTTTTAATTAACAAAATTATGGTTTATCTACCTTTAGTAATAAGTTTTCATAATATGTTATTACCAGACAGAAAACAAAACCATCAGATATTTGTTTTCAAAATGCCTTAAAATATCTATATTCTGATGTAATTATTAATAGGCAAGACCAATGTTAAATAGTAAGAATTTGATAATTCCAACCATTCTGATTTTTTAAATGAATGACTTTTGATACATATATTTTACTTTAAAAATACTTTTTCAGGAATATTAATATTCAATATCCATATATTATTTATTGAAGGTCATTAAGTGTGCTCTTTGTCCTGTAGTTATAAGGTAGAGCCCTAGAAATTCCTGTTGCTACTAGTTTGTGGTTGATTTGATTTTACCAAATTGAATGCTTAATAAACATTTCATGTCCGCTCTTCCTTGCTTATACATTTAATTTGGTTCATTTTAATTAATTTTCTCAAAACTAATTATAGGCTACCTTATATATAATAATTCTTCATTATCATTTTAAGGGGATTTTTTTCATATACTAGTTGTTTTTCTCCCACTAGATTGCATATGCCTTTTTAATTTTTCTCTATCCCCCATCTAAATAACAACACTGAACATCATGAAATAGGCACTGAACTAAGAAATTATTTGAATGATCTGAACTTTCAGGTAAAGAAAGGAACTGAAAGTCAATGCTTTCTGTGACTATGGATTAATTTTTTGTTTTGTTTTTTACTAGGTTGGAGTTAGAACCTACCTAAATATTCTGCTATGAAAAAAAAAATTAATATCAGGATAATTTTCAGGCTTATAATAAAAAACATTTAATAGTGATTTGATGCAAATTTTCATGAACAGCCACAGCTTAAAGAATTATTTTAACTGTCACTTATTTATAGTTTAATAAAATCTGTGTTCCTCTATAGTTCAATTTGTTTGTGCTTGAAGAAATCATATTAAACTGTTGCTATAACCCCAGGATAAAATTTGTGTACTTTGTCCAACTTCACAAATTGGCGTATCCATTAACTGACATCAATGAACAAAAAGGACATTTTTCAAAAATGTATTTGTAGAACATTCCATGATCTCCCCCTTATGGAATGTAATAATAGCAATATTTTCAAAATTACTTAACTGTCCAGCCAACATTGGATAGTCCCAATTATAGAGAGAAGTGTCCCACTATTTTTGAAAATGCCTCTCATAGTTCTCATTTTCATACAGAAAAATAAAAGGCAATTGAATTACAAAGGACACAATTTTTTATATTGGAGAAATGTGTGTGGGTGTGTGTGTATGTGCACGTAAAATGTAGGCTACTTGGCAGGTGAGATTATGTATAATAGAGTTGTTTTTGCAAACTTATGTAGAAAGCATAATCAGAAAGTTGGAGTATGAGTTTCAGTTAAAACAGTGCTGATCAATAGTAATCTAATGCTAGCCACATAATTCTACCTGATAATACCATATTATTAAAACTTATTACTAAATGTGCTACAATTTACTTTTAATCAAAAATCATTTAAATTCTTCAGTATACAGTTTTAGTCTCCAGTCCCTCAAGTTTTAAGGTAGTTTTATAAATCTCCTGTTTTACTTTTTTTGAGGCCAACTTCAAAAGCTAAATTTTTATAATTTAAAATTTTTCTAACACTTTTTTTTTCTGTGCTGGAGGCTGAACCCAGGGCCCCAAGCATGCTAGGTACATGTTCTGAGATGCACCCCCAGCTAATTAAATTTTCTAAAATATATTGCAAAATGTGGTAGCCCTGAAAGCAAGTAATAGTTTCCTGTTAAAATCATGCAATTCTTCTGCCTATCTTGCTTCATTCTATAAGAGATCAAAGACAGCAGAGACAAAGCTTATTGTACATAGTAAAACATTGGTAGCATAAGAGCAGGAACCCCAAAATAGAAATGAATTAGGAAATCAAGATCAAAGAAAACAAGACACAAATGCACAGAACTAACATCTACACTGGTTCACACATTAGGGCCTTTACACATACCCTTTTCTATGCTTGGGCCAGTCACTTTCCCAGGTCTTTGGATAGCTCCCTCTTTGTTGTTGCATGTGTCACTTTTGAGATGTCATTTTTTCAAAGATGCTTTCATTGACCACCTTGTCTGAACTGGCTTTTAATTATCTTCAGTCACCTTAATCTGGTTTGTTTTCTTCAGAGCATTTGTCAAAAAGAGTTTCTCAATCACTCCATGTGTTGAAGCATTGCTATTTCTCTTCCCTGATTCAAACACCAGCTCCAGGAGAGCTTGTTCATGGTAGCATCCTCCAGGTTTGAATATAAGTTCCAGAGAACTCTTGTTAGTTTTAAGTGAATAGGTATTCTGATGAAGTCATTATGTGGCCCTAAGTTTTTTGGAAGTCAAAATGAGGAGAGAGGAATTAGAAGGGAAAGTGCTTTTACCAGTGTTTGCAGGAAAAACAACAACAACATCAATTGAAAACCTGAACAGAATTAGAATAGAGTTTTATCACAAGGAACTCCATTCAGCAGGTACAGAATGAAAGTAAATCTCATAGGGAAAATGTTGAAAGTATAGTACTTAGACCACTCTACCCCAGATTCACAGATTTGAGGTCTACAGAGATGTTACTAGAATCTTCCCTAGATCTTGAAGGAATGCACCGAGATGCACAAGGTACATAAGTATTTGGGAGAAGCGTCCAGTTATCTACTGAACATAAATAAACTATCTCAAGACTTAAAACAGCCGTTTTATTATTGTTATTGCCATGGTCATGGACAGAGCCCTGTGGCAAAACTAATCTCAGATTCATAATAGCTATTTCACACTAATTTGGGGACTGGGAAAGTTGGGGGTAGTCAAGCATTCTCTTGCAGTCTCTGACTTGTCTGAAGGTTGCCCCAATGACCTTTCCAACATGGTGACTTCCATTAAGTTATCTTCCAGAAGTTCAAGGTGTTCAGGGATCCTGAAAGCAAAAGCTGTCAATCACCTAAGGCCTGGGTCCTGGGGCTAGATCAGCATCTTTTCACCTATATTATTGCATTGGTGAAGCACTCCAGAATTGATGGAGACAGAAACCCTCTTCTCCATGGGAAATGAGTTAAGGAATCTGTGACCATTTTCAGCCTATCATAGTTGTAAAAAAAAAAAAAAACGGAGAAGCCTTAGGAAAAGTTTGCATTAGCAACACTTTTTTTTCTAGCTCACAACATCAAAAGCAAGTTTTGAAAAGTTTTCTAATACAAAAGATTGACTCTATGCTATTAAAGCTGTGTAGGATGATTTGGAAGTACTTCTAAAATTATCCTTCTTCCAAGAGTTTGTTTCCAAGATTTTTTTTGGTAGATGTATATAAAATATGATTGGCAAGATAACCAGTCCTATGTTCATTGACTACTGATTTATTTTTATTTGAATTTGTAATAGAGAAAGTAAAATTTAAATGACAGTGTTTCAGTGTTAGAAAATAGAAATGTTGTTAAAGTAGATCTGTGAAGAGGTTTATATGGTTGTTAAAGTAAAAAGAAATATAGTGTTAGGAAGAAAAATATAAAAATTAAATTTTACTGAATGGAATGCAAATGTCAACATGCCTAATATTTATAAGTGTCAAGCGAAAAGGTAAACTGGTAAGAGTGAGAAAAATTAATTTCATTGTAGACACAAAAATCTCTGGAGCATTTTCTATGGAAAATAAAACTCCTGAAGCATTTCCAGGCCAAGGGTAATGCTATTGTTGCTAGCATTTGTTTTCTGTTCTACCTAGTTCTATAACTACACCTGAAACCTACATTCTCAAGGTTTTTATAGGTTTGAATAATTATCTGTTGTAAATTTTCAAGATACTTTTAATGTAGCAAAACATTGTATTGGGGGTGTTTTCCCCTATGTCAGTACATTTTAGCTAATTGAAAACTAATCCACTTTCTTCACATATCTTATCAGATTGGTCATTAACAATGGATGATTTTGTTCTGAATTTTGTTTTTGATATTTTACTTCTTTCATTAAGAACATAATTTAGAGCATTCTTAAATTCCCAATTAACTGTCTGACTCATCATCTTTATACCTCTCCAGTCTTAAACTTTAGGTGACTTGGGTGGTGTATTATTTTGTTTTATGTTGAATAATAATAGTTTTGTAATTGGCAGCAGCTCACTGCTGGTTTTGAGATTGAAAGCCAGATAGGAAATATTGGAGTGGGTAAGACCAAAACAGTCATTGTTTCCACTGAAAATACAATTAGTTGTAAACTTTTATAAGAAATTTCCATTTATATTCTGTTACTTATTTCTTAAAAGTGGCAGTTATAAGTGTTCTTTCCAATATCCACCAGTTAAGTTAAAATGACACTGTGTTAGTTGGTAGTGGATAAGGATAAGAGGACTTGTCTTGATTTAAGAAAAATGACAATTTCGCATTTGCAGTAAATGGATGGAACCAGAGACGATCATGCTAAGTGAAATAATCCAGTCCCAAAAAGTCAAAGATTGCATGTTTTCTTCAATATGCAAAATCCAAAAAAAGAGGGATAAGGGGATAACAAATAGAAGAAAGATCAGTGGAGTATGAGGGAATGAAGGAAATGGGGGTGGAAGGGATAGGGAAAGACCAGGGAATGGATCTGAACTAACTTTCCTATGTAAATATATGAGTTTATCACAGTGCGTCTCACCATCATGTATATCTACAAGACACTAATTCAAAACAAAAACTATAAGTAAATAGCGAAAGAATTCATAGAATAGAAGAAAGGAAACGGGGGAGGGAGGTGGGGAGGGAAAGCAGAAGCACTTGAGAGTGAATAGAACAAATTATATCCTATGCTTATATAATTATGTAAAACTGAATTATAAAGTTATGTATAACTAAAAACAACCAATACAAAAAAAGCACCCTTGCACACAGTAAGATGATCATAGTTGATATAATGTAATTGAATATTTTTAAAAAGCTAATAGAGAAGATTTTTAATATTTCCAACAGAAAAAAATGATATATATCTGAGCTGATAGATTAATCTGATTAATTAATTAATTAATTAATTAACCTGATCTCATCATTATACATTGTATACATGTATTGAAATCCCACACTGTACCCTATAAATACATACTTTTACATGTAACAGTTATGGATGGATGGATAGATAGATAGATAGATAGACAGATAGATAGATAGAAATTTAACAAAAGAAAAGAGAGGCTGAAAATGTAGCTCAGCCTGCACCTGAAACATACATTCTCAAGGTTTTCATAGGTTTGAATAATCATCTATTGTAAATTTTCAAGATACTTTTAATGCAGCAAAACATTCTATTGGGAGTGGTTTCCCCTATGTCAGTGCATTTTAGCTAATTGAAAACTAATCCATTTTCCTCACATTTTTTATCAGATTGGTCATTAACAGTGGGTGATTTTGTTCTGAATTTTGTAAAGTGTATGTTTAGTATGCACAAGGTTTTGTTTGATCCTCAGTACCATATTTAAAAAAGAAAAGAAACATCAGTGTGGACTGACACCGTGGAATAGATGACAAATACAGTAATATCTTGATTATTCAAATGTAAGTTATTTCTGTTATCTGTAACAAATCCAGCTTTTCTAATGTGTTTCCCCATATTACTCAAACCTTTTATAGCTCCCGTTTACCTATCAATTACTGTATAATAAGCAAATAAGCTTATTTATCATTCACTTTAACAAAATAAACTTTAAAATGTTCTGATGGATGTACCTTTCTCTCCCAAGCCAATGGTAACTAACTGGGAGTACACTTAATTGACTGATCATCAAATCCAGAGCCATGAGTACTTGAAAGACAACTAGACTATGTTTATTGTCGTCTTACCAAACACATTCTACCTGAAATATTAAAGGAAATCAAGACTTTAAGTCTTAATCTTTGTCAATACTAGCATATCTAGAATGATCTTTCTTTTTTATTTTTTAATTAATTAATTAATTAATTTTAATTAGGTGTATATGACAGCAGAATGCATTTTCATTACCCTAGGTACATGTACACATATGGTGCAAAGCTACAACCAGAGAAATGAAGAGTTGTGTTGCAATTGTGTACAATAATCTTTCTTTTGATGAATAAAGGAAGTGAAGCCAGGCATGGTGGCACATGCCTGCAATCCCAGCAACTCAGGAGGCTGAGGCAGGAGGATCACAAGTTCAAAGCCAGACTCAGCAAAAGTGAGGCACTAAGCAACTCAGTGAGACCCTGTCTCTAAAACTACAAAATAGGACTGGGTATGTTGCTCAGTGGTTAAATGCCTCTGAGTTCAATCCCTGGTACCATAAATAAATAAATAAATAAATAAATAGAGACTTCTCCATACTCTGAGTTCAATCCCTGGTACAACAAATAAATAAATAAATAAAGTGAGACTTCTCCACAGAGATAAAGGTAGGTAGCCTGATGGTGTATATGTATGCTTTGTTTTTAGGTTCTGAATAGTTTTCTAGGAACATGGAAAACGTATTATGGAATTGAATAATATATCTCAATCTTCTTTGAACAAACCACTCTAATATACAAACACTCCATATAAGCCCAGTCTTTTTTGTTCATTATGGTATCTCCATAACCTAAACCAAGGCTACCCAGCACCAGTGGCAAAATCTGAGAATGAATATTCTAACTGATAATTTATCTACCACATGATAAAGTGTGATAAGCTGATCATTCTGTCTCAGTTCACTAAGAAAAATGAATTTTATGCAAAACAGATAAAGCAGATTAAAGTGCAAACTCTACCAATTGAGTTCCTCATATATCTTTGATTTTAACTCATTCAGATGTAAAAAATTGTCAAATGCCAGTTACTTTCCCCATCTTAAACTTCCAAGTTGGAAAACTTTTCAAAATTCAGAAATGACAAATTATCAGGCATGTATTAAACATGTTTTTCATTTTTTTCCTTTCAATTGCTTTTATCTCCAAAATATTCTTTTAAGAGTTGTGACATTTTGGCAGTAATGCAAGAGTTAGACTATATTTGTTTATTGACATTTTCCATCAGAGTGCCTTCTTCTCTAATAAGTTTTGTATTTCTGCTGTGAATATATAAATATATCATTGAATCCTAATCAAGTCTTAATGCAGGTGACAAAAGTTGGTATTTCATGCAGCCTGAGCCCTTAAATCTCCATCATGGAAAAGAATGTTATTAGATATGGAACAGTCTATACTTTGATAAAAAGATGAATGTTTCAACTGCTTTATGTGAAAAAAATTACTTCTACTATTTGGTGGATTACTCATATTATTGAATATTAGCCATATGTATTTGTATCAAAGTGTGTGTGCTTGTCTCTGTGTGTGAACTAAAAAGCTTATCCAGTTACAAAACAGAATCAGAAGATGAAATGCTTTTCTTGAGTTATTTTTTCTTTGTTCTTATTTTTTTTTACACTTTCTTAAAATATCTCCATAAGACTTCTTGGAAGAGTTTCATAAACAAATTCTAGAATTTGCAAAATAGATGATGAGTAGTATTTTTTTTCCATGAAGTACTGGTTTGGCCATACCTGATTGGCTTCCTAGAAGAATGGAGTGGATGTTCCCTAATAACACCTGTATCACCACTTCTGAGGTATATAGAAATAACTCCAAATTTTCCAAAGTGGGGCTTCCTCCAGGAATTTGCTTTCCAAGTATCATCTGTGGTGATTCCCCAGGTTTAGAAGGTACTTTAGAAAGACTTTGTAATGCAGGATTAGCTATCCTCTACTTTCCCTGGAATGGTTGCAATTCTTCAACACCAGGATAGACATTAAGTCTTTCTTAATTGGCTTGGGTCGGACAGGGAGGGGATATGTGAAACTTCTAGATCTGATCTGTTCTGGTGCTCCTGAGATCTTCCGTAGTTACCTCAGGTCTGTTTAGAGGAAAGAGTTGCTTCATGAAAAGATCCCTGACAGTCCACTTTTGAAGACTCTGCCTGAGGAAAGCTGAAGAGTTTTGCTCCGCCCACATCCCTGTTTCTAGACTGGGGCAACAGCCCTCTGTGGCTGCTAATGATTCACCTTTGAGATGTCAGAGAATATGTAACATTTCTCCTAATTTAGGAATATGCACACACACAGCTCTCTTGTCTCAAAATGGGATTTTTTGCTCCAGAGCTCTGCAGTGAGCAGCTTCATGTACATTTCAGATATTTGCCTGACTTTTTACCCTGTCCTGTCCTGCCTTCCTTCCGTCACAGGCATATCGTGAGATTCTGCCCTCAATAAATCACAGCCCTGCAAATTTCCATCTCCATGTCTGATTCTAAGAAACTTAAATATTATAAAACAAAATATGTGGAGATATCAGATCTCCGAATACAATGAAGACAACCTTTTAACTCAAAGGTTCATACTTAAAATGACCTGAAATGCTTAGGATAGTCTGTTTTATTACTAATAGAATTTCCTGGAGGGAAACTTTAATGAGCCTAAGCAATGGTTACCATTTGCATTCCTAGACCCACTTACATCATTCTAAATTTACTTATGGGCTAAGGGTGTAGCTCAGCAATAGAGTGCTTACTAGTATGCCCAAGGCCCTGGATTCATACCTAGCAGTTGGTGGGAGGGGACTTAATGCTCTATAAGCAACAAGTAGGCATTTTGAAAATGTTTTTGTTGTCTTATCATAACATAGTATCAAGATTTACTCTAGATTATTTAATGTAGTTTATTAAACTGCATTTTGTAGCTGTGTTTTTGCTAATAAACATAGTAAAACTGCAATTAGAGGCGTTTGTTGAATCTGTGTCAATTTGCCAGACTTAAATGACTTTGTCCTAACAGTACTGGCATGGAGATCAACATTTAATTGACAGGTTATATTGTGAAAAATGTAGCACGGCAAAGGTTCATAGACCTGTTTAATCTCAGCAGTGGCATGTTAAAAGACAAATGGAGATTAGGAAACATTTTCCTAAATAAAATACCTTATTTTATGTGGTACTGATAAGCAGAGTTTACAACATTAAGTAATTTATTCCTTCTACATTTATTGACTACCTTAAAAGTATGTGCAACTTTGCTAGGAATTTTCTGGGCACCCAAAATGGTAAAATAAAGGTCCTGCTCCCAAGAGGATACCACAGTTTATTGTGAGACCATGAATGAGGGATTGTGTTTGAGCCTAGACCAGTAAATGACCCCATGAATAAGCTTCTGTACATCAGTCTCATCTATAGCATGGCAGAATATAGATATATCTTTTGCAGTGAAATGAGCAACATGCTGAGGTTCCAGAGGAAAGTTCCCTGGAAGCTAAATATTATTTTTCTCATCAAAGGTGAGTATTACATAGCTAAAATATTTCAGCTGAATGACCTGGAGAAATAAACAATCTTATGAAATGAAATGCCTTCATATCTTTATATAACTGTTCATTTTGGAGAAAACATAACTTGGCTACACATCTTTTCTCCACTCCCATTCTCACTTCCTCCACTGAATTCTTGGAGTCTGAAAGATATCTTTAATTTAATAGATTTTTCAAAATGCTTACATTGTAGCAAGTTCTGGTTTGGGTTAAGTGGGAGATAAATCATAACTACCTCCAAAACTGAGTTAGGCCCAATCCCTGGAGGTAGCACAGGACTTGGCAGGGTACTCTGGCCAAGCTTTGCCGCTCTACAAGGTTGGCCAGAGTACAGATGCCATGCTGCTGAACCATAGTAGATGATTTTGTAAAGTTCTTACATTTTGAAGGTATTGGTTTGAAAAAGAGCTTTAAAACTTGACCATGTTCACCCTGGAAGCGTGTATATCTTAGTCTAATGGGGAGCTGTAGCCTTCATAAAATTTAAGATTCTCTAGGAAGTTCTGGGCCCCAATGGTTCTATTGGATTAGGTCTCTAGCTCATTTAATTTAAGAACTTTTCCTCTGTGCTGGTATCCGAGGGAATCCTCGTTGTAATCCAATTATTTCTTGGTGCAAGACAGAAAAGAAATGCAGGTAGAATACAACATAAATATATCCTTAGCCAGAGAAGACTCTAGTACTGTGGGAAGTTTTATTATTGTCAAAACATTTGCTGCAGCTCCCACCAATCCTTCCATACAAAAACCCTCCCCTCAAAAAGATAATTTTCCATACCCCATTGCTGTGTGTCTTGCTTTGAACAATGAATTATAAAGGTAACAATGTAATCTATTTCTAAGAAAACCAGTTAAGAGTCAGTAAAGGGTTCTGCCATGTAATCTCCTAGGTCTTTCAGTCAGTCCAGAGTGAAGATCCAAAACTACCCAATGGATATTGTGTAATCAATAAATAAAGGTTTGTTGTTCATAAACGACAGGAATTTTGTGGTGTTGGTTACAGTGGCATTTGCCTGTTGATGGGAAAAATTTAATTCCAGTTTATGGATTATCATTTAACAACCTGCTATGAACTCTAGTGTAAATCCTCATGGGTAGACGTTATGTTTTCATTTTTTTAAATAATTTTTTAGCTGTTGATGGACCTTTTATTTATTCATTTACATGAAGTGCTGAGAATCAAACCCAGTGCCTCACACATACTAGGCAAGCACTCTACAACTGAGCCACAACCCCAGCCCCATGTTTCATTTCTTATAGATCAGTATCAAGCAGTTGTTCAGCTGGATTATATGGTCGATATATGTTTAGCTTTTTAAGAAACTGCCAAAATGTTTTACAAAGTGGTTATATGATTTTGCATTCAAACCAGTAGTATATGAAATTTTCGGTGACTCTGATTCCTTGCCAAAATTTGTTATGCTTGGAATTTTTTAATTTTAGCCATTCTATTACGTGGGTACTAGAACATCAGTGTGGCTTTTATTTGCATTTCTCTAATGACTAATGATGGAAAGCATTTTTTCTCGTGCTTATTTGCCATCCAGATTCCTTCTGCAGCCAAGTGACTGTCCAAATTAGCCAACTTGGGGAGGAAAATTGGTTTCCTATTTCGAAATTCTGAAAGTTTTTTACTTGTATATATAGTCTGAATACAAATAATCTTTCAGATATATAATTTGCAAGTATTTTCTCTAAGTCTTATCTTTTCATTATTATCACAATGTTTTTCAAAGAACACAAATGTTTAATCTTATGAAGAATAGTTATCAATTTGTTCTTTTATGGGTTATAATTTTAGTGTTGTATATTTGTCTAACTCAAAGATTTTATCAACTTTTTTAATAATTTATTTTTTAGTTTATATAGTACACTTAAGATTATGATTAATGAGTTAGTGTTTGTATATGGTGTAAGGTATGGATTGGATTGGATTCTTTTTATTGTATTTTTTAATGGATATCCAATTGTTCCTATATCATTTGCCAAAAGGACTGGTTTTTCTTTGAACTGTCTCTTGCCCCATATTGAAAACCATTTGCCTATATAGGTGTGTCTCTTTTTGGACTTTTTCTTTTCTTTTCCATTGATAAATTTTGTCTTTTTTTAATGCCAATCCTGAACTGTCTTGATTACTATAACTTTATGGATATTTTTAAAATCAGGTTGTCTTGGTCTTGCACATTTATTTTCCTGTTTGAAGTTGTGTTGAATCTAGATTCTTTCCATGTCCACATGATTTTTAGAATTAATATAACAGTTTTTATGAAGAATTAGAGATTTTGCTTAATATTGCATTTAATGTTTAAGATTATCTTGGAGAATAATTAATTCTTTTAAAAAAGGATTCATCCTACTCCTGAAAATGGTATACCCCTCTGTTTAAAATTTTTTAATTTTTTTAGCTTTCTTTTTGGTTTTTAAAGTAAAAATTGTTTATATCTTTTCTCAAACTCATCCCTAAATATTTCATATTTCATGCAATTGTTTCTTTTATTTCAATTCCTATGTGTTGTTTTTGTATATAGAAATGGAATTGAGTTTTGTGCATTGATTTTTAAATCCTACAATTTTGCTTCCTTGTATATTAGTTATAAGTTAAATCTTATAGATTTCATTGAACTGTCCACTAAGTGATCATATTGTTCTTCCCTTCTAATCTAGCTGGCCAGAACTGCCAGGGCAACTTTGAATAATGGTGACATGATCAGACTCATCTGTCTTGTTTATGATCCAGAGGAAAGCATCCAGCTTTCATCATTTAGTATGATATAGCTGTAGGCTTTCTGCAGATGTCTTTTAACAGGCAGAGAAACTTTTACTTTTCATTTAGTTATTTTTAGGAAGGTATGTTAGATTTCCTAAAATGTTTTTTTTTCCTGTATCTACTAAGATGCTCATATGATTTTCCTCCTTTGCTTTGCTTTTATGGTAAATTATGTCAATTAACTTTTCAGTGGTAAATTTTTTACCTTCCTGGAGTCAAGCCCTACCTTGACTATGCTGTTTTACTCTTTGTGATATTATTAGATTCTTTTCAGTAAAATTATTTCCAATTCAACACATATGTTAGAAGATATTTAGCTGTAGTTTTCCTTTTCTCTTGATTTTCTGTGGTTTTGGTCAAGGGTTTCATAAAATGAAATGGGTATATTCCCACTTTTTCAATTTTCCAGGACAATTTGTGTAGACTTGCTACTATTTATTCCTTGAATGTTTGGTAGAATTCATCAGTGAAGCAATCTGAGCTTGAAGTTTCTTTGTGAGAAGACTTTTAGCGACTAGTTTGAATTCTTCAATACATATAGTGTTGTCTGGGTTATGTACTCCCTCTTAGGTGATATTTTGGAGTTTATGTCTTTAAAGAAATGTATCCATTTTTTAATGCCTCCTTTTGTATGGTTGTTCCCATTCATAATATTTCTTTTTCTATTTATTCTTCTAAGATTTTCTCTTTATCACAAATTTGAGCAATTTAATTATCATGTCCCTTACTATAATTTTCTTAGTATTTCTTGTACTTGGGACTAATTAAGCCCCTTATCTCCCCATAAAGAAGTCTCTGGAGAGGCAGAAGATTCTTTTCTGGGAGCTTTTAGGCCTTTTATTCATTTGTAGTACTCGAGATTCAACCCCAGGGGAGTTGCTCTACCTGAACTAGACCCCCAGTCTCCTTTACTTTTTGTTTTGCGACAGGATCTTGGTACATTGCTGAGGCTGCTTCCAGGGTCCTGGAGAACACTCCATGGGACCTTGTACAGATATTGAGAATTCTTTCTCTCCAAAGCTGTCCCTTTTCCAGTACTTTCTGTACCTTATGCCTGAGTCTTTCCAGATTCAATACAGGGAATCCCTGGGTTCTTCCTGAGTTCCTCCTGCACTATGCAGTCTCTCAAGATAATAAATCGGGGTGTGCATAAGATTCACCTCAGTTGTTTAGTTTTGCCCAAGGATCACAATTCTTTGTTACCTGACATTCTGTATCATTAAAAAATTTTTTTTTAATGTATTTTGGCTGTTTTGTTTTTGTTATTTCAGGTGACAGGGTAATTCTGTCCTCTTTCATGCAATGCTGACTGGAAGTGGGAATGACTAAGCTGATATAAAAAATCAATACATATTCTTTGTTCAAGGTGTTTGGGAATAAAGAAGTTGTCCTCAGATCAGGGTATTTGTATTGACTTCATCATTTACTAGCAAACCTGCTCATTTTTAATAAACGGTTACTTTGCCAATCATTTTTTCCCCAACTTGCTCCTCTAAAAAATAAAATCCAATTACCTACTTCCTGTTGACTTACCCAGAGTTCTACTATTAAGCTTTTGCATACAGCTCATCTAGATTGTAGAGAACTTATCTGGCTATATGTGTGAGTCATTCACTTTTATGTAATTTGCATTGCCAACTACATCTTCCAAATGGAATTCTGGTGACAAACTGTTCAAATAGGTCTTTTGTAAGTTTGCATCAAAGAAAGTTTTATGGAAGTATCTGGCATAATTAAATGTCTTTTCACGTGCATGTGTTTTTAAAATAACATGGTAGGAATGCTGAACAGTTTAAACAGGAAATATTTGTTGAGTCAGATTTCCTTCTGCAACTATAGTGCTGAGTAATTTACTAAGTTATAGCTTCAGTGTGATAAAGTGGGGGACAATGACTGTGCTCAAATATAATATAAACATAAGTAAGAAATGAAGAATATCTGTCTTAGAATATATAACATGATTAAACCCAAGCACAAAAATTCCCAGAGGTATATTTTTCTTATTGACTTAGTTTTGAACTTACTAAGTACATGTCTTTATTTCTATAATGCAAAAGTTATTATATATGTATATCAATATAATGACATTATATTTTTAAATGTTTATTTTAATATAATTAATTATATTTATTATTTATAATGTTTTAATTAATGATACATTTATCAACATAGTATACATGCTCATTTTAGTATATGCTAATTTTTTCTGTTTCTTAAATTAATTTTAATTCCATACATGCATCAGAAATACATTCTCAATATAAAGAGTCCAAACAATTCAGATAAAATAAAATTTCCTTGTTGTCACTTTCCTATCTCCAATCTTTATCTCTTTCTGGAGGTAATCACTGAAATGCCTTCAGCATCAATATCCCTCACCTTTTGCACCTCATACCATCCAACTTCAGGGTATGAATGTTAATCGCCAGCTCTCTCCTTTTGCAAAAATCTGTCCCTACAGTATGATTTTCCATTTCAATCAATCCTACATGTCACTCATCTTTCCCTGACTTCTAAATTTCTGATCACCAAGGACACCCCATTTTGGTTTATCATTTGGAAAAGTGGCCAAAATGAACAAACTTTTTTTTTTAATTATTTCCATTAGTTTTCATTTAGAAAAAAGCAAATTTATCATTGGTTAAATCTCTTGTCTGGGTTATACAATTGATTTTATCAAATTCTAAGATGGTGATTATATATTGTTGGGTTTTAGGTAATGGTTTGATTTTATGACAGGTTCCAAAGGATAGATGAAAGACTCTGCTTTGTCTTATGTCTCTGGCAAATTTGTTGAATTTCCAGTTTTCAGAATCTGGCAAACATAAAGATGGTGATACTTTGAGTCTCATGAAGTTTTCAGTGTGTTATGTGCTTTAGCATGATTGACAGCTCTGTCTCAGGTAGCAGTCCTTCCTATGGCTTGTCAAAGTCTGTGTTTCTAAATTAGAAGATTCTGAAAAGGAATCAAAACGTCAAATTTTGAATATTTGAAAAAATGAAAAATTATAAGAAAGCATTCTGGAACATTCTTTTCGTTCTGACTTTTGAAAGTTTTCCATTTTGTTCTTTAGATTTTTCTATAGAAGATCACATTTATTTTAGATTCAATTATTAGTTTTTAAGGAATACTAAGACAACAATTATCAGGAAATTAACCCAAAATGTCATAAGAATGTACTGTAGACAAGATAGGTCTGGTATTGTTGTTGTGGGGAAATGCAATGATCCATCACAATATTTTAAAGGCAGTGATAGATTTAAGTACTTGAGGATTGCAGAAACTAGCTTCCTCTTAAGTCAGAACATAAAAAGCTAGCTACCAAAGTGAATTAAATTCCTTAGCAACTAAAACAAGAGAGAAAACAGTCTTTTCTTGGTCTGTAATTCTGGGTATTATTTGTAAATATATTAAAATTATCCCTCTGACAGATTTTGGTGTAAGTTTCTACTTTATTCCTTATTTGCTCAGAACGTTCTCTTCCCTTCAACATAATTAAGTCACTTATTCCTCCATCGTATTGTCCCCATCACCCAACTAGACGCATTTTGCCTACTGTGTGGTATCCCAATAACTGGATATAAGGAGTTAATACTAAAAAAGAGGATTTGTTCACGAGGTATTGATCATGAAGAGGTGGAAGTCCCAAATCTCAAATCCACTTCCTGGAGCCTCAAACTAAGGGTGTTTATGGGATAAAGAAACAGGTGGTGGGAGGCCTGGGGAAAAGTGATCAGAGGCAGGGGGAAGTGCTGTAATCAGTTTTCACTCATAATTTGACTTCATGGCACTTTCTAAAGTCCATAAAATGGCACATCAGAGTGCCCTGAGGGTGGAGTTTTCCAGCCCTCTGATACCTGTGAAGGCTGAGGAAGGGGTCCTTGGTTTCACTTGGTTGGAGATAGTAAAAAAGAACCTCCAAGTTCCTGAAAAACGACTTAGGCAACAGTTACCATGGTGACCTGTACTTCAGAGTTATTAGGAAGAGCAAAGCTAACAGCAGTACATGGCTCAGCTTGTGACCTCTAAATAGAGATAAAAGCAAGTTACTAAAAGCAAGTAAAGACAGAGAGTTATTCACGCTTTCCCCTGGTTTCTTTTACCTGCCTCTCTCCCTTCTTTTTGTTTTCTCTTCCTTTCTCCAGCACCTCTGGTTTATACTCTAGCTCTACCACTGGATTGATTCTTTTGGAACTTGGTTGTGAACTTAATCTTTGACCTTCAGTTTCATGTTCTGCAAAATGCAGATGCAGGAGATACCCATTTCACAGGGTTCTTGGAGGATAACTGAGCCTCGTGTGTAAGAAGTCCAAATATCAGGTCTTTAGTGCTCAATACACATTTTATCCCCTTTCCTTCTACCTTTCTCTTCTCAGAGATTTCTTTCCTTCTCCTTTGAGATTTAGTTAAAAGTATCTTTTTTTAAAATTGTAATCATATGGAGATGAGGAAAAGAGGTAAATTATTAGCTGGAAAATAACAACAATGAATTTATAACATCAGTATTCATTTAGTGCTAAATATGGCTAGTCATGTTTTAAGATCATCACTTGCATAACTTCATTTAATCTCATCACAATTCCATGAAATATGTCCATTTTCACTTAGAGAAGCAAAGTCTTAGATTAAGGCAAGATCACAGGCACAGTCTGTATGTAACAAAGTCATAATGCAGACCTCAAAATGTTGCCTTCAGTCCCTCAACTGACTCTAAGCTCCAATGCTTGGAACAAGACAAATAGCCAGTCAAGGTGGATTCTGCTCCCCTTGATTCCATTTTACCCAACTTTTTTACTTAATCATGTCACTTACCTGCATTGGCCTCAGTACTCAAACTCCTCCTGCCTCAAGTCATTTTGTATTGGCTATTCCGTGTCTCTGCAATTTTTTAATACTTTCCAATCTCAATAAAATGGTCACTTCCTCATAGTGTTTTCTGGGATCATCCTATTCAAAGTAACAGAGTTCTTTCCCCAAAGCCTCTGTAGTATTACCAGAGTTTGTTTTATTCATAATTCTTACAATAATATAATGTTATCTTGTATACTTATTAGGTTTTCTTCCTTTTTTTCTTACTTACCTTGAAGGATACATACTATAATTAAGTGTGGACATTGCCTTTTAATTTTCAGTATTATCCTCTGTGCTTACTACTGTTCTCCCACATAAGAAATGTTCACTGTGACCTGAATGAGGTGAATGAGTAGTTTAAATTTTACACTCTGGTGAAGCTGTGTCCCAGACTATAACATTTAAAGAATACTTACTCTCTAAAACTGAGGGGTAACTCATTTGTATCTTCACCCTGAAATAATTAATAGTTAGAGATTTTCTCAGGTTTTTTTTTTCTCTTTCTTATAGTTCTCTTAAAGGCTTGCTATTGAATGAGATCAATGGATCACTTTTTAAAACCATTTATGGAGGTAGATTTTCTCCCCAGGATCTTTTATCTTTTGTGTGCATGCCCATGCAGGCACACACATTGGGGATTGAAACCAGGGCCTCATACATGCTATTGTACTCCAGCCCTCTAATGCTATCTTCCACTGGTACAGAAATCACATCAGGGAAAGACTAGTATAAAGACCATAAGTCGTTATATGAATCAAGTTGACCTGTGTTCTGCACAAAATTCAGTCTTCTCACTAATGGTATCATGTAATGTCAAACCTTCACATTCCTAATGATACTTTAAAAATCAGCCTTCCTATTCTTTTTTTTTTTTTCGGGGGGGGGGTGAGATGGCTACTGGGGAATGAATTCAAGGGCACTCAAGCACTGAGCCACATCCCCAGCCCTATTTTGTATTTTATTTAGAGACAGGGTGTCACTGAGTTCAGTGCCTCACCGTTGTTGAGGTTGGCTTTGAACTTGTGATCCTCCTGTCTCAGCCTCCCTAGCTGCTGAGATTACAGGTGTAGCCCAGAACACTTGGCTCCTGTTCATTTTTATAATGAAATTTAGGCATCAGATAATATCATTCATGGGTGGAAAAACTGAGTCAAAGAAGTATAGGACATACATGAAGACAAGTCAATATATATGGGGTCTCTGTAGGCTGACTCTTAACTATTTTGATGATAATAGAAGCTTATTTGACAAAATTTTAAAGGAGTATTAGGATTACAGTGAATATCATATGTAATATATGTGTAGTTAAGTAATCTGGTAAATAATCATGTATTACATCTATAATAAGCATAATTGATTTGAAATGAAGAGAAAAATATTACTAATTTTTTGTTTAGTCTCATATATTCTATGTAGGAAAAAACATTCAACTTTGGAAATAAAAAGCAAGTCTGCATCTTTATTTTGGGTATAACTGATGCCTATATATATCCATAGCACAATGTTTAAATTTTTAAAATTTATTAAATGCATTGTGGAACATTTAAAATACCCATCTGATATTTGTTATTGAACTTCAAAATGATATATGAGGATTTAGGTAAATACAGTCTGCCTAATATTAATTTTGGAAAGTAACTCAGAAGACAATATTTTGAAGACAATTCTGCCAACAATTATTAAATATGTTTTGAGAAGAAAATTGCTATCCAAATTACCCATCTCATCCTTGGCATTTTCTGAGAAACAAGACAGATATTTTTTAGTTTGTAAAGGCAGCTCACAACAGTTGCAAGTCAATTAATTATAAAAGATTTAACCATGCATTTGACCATAAAATGAATTGGTTGTGGTTGCTAGATTATAGTTTTAGATGATTTTATGTAGATCAAAGCATGTTTGACATACTGATGATTACAATGATTATCTGTGTGAATGACAAAAAAAAAATAGTAAGATTAAGAAAATATTTTTCTTGGAAAAGGTACAGAGTATGTTTTGAATAAACAAACAAAGCATGGAAAAATATTTGAATTCCTCATCCATTTTTAAGACCAGTTAATAAATTGAAGACATGCAAGTAGCTCATTATAGAAATCAAGCCTTATTTATTAAGAAGTGTTTATTTTTAATCACTGCATTCATTTGCTGGTCTAATGCATATTTTTCGCAAGTACTTAAAATCCTCATCTCTTTTTGTAGATGATAATTACTTTCCAAATACCTTTTTGTTACTTGGTCATTGTTTATCTTTTAGAAAGATAATGATGCCAACAACAAAAATCTGTTCCTAGAGTCTATTAAATAGTCTATGAAATTTGTGTATATGTCATTTTATTTAACCTTCAGAATAATTCTATAAAATAAATTCATTTGTTTAATTCACAGATATTTATTTGGCACCTAATAGCTATGAAATACTGTAGGAGTTTGGAACACAGTGACAAAATAAAGCTGTCAAAAGTCCTTGTCTTCATAGAGATTACATTCTCAAGGAGAGGATGGTGCAATTAAGAGGTGCATCAGGGACAGGTGATGCTACAGGAGTAGTGACCTAGTTTCTGCTGCATGGAGAACTAGCCCAAACTCATGTTTCAGACAGTTGCCATTTGGGTTCAGGTCAGTGGGGCTGCTGTGCTGATGTAGGTCAGCATAAACTGATCTCTGTTGGAGCAACTGTGGGTGTACTGTCAACTTCCAGATCAGTTGGAGGCTGACTGAAGGTGTTCCCAACCAACAAAATTTCCTTCTGCTTCACCTGCAATTGAGCCCAGACTTTTTCACATGGCAGTTGTGGCAGAAGAAATGTTGGGAAGGCAGTCTTGTTGGCCTTTATTTCATTCTTTTGAGTGTATGCTGTATAAGTATTGAACAGATGATCCACTCATACCACTTGTCATGGTTGAAAAACAGAACTCATTCTGCTGCTGCAGTAATATTACAGAGGTGTTTGGAATCTACCCTCATGCCAGATGTATGTTTGTTGAATTTTGAACAGCTGTGTGGTTTCCATTCAAAAAAATAACATTTTACAATAACCTCCCTATGAGTAACAACTAGTGTAGCCTATATACTTATGGGATATTTCAAACAAGAGTAAAAACAATATTCTGAGAAAAAAATACAAGTATTGCTTTTCCCATACGATTTTTCTTTGTTTTGTACCTTTTATGGAGGGATGTTTTCTCACATATTCACCTGGACTGTTGAATATCAAAGCAATATTAAATAGAGCACACTATTATGCAGTAGTTACTTTGAGGCAAATCACATAACTATAATTATTTTGTCAATAGGAAGGCTGAAACATACAAAGAATCAGTGCCAAATACTCTTGTATCAGATGTTCAGTGAAAAGCCAACAGATAGAAAATATATAAAAAATGATATTTGTTTTGTGTACTGTGGTCCATAACATTTAGGGAATTTTGGTTACAGAGTGTTCTCCTGAAAGAAGCAATGGCACAGAGTGCCTTCTGCATTGGAAGCAAAGGCCCAGGGCAGCAGGCAGCATGCAGCCCACCTTCATTGCACCTTTCCAGGAGGACTTTCTGAACCTGTCTCACCACGTGAGGACACCTCCCTAGAGGAGGCTTCTGTTGTCCTACAATAAACGGCTCCCACTCCTGCTGTATCAATGTACACAAGTTGCTCGTCGCCCCCCCCTTA
>NW_026000026.1:33534601-33541402 GCF_001458135.2 Marmota marmota marmota
CCCCCCCCCCCCCCCGGTTACTTTGCTGCAGCCGGACTGTAGCAATAATAGTTGTATAAAACCCCAATTCCATATAAATTCTTTTTGCTATTCTACTGATAATCCCTAGAGTGGGATAAATTTGCAAAAATTGTTTAATATTATTTTATTTCTGTCTCAAGCTTTCTCCTTTTGTTTTTTTCAAGTTATAAGAAACCTGTAAGCCTGGAACAGAGTTAATCCCCTTTTCTCCTCTATTCTGGCTTATCATCTCTTCATCAATCCTGGGCATGACTAAAGAGAAATACATCATATGTGATCCTTCTACTGACCAGCTATATGTCCTGTAACATTTGAGTACCCAAGTTGACAATCAATGTGGAAGGTCAAATTAGTTATTATAGAAAATGACTGGAAAGTGAACCTCAGAAGCAGCAGAATATTAGGAAATGACTTTTGAAAACACTAATATAATCAAGTGCTTCCTCCAACACCTACAAAATACCTTAGCTCATTAGACTGAGATTTAGATCTCTCACCATGTCCTAAAGCTTTATAGACCTGTCATTTCTTGTATTCTTTAGGGACACTGCTATGATTTTTCCTTTCTCTGAAATTGCTGGCAGTATGCTTCTGTTCTGCTACAAGCAATTCAACATCATCTCCTCCTTGACGCTGTCTCTTTCTTCCAATTCTTTCTACTTTTATCTGAAGGGCCAGAAGACACCTTTTCTCTCTGCTAAGTGAGTGTAGGTGACCATGCTCCACAGAATCATACTAAAAAATATCAGCTTTTGTAATTTTTTTGTACTGAACCCTATGTGGTCACATGTATAATTTTTGAATGAGTTTGGTGAGAACAGAGTGTTATTATATTTCATATTTCACAGATTTTCAAGTTATATTGATTTATTTTCCCCTTTTCTTGGAAAATTCCAGTGATTTAGATTATTATCAAATACTTACAAATAACATTCTTTTAAAAAAGATATTTAAAATATGACAATATAGATAGTATGTTATCATGAAATAAAAGATGTACATTTGTATTTCTTGCATATGCATTTAAAAAAACTCAGGAAACATACATGACTATGCTAAATAAATAATGCATAGGAATTGAGGGTTAGGACCTGGGCTGATAGCATCAGGGTTAGGAGGGACACTTTTTATTGTAAAAGATTTTTACTTTTTGAATTTTAAATCATAGGAGTATATTTCTCATCTGTATGTTAAATATTTAAAATTATTTAAATAATAGTAAACTTTTAATATACAATCCTGAGAGTCTAGGAAAGTTGAATATAAAAGTTTCATTCACTCAACTGATATCTAAATTACCCGACTCATGAGCTTGAGGTAGAGAAAAAAATGTGGCTGGTGTGGTCAAGGTTTTTACTCTTTGTCCCGTAGTTCCTCTTCTGTTACTCAGCATGACACTTTTGATGTCTCTAAGGTTGAAGCAGAGACAGAGAGAAGAGTCCAGGGGCATAGAGATTTTACTTGAAAGGCATCCCTTTCATTCATTTTTGGCAGATGAGCTTGACAGTAGGAAATGGATTTTACAGTCCAGCTACAGTTGCATTGCGGATTGTGCCCTATATCACCTCCATCCTAAGACTCAGCAATGGAGCAATCCCATTGCCAAATTGCCATTTGCAGTAACAGAAGGAAAAAACAAGTGACAAATCCTACACTGATTCTTCAAATGTCTGCCCAGAAGTGACACAGGCCCCATTAGGTGACATATCCTTGGCCAAAACAAACCTCAAGGCTCCATGTGACTTCAGAGTGAGCAGAGAATTGCAATGGCCCCAACTAGCCAAAAGTACCAAAAATAATGATAGGGACTGGAGTGTAGCTCAGTGGTGATAACCTAACATATATGAGACAGTGGGTTTAATCCCCATCAGCACTGAAATAAGTTAAAAAAAAAAAGAGAGAGAAAAAAAAAGTAGCATTGATTCCTACCCCACCCCCCAAGAAATCTAAGGGTGGAATTCCTTTAATTTTTCAGTTAATTATAATTTGAGCCACAAGATATTTTGGTTGGTTACATGTGATATTCACTTATTAGAAAACAACAGATGAGGAGGATACCTCAACCCTCTGCTTCTTCTTTCTCCTTTCTCTTTGTTTCTTCTTTTTTTCTGTCTTTCATGTTTTCCTCTGACCTTACCCTAAAAGCATTTTAATCTACAAATTACCAGAAAACCAAATCAAGCCAAAACAATGCACAAAAATACCTGCCTGCTTCTGAAATATTTGGTTGTTAAAAATTACTGAAATATAGGGGACCATGGATTTGTCTAGAATTACCAATCTAGTATGATAAATGGACATTGAGCTCTTTTGTCACTTTCCTCTCAAGAAGGAAGGGGTTGTATAGTTATTATGGTGATAATAACATGCCTTTTCCCAAGAAAGATTACACAATGAAGTGCCCTATACTCCCAACAGTGGTTCCACATGATGGTGTCTTTTCTTTCTTCCTCTCTATTTGAGCAGGAAGCCCCCTTGAGACTCATCCGTTGGCCCAACCCCCCTGTGACTATCAGGGAAACAGACTGGGATGTAGGGAATGCATAATGGATATTGGTTTTCATTACCCTGACATCTTGAATTAATCCCATTGGTGAATAAAGCAACAGTCAAGGTTTATGTCCTCTCATCAGGGGAAGAAATGAGTAGAAAGAATAGCAATGTACAACCTACTAGTCAGTTTGGTGTTTGTTTGAACTCAATAGCAACAACAACAAAAGCTTTGCGGTGACAAATTTCCCCTTACCATGCTATCAAGTGAAATGTTCCATAAACTATATCCTGTTTTGTTAGGTATACTGTAGACAATTTTCTTAAATTGTTAAGTTGCTCAGTGATATTAATTCTTCTTCAAGAGAACGTTGGAAATTTTAGCATTTAGAAGAGAGATGAGGGAGAATACAGTTGGCTCAGTGGAGGAGCAATCTCTTAGAGCAAGTAATTATGTCCCATCTGTTTGGAGAAATAAGTTGGCCTTTAAGAGAGTGAATGGAGTAACAATTTAATTAAAGGCAGGTTAGATTACATGCAAATTACTTGCTATTATTATTGGAGGGATCTGTCAAAATGGACAACTGGGAAAGCTCTGTTTTCCATGTTTCTTGAGGGAATAGGTCTTGGCATAGCTGGAGAATTTAACTTGATTTTTTGGACTTAAGTTTTAGTGCTGGTGTGTGGAATGAGATCATTACAGAGATCATTACATGTACTTCTGTTCTCTTTTCCTGTTCCTTTCTTACTCAGCTACTATTCATTCATAACTTGGTTTAACATAATACTTGAAACAACATAGTATTATCTGTTTTGAGGTTTCTTTCTTTGCTTTGCAAGAATCTTAGAAACAATCATTTGCTTAAAACAACAGACTTGATGAAAAAAATATTTATTAGCACTTAGTCAGCAATTCTGTGTTGCTTTAGCTCAGTGTACTTGAACTCAACCCACCTGAACATCCTTGTCTGTGAATAGCCCCCAACCAATTTTGTCTATGTCATTGTAGATTTTTTTAAACTTTTTAATTTGCTTTAATTAGTCATACATGACAGTAGAATGCACATTGTAGGTTTTATAAGCAATTCAGTCATTCTCAATACAACTCATTCTTTCTTAATGTGGGTTTATCTGTATCAATCTGATCTTAGTCTAGATTAATATGGAAATTCTACATTTTAAGATGCCAAACCATTCACAAGGAATTATTCTATAAATATTGAACTTGAAAATTACATATTTTATTAAGTCAATTCACATCTCAAGAAAAATCAGAGCTTTAATGAAGCCACAATTGTTGATGTGTTTAAATGGACACCAGGTCCATTACAAATGAGTTTTCATGTGTTGCCTAGTTATTTATAGGGTGGATTTCCACAAAGGATAGACTTGAAGTAATGAATCCATCTAAATCACCACAACTGATCTAAAAATACTTTTGGTAAGCTCAGGTTGCTTATGAAAACAGTGACTTTTTTTTGGTACCAGGGATGGAACCCAGAAGTACTCTACCACTGAGCTACATCCACAGCTCTCTTTATTTTTTATTTTGAAATACAGTTTCTCTAAGTTGTTGAGGCTAGCCTTGAACTTGTGATCCTCCTTCCTCAGCCTCTGAAGTCGCTGGGATTATAGGTGTTTTCCATCATACCTGTCAAGAGTGACTTTAATCCTCAATTTATCTGGTATAATCTCAGGTGACTGTTTTTCAGTTTATCCCTTGTCCCAGTTTTTTTTTTAATAGGCTATGGAATTTTTATTTTTAAAGGTTAACCAGCTAATAATTTTTAAATATAATATGAATGTGTATATATACTTGCATACATACATTAACATGGCATGGGTTATATGCATATAACAATAACGCAAAAGAGTATTTTCTCTATGATGCTTGGTTGTGGATATCTGTGGATAATGTAGGGTTTTTTATTTTAATATATTTGCTTTTTCTTCTGGATATGTGAATTTTGATTACATGAATAAAAAACTCATTTTCCATTAGATAAACAGGAAAATATCTTCTGAATGACTTCCATTAGATTAAGTTGAAACTCACAGTTCTGGAGATGGGAAGTCTAAGATTGAGGTTCAGGCCAATTCATTTTTTAAAATGAGGCCTCTTTGGTTTTTCTTTCCATCCTCATATGGTAGAGACAGTGGAATTTTTATTTTTAAAAATAGTTTCAATAGTACCATTGTGTAGGTCTATTAATTTAATAATAGTAATTTTTAAGTCAAAAATCTTTTAATCTCACAAGTATCATAATTAGGACATAAATTACAGAGTCACATAGGACATGCTCAGTATAAATTTGATTTTAATAAATTGTGGTTGCTATATGGCTGTCAGAATCTGAGAGAGTAACAGAGAAGTAACAATTGGCAAAGATCAAAGTGAACAAAAAGTTATAAATCTTTTTGGATAGTGAAGGTTTTAAGGAGCATGTTTTCCCATGTGCCACACAGGAATGTGAGCAAAGATCAAACTCAGGATGGAGGAGGACTAACAAAGATCAGTATACACTAACAGGACCAGATCTCACCAACTTAAAATGCAAGCCAAAGAGAGGGCTTCATGGACATTAGGTAGCAAATCTGGAATGCAAGGAACTGAAAACTTGCAACAGGGAGGTTGTATGCCAGAGCTACTTTGTGGGGACAGACATGTGAGCATTTATGTATTTCTTATAAAGGAGGGAATGGAGAGACCAGTGACAGAAAGTTGAATAGAGAGGTTAATAGAGAAATTATACTATTTGAAAATGCGTGTTTTAATTAGATGCATTCATAAATATAATATAAAAGGCATGGAGTAAGAAAAATATAGTATTATGAAATATCAGTATCAGATTTTTATGTCTCTATTTATAATGTCATGATTCTGCAGTTGATTTTTATCTGGGATTTTTGAGATCTGCCTATTCAAAGTAAACTTGGCAGTTTCTAACATCCTCCCCACTAGCTGCTACTCTGGTTTCTATAATTTTAACAACAATTAATTTCAAAAAGAATAGGATTGTAATTATGCTGGATATCTATTCAAAGCTATAGTCTGTGGTGTACAAGTCAATTTTAAAGCTTTTGAATCAATTTAGAATAAAAGTATCCCATCAAAAAGAAGTAATTTAGTAAAATATACGATTAACAAATAAAAATCTCTTACATAATTTAGAGGTAGCAAATGATTGGATATTTGCACTCTAGCCCAGGTTGGAAATATCTTCATCTATCAGTGGGTTTACAATAGATTTATGGAAACTACTTTTATATATAAGCCAATTTTTAGAATATTACAAGTGAAATAATATTTGCATTTCAGTTCAAATAACAACCTGATTTGCAACATATACAGTCATATATGAAATAAAAGTTTGTTTTCCCAATACCTTGAAGTTCATACTACTTCATTATTTGAAAATTTAAATACAGACAAAACATCAAATGGTCACATCAAGTGTCAGACTTAAAGCGACTCAAGATTTGGTCCTCCTCTTTATCATCACTATAGTATCTTTGCTTATTTCTAATCTGCTCTTTGAACTCTGGTGTATGTAATATCCCAGAGTCAGAAAATAGGATCTTTGACTAAAGGAAGAAAATTGATATCAAACCTCTTACTTTTTCTAGAAGCAAATATGTGGTATTAAATCTGTATATGTCATCTATATATCAGAAATAAACATTAAGTATGAGTTCTGCAAAAGATTGTGCTTTGGGTTAATTTAAAATAATTAACAAAAGAACTAGGGAAGTAGTTAAGTGGTAGAGCATTTGACTTGCATGCGTGGGGTCCCAGGTTCAATACTCAGCACTATCCCCCCACCAAAAACAATAACAAAATATGCTAATTTGAAGCACATACATGCTTTAATTCACATATATATATTTCCTTATGAATAATGAAAACACAACAATAACACCAGCAATTTTTAAAAAGTGAAACCAACAGAAGATTTTTGGAAGCATTTTATAACTGATATTAAAAGAATTTTCAGAGAAAGGCGATACTTTAAAAAACATATTTCAGTCTGCCAGCCGCGCAAGCACCGTACTCAGAGCTGAATTCTGGGTTCGAGACGGGGGAAGGAAGCGGTCCATCTCGGTTCTCCACACCGGTCAGACCACAGAGGAGGCCAGCAGCCACCATGTTGGTAAACTGACGTCACCTTCCCTGTTTTCGACTGACCGCAGCTCATTCAGCCATAGATCAGGTAATTTCAGGCTGCAATTCGCCTGCGGCTTGCAGACAGATTGCTAGGGTTCAGCGCCTGGGTGCTTCTTAGAACCTGA
>NW_026000026.1:33546311-33576843 GCF_001458135.2 Marmota marmota marmota
ATGGCAATATGTAAATCAATGGATGTGTAACTGATGTGATTCTGCAATCTGTGTATGGGGTGAAGGTGGGAGTTCATAACCCACTTGAATCAAAGTGTGGAATATGATATGTCAAGAAATTTGTAATGTTTTGAACAACCCACAATAAAAAATTAAAAAAAAAAACATATTTCATACATAATTAAAAAAGCTTTCAGATTATGTATTCCCTTATGAACTGCTCTCAAAGCTTACCAGTCTCCTATCTACCCCTAGTACACATCATTGCCTAAATCATCTTTTAAAATCATATTTTCTTTCTTTTATATCAATATAAAACTATAATATATTGATCTTTAAAACATAACCTTTCTGAAATACTAGAATTCAACATTTACCCTTGACTGGTATACAATAAGACTTTGGGTCTTGGTGCTATATGATGCAGAGAGATCACCCAGGTCCCTTGCCTATGTCTGGCTGGACCGCAGAAATAGTACCTTGCTTCATGATGCTTTAAGACATTCCACATGAGAGAGCAACAGAAAAATCCTCTTAAGGCAACTGGGAAATGAAGTCATGATTTTCATCAGAATCAGGGAAGGTTATTGAACATAATATCCACATGCTTTGAAAACATGCAAATTCACATGAAAAATCATTCAATGAGATGCCATCAACCTGGGGTAAAAAGTGAAAGCAACCATGATTGCCATTTTGTTTGTATGATAAAAGTAAGCTAGTTATGGTTATTCATCAAAATATATTCTTCCTGATACTTATAAGTTACATTGAAGAGAAAGTAAGAGTGAGAATATCAGTGGATGAATCCAAAGCTGTTTTAGAATTTAGACTATGACATCCTCTAATAAAGATGCTGGCATATTAAAAAATGAGAGTTGGTTAAAAAAAATAGTTAACACTATTGACATGACAATAAATTAAGCTTCTTTCTGAAAACTTGGTAATAAAAACTTGGGAATAATTATCTATTTGGCCATTTATAGAAGACCATTATTATCAGCTTTTTTTTTTAGACTTTGCTTCCATTTTTTATTTCTCTCCAGAGCTACATTATGGAATGCTAGTTTACCACCAGTTCTGGCAATGATTGTATTTTATGACTCAACAGTGGAGGACTGCATAATGTCTTGATTGATTGACTGATTAATGCAGATTTTGTAGAAAACAGGGGATAAAGAGTCTGAAAAGATTTTCTGGAAATGGAAAGGAGTCATATTACTTATTGTGTGTAAGATTTAAAGGTTTTTATATTGATTGTTTTAGAGTGAATCAAGTGCTAAATATAATGAGAAGCTTGTTTATTCCATCAACCAAATGGTTTCCGAACTGGTGATAGGATACCTCTATCATAAAAATTCTTCACTTGCCAAATCCTTTCTCTATGTGCATAACAAAACTAACAGCCCAAGTGTTTTGAGGGGAGGATAATACTGATCTCCTTCAAAAAGCAACTGCAAATTTCCTGTCCTTACAGAAGTGAATTGACTTTTAATTAGTATTCAAAAGAAGTAATTAATCTTCAATGGGCTATTTCTAAAGGAGAAGTTTTTTAACCATATTTCTCATAAATTTTTTCAGATAAGACCATCATTATTTTTAAGTTAAATATTAACTTTAATTGATAAATAATAACTATATATTTTTATGTGTTGATGTGTGTATATATGTGGAATGATTACATATAGCTGGTTAATATGGCTATCATTTCGCATATCAACCACATTTTTTTTTTGCATTGAAAACAGTTTAAATCTGTGCTTTTAGCAATTTTGAAATATAGGACACATTATTATTAACTATGGTCACTATGCTGTATAATAGATCTCAAAAACATTTCTTTCTTCTAACTGAAACTTGATACTCATGTCTGTGTTGGCCTCTGGTAGTCATCATTCTATTCTTCACTTCGGAAGTTTTATTGTTTTTAGTTTCCACATATGAATGAAAGCACATGGTATTTGTCTGTCTGTATGTAGCTTATTTCACTTATCATGATGCATCCACATTGTCAAAAATGGCCAAAATTCCTTCCTTCTTTATTTAAGCAGAATAATATTGCATTGAGTGTGTGTACATATCTCACATTTATATCCATTCATCCATGGATGGACAGACTTTAGGTTGATTCCATATCTTTGCTGTTGTGAATAATGCTACAAGAACAGGAAGTTCACACATCTCCTCAACATACTGAATTAAATTCCTTTCGGTTTTATTCTCAGTAGTGGGATTGCTTTGCCATGTGGTAATTCTACTTTTAATTTTCAAGACACTTCCATACTGGTTTAATAGGCTATACTAATTTACATTTCTACCAACAGCATACAAGAGTTTGCTTTTCTCCAGAACTTGTTCTGTTTTGTCATTTTGGTAATAGCCATTCTAACAGATGTGAAGTAATATCTTACTATGGTTTTAACTTGCATTTCCCAGATGATTAGTGATATTGAGCATTTCTCATAAACCCACTTGTCATTTGTATGTCTTCTTTTCAGAAATGTCTGTGTATAGAGATGTAGATGTGAAAAAATTATTAAGCAATATAGTCACTTTTAAAGCCCCCAACTATTCATGTGTTATACAGAAAGGAACAATATATGTGCACTCATTCATTCACACACAGGAAAAGTAATCTGTGGGTTGGGGAGTAGTTCAGTGATATAGTGTGTGTTTAGCCTGTGCAAGGCCCTGGGTTCAATATCAGTTTCTTTGCCCATTTTCAAAACTGGCTATTTTCTTAGTATTAAGTTTTTTGAGATGTGTGGTATGGGTGGGGGGTATGGTTTGCAGATATTTTCTACCACTCTGTGGACTATCTTTAAAGCATAGAGATGCACAGTTTTCAGATTGACTCTTGGACAGCCTTTTTCTTTTGGCATTGCTGCAGATTGAACCCTGGGCCTCATGCATAATAGGCAAGAACCCTACCAGCTATATCTTAAAGAGAAGCAGGAAAAAGTTTTATATTCCCAAAACCCATATGATTGAAAAACTGCCAAACTGAAAATGAAACATGCATTGAACTTGGGACTAAATGATCTGTTCTTTGGGCATTGAAGCAATGATATTGTTTTAACTCAGAGACCTATAAATTTAGGTACACAATCATCACTTCTAGCATATTTTTGAATCCTTGAAGTAGTATGAGAATTCATGGGAAAACCTCAATCTACATAAATGTGCTTCAAATAATACAAAAATCAAATATCAAATATCAGATAGGATTGAAGCACAGGTGCTATATGTAAAATTCTTGGATCATTTAATACATTTTATGTATTTTTTAAATTAGCATTAAAAATTGTTTAGTTTCTTTTCTCTCTTTAAGGGAGGAATATAAAGATACACCTCCCCAAGAGTTCTCTAAAATATTTTTATTTTATTGAAATATAACACATACACATAGTTACAGAGTATATTGTGATGCTTCTACACAGGTGGACAGTGTGGAATGAGCAAATTAGGCTAATTAACATGGCCTTTCCTTCATGTCCTTATCCAATATTTTGTGGTGAGAATATTTCAAATCCACTCTGTAGCAATTTTGAAGTATTCCACATATTACTATTAACTGTAGTTACTTTGCTGTGTGATAGTTCACGAGAACATTCCTGCTCCATAACTGAAACTCTACCCATTGGCCAACATTATCCCTTGCCCCTGTCACCCCATCTGCTAGCTCTGGTAATGAATATTCTTCTACGAATTTGAGTTTTTAGATTCCACATATAAGTGAGATCATACAATATTTGATAATATTCCTAACTTATTTTACTTGGAATAATTGCTTCATTTGCTAAATATTAAAATCAAAGTGTTCATCTATAAATCTTGACACTGGAGTACACCCTGTGTGAATCCATTTATATGAAGTTCAAGAGCAAGCAAAGCTAATCAAAGAAATCTTCAGTGATATTGGGCATATTCTTTTATATGGCTAAAGGTGATATAGAGATGTAAATGTGAAAACAATCATTAAGCAATATAGTCACTTTTAAAGCCCCCAACTATTCCTGTGTTATACAGAAAGGAACAATATATGTACTCTCATTCATTTACACACAGGAAAAGTAATCTGTGGGTTGGGGAGTAGTTCAGTGATATATAGTGTGTGTTTAGCCTGTGCAAGGCCCTGGGTTCAATCTCCAGCAACAACAACAAGTAATCTATCAAGTAACAATAGCACAGTAAACAGACACTATTTTCACCATCAGTTGCAATAAGGCAGATTACATTTTCTTACAATGTAAATTGTTGTGTTCATTTCAGCATCCACGTGTATTGGAAGAGCTTCGACAATTCAAAATGAAGACATATGCTGTAAGAAAACAGAGTTACATCCCCACTAAACTATTATAAGAATTCAGTTCCCCTTTTGCCTAGTGGTTATCATGAAATATTTCCTGATATAAGATAGTTATCTCTAAAATTTAGCAACCAAAATATTTACAAAGGAAATGATAAAGGGCTGCCAGAACTCAAGAATAAAAGCATTTTAACCTTATCATTAAGAAGAAAAAAGGTTATCATAAATAAGAGTCCTCATCCCTAAACAACATTGTGTTCCATAGTCTAATGTTCATTCTGTGATCTTATTGTGTCATTCTTACCCTAACAAAGAAAATCATGACTAAAAGGTAAAACAATAGTTTCCCCCCTCCCAGGGTGGGGGTGGTGGTAACCGGGTATCAAACTCAGGGGCACTCAACCATTGAGCCACATCCCCAGCCCTATTTTTTGTATTTTATTTTAGAGACAGGGTCTTACTGAGTTCCTATCACCTAACTATTGTTGAGGCTGGCTTTGGACATGCAATCCTCCTGCCTCAGCCTCCCAAGCTGATAGGATTACAGGCATATGCCACCACTCCTGGCAATAATAGGTTTTTGTTTGCTTTTTAACTTGTTTTTTATTTTTTATTTTTTCAGTCATTGATGGACCTTTATTTTATTTATTTATATGTGATTCTGAGAATCAAACCCAGTGCCTCACATATGCTAGGCAAGCGCTTTGACACTGAGCAACAACCCCAGCCCAGGTTTTTGATAGTATGTTCACATACTATGTATGAGAAAATATTATTATATTATTATTTTTGCTTCATATGTTAAGTAGTTCTCCCAAACGGATATCTAAGATCAATGCTTCTCAAACTTTAATATTCTTACAAGTTACTTGAAATCTTAAGATTAATCTTCTACAATCGATCAGGAGACTGAGATTCTGTTTTTGTTTTTTTTTTTAACAAGCCCAGGTCATGTTGATGCTTTTGGCCTGCGGACTACAATTTGAGCAACAAGCTCCTAGATTAAAAAGTATCTGTACTATGCATTGATTAGCATTTAAGTCAGAAAAAAAAGTCAGTGTTAAAAGTCAAGGCTCAAATATTATTCCATGGAAAGCAGTAGAATTTTCTATATATTTAATCCCAGATGAACAGCTGCATACTTTTAATAGCACTACCACTTATTTACTGTTTCTATTCTAAAGTGACTATAATAATAGCCCTTCAATTAGAGAGCTTTTTCAGTAATAGAATCAGCTTTTCTTATAGTGGTAGTTTTATTAAACTAATAACTGTTAGCATGAAGACACCATTACTGTAAATTATATTTATAATTATGGCACTAAATATACTCAGGCTGCATGCAATTATTAGAAATTTCTAACATAATCATTTACTTCTCCTGTAGCTCTCTTCCTATCACATAGACTCTGTGAACTTGTGTTAGTAGTGTATGCAAGCCTTTATAGGTAGCTCTTTTCCTGTATCCCATACAGTTATTCAAAATGATGCATGGTCTGTCCAAAAACCAGTGTCACTAGCTGCAAGAATTGTTCATTAGAATTTCCTCCCCATTGTCTACTTCCCACAATCTGGGTTGGTTCATTGTGTAATTTACTGTCTAGGTATACATTGGTTTTAAGGGAGGCACAGAATAAAGAAAAGTTCATATAAGAAATATACACATTAAATATTGATGCATAACTAACACCCTAAATTGCAGTGGCTTCAATGGTAAGCCATCAATTATCACTTCTGTTGGGTCATCAGGGGTGATTAGTTAAGATTTGACAGCTTGGCTGAGGTGGCTTTGCTCCACATGTATATCATGCAACTCCTCTAAGCCCATGCTCTCCCTTGGCAATGGCCTCTTTGAAGCCTCCACTGATCACTTCTGCAGCATTACATTGGCCAAAAAGGAATCATACATACAATCTCTACTCACCCTACTTATGGTAAAACCAAAGCAAGTCACATGGCCAATCTCAACATAAATGCAGCAGAGCAGTTTCACCTCCCATGCAAGTGAAAGGCAATCAGTGATCATTTCAGAATGACAATTGATTTTGCCAAAGACAGATCCTCTTTATGCATATAAATTCAAGTAATATCTAAAATCTGTGTTAGCTATTTTCACAACAAACTAAAATAGCCTCAGCTTTATTTAGCTAAATTAGAAGCATTGAATTGCTTGGTTTCTTTTAGAATCCTAGGGTTTTATAGAAAATGAGAAATTTTGATTCTAATAGTCACCCTAAAGTATTTTTTTCATTTTGATGCTGAATACTACTAGTCACACATAAGGGTTTAAGTTCCAAAATCTTGGTAACTAAAACCTTAGACAAGATGTTTATAGAGGAGTCATGATCACGTTGGGAAGGGCATCCACTCAACCACAAAAACATTCATCAAAGTTTTCCTCATAACTTTTGTTGTGGCTGTGCAGAAAAATATAACATCCTTCCAGCTTTGTAGTTCTTAAAATATTAGCAGAAAAATGAATAATCTCTTCATTACAGGATAGTAGGTCCTATATATCAGTTGTGCCTGTTCTAACAGGGAATGAGTTCAACCATCTGACAGAAGAGGGCATGCTAATCTTGAAGGATGAGGGGTCAAAAAATTAAAAAAAAAAACACTGGAATAGAAGGATTAGGCATTCTGAGTAGAGATGACACCATGCTGCATCCAGAGAGCCATAAGCAATGGCACAGAAATGTTGCTTATGTCTGGTACCTTCTGTCCAATATCCCATGACCAAAGATACTAGAGGTAAGCCTATAGCCTCATTGAGATGCAAGAAGAAGACAGAATTTACTGAAACTATGAAACTAAGTCAGTATCTTTGAGGGGTGTGCTTTATAGTTGTAATTGGAATCAATGTTGGGTTGAGAATAAAATAGTCATCAGTCAGAGCCACTCAAGCCTGACAACCACCTATGAGCAATGTTAGTCTGATTCATGATGGAAGAAAATGGAGCTACAGATTCCAAGAATCCCAGTGTAATTGAAACAGTTCCATCAGCTCCATTAATAGACATGTTCTCTCCTCTCCTACCTGGGCACCAAATAGGCTGCATTTCCCAATATCCCTTGTAGTCAGAAGGTCACGTCCTGGTCAAGGGACGATGAACAGAAATGGTATAACCTATCTGTAGTCCCAGTCCAACCACTGATGGAATGAGGAAGATTCCAAAGCCAGGAGGAGAGCAGAAAGGAAAAATAGAAGGAGTTGAGGTCCCTGAATAACTTTGAGAAGAAGAAAACTGCTGGAAATGAGCTTTAATTGTGACAATTTGATCTGGGAGTTGTTTCTTAACATTATATTAATCTACACTGACCCATAAAAGCAGAAATTCTAAGTTCAATTGTCATTCTCTTTCTCCAAGCTTCAGAAATATTGCAGGGCTATGCATATGGGAATTTCTTATGCTTCTGAGCCTTTCAGAGATGTGGGATATAGAATAGGATTTCAGAGAGAAAACCCAAGTGGAGAGAAAATGGCAGGTGGAGACTGGGGGTCATAAGGTGGCATTTTCACTCTGCAAAGGAAACATTTAATGTACTCATGTGGTTCATATTCATAACCTTGCAGTTTCATCATTCATTGGCTTATTCACATATTTGTTCATTCAGTACTTATTGGATGTTTACTGCAACATGCCGGCAATAGACCTGCTGAGGTTGCAAAGTGAGCAGAAGCAGACACACAAGGTCTTGCCTTCTGGTCAGCTCAGAGTTTGGAGAGTGAGATATTATAACTATGGTGAATACTGCAAAGGTGGAATAGAGAATGTGTTAGTGAAATTAGTATAGAGGGAGGAAAATATAGAGGAAGCTCTTCTGAGGAAGAGACTTGGAGCTCCGATATGATAGAAGAGTAAAAGTAAACTAGATGATTTCTCCATTCTCTATAATTGCCTAGTGATTTATTTTCTAGGGTAGATACACTAGGAGCTAAATACAGAACTCTACAACTCCGCCCCAGAAACAAATCAATCACCAAAATGACATGCCAATATTTGTCTTGCTTTCCCCCACCCAAATCCTCATATGAACATTAATTTTATATGCCTATACACTCACATAGCTGAATACCAAGATAATATTAGGACATCATTTAATAAATTCTGAAGAAAACTTAACTTTTACATTTCTGTCTTTTAAATTTTTAATTAATCTTTGATCTGATACATTATTGGAGATGCCTGAACCATAATGGGTAAAAATATGTGCTATTAGGTCGGAACCATTATTTGATGCATCTTCATTCTGATTTAGTCTATTTAACATAATCTCCTTTTTAAAGCATTAATGCTTCAGGGTCCATGTTTTAGTCAAGAAAGAATTGCATTTTCTCAAACCTGGCACTCACAGAAAAAAAGCTATTTAGAAATCACACTTAAGTGTTAGTGATAAGAAAATTCCCTTTAGGGGCCATTAGCACTTTACCCGTGGAAAAACTGTTGGTAGTTCTCAACTTTTTAACTCTACAGAGGCAAAAACTGTTGAAAAGTCCTTGGTGAGACTAAGATTTGGTGAAGCAGAAGCAGTTTATTTTGAAATCCCATTTTAGGAATTTCAGAATATTTTATTGGTTAATTAAAGGTTAGCATTCTTATTACTGCCTTATGATTTATCAACAATTGGATAAATCATATAAATCATATAATTAACTTCTATCTGACTATTTTTCTCCCAGTTACCTAGATCTGACTATTTTTGGTTTTTTCTTTTCTTTCTTTTTTGGAAGTTTATGTAATTTTATTTAAACATACACACACAAAATAAATGCACGCATGACCTGTCTATTCATTTTTTTCACTGCATAGCTGGGCATCAAGATTGGTGACTCTGATGGCCAGCGGGCTGCTCTTTCCACAATGGCTTTGCGGTTCTTGGAGGAAACATTGTGAGCAATCTCAACACAGTAAGATTTGTTCCAGCTTCTTGACATTGTGGACCAGGAAGTTCTGGAAGCCACTGGGCAGCATATGCTTTGTTTTCTTATTGCTCCCATAACCAGTGTTGGGCATCAAGATCTGGGCCTTGAATCTTCTCTGCACCCTGTTGTCAATACCTCTGGTTTTATGCCAGTTGTGCTTAATTTTGACATATCGGTCTTACTGGTGCTGGATAAACTTCTTGGTCCTCTTTTTGTTGATTTTGGGCTTCATGGGAGTCTGAGGGCAGCCGTGATGCCAAATACAGATGATGGCCACTTCCATTGGCAGTGCCAAAGAAGAAGAGCTGTTTTTGGTTTTGTTTTTTCTGTATTAACCTTCTTTGTAAGATTGGATCCATGATCCAAGCAAGAACCTACATATCTCTTCCTAATAATACTTTATTAAGTAACAATCTATCTTCAGTAAAATGCATAAATGTTAAGTGTGAAGACCTCTGACAAATATGTAAATTCATTCAACAACCATCCAGATGAAGGTATGAAATATTATTGTCCCAAGATGTTCAGTCCAGCCCTATTCCAGCTAAAGGCAATTACTATCTAATTTCTATGACTATACATAACTTCTTTCTCAAACTTGCTGTCACTAGAATCATACAGTAGATAGTCTTTGATGTCTAGTTTCGTTTCATTTAAAATCCATGCATTTTAAATAGTTTCTGGAGTACTAAAGATGTCCTAGGACTTCTGTAACTATTGCATGAATGTACAACTTCATCCATCTAAACAGGGGCAGGATTAAGGAATACTTGTTACCCTGAAAGTTTCTAATTACAACAAAGTATTGCTCTATACAGGTACTATGTAAAGTTAGCTACGGAATTCCTATGAAAACCAGCCTTAGGCAAATTAAAAATAGAAATAAAATTGCAGGCATGAAAGATATGTCTAACCTTATAAACAAGCTCATCATCTTAGCTACTTTTCAATTGTAAAAGGAAAAACCTAATTATAAATGATTCTCATCCATTTATTTAGGCTGCTCCCTGAAGGGCCAATTCTAGGTGATTCTTCATTAACCGTGTATCAGTTATTTGTCCTTGAATTTCAAAAATTCTTTTTTTCCATAATTTTTGTTAATCCAATAGGCCCTTCTCATTTGTACAAAATAGTAAGGTGTCAATTAATTTGTGGAATTTTGGATATTCATCTTAAGGCTTATGCAAAGGAAGAAAGAAAAAGTAAAAGCACTGAGGGTTCACTATGGCTTGATGGTCCAAGATACTTTCCTTTACATTAGTAAATTATATCCTTTCAATGAATAGTGGTCCATAGAATCAAGTACATCCAGGGGAATACTATGCCAGTTCAAATGCATTGGTACTTAAGCATGAACCACAGTGAAAGTTTACTTCTATTATTTTACTACTAAAAGAGATCCATAAAGAGTGTGTGCTTTTACAGAACAGTCCATGTGAGTTTGTTGTATTTCTAATATGCCTTGTTCTGTTAACTTTAAAATTCATTGATTCTAAGTGGCCTCTCTGTTTATGTAGCAAATAATAATGGAGAAAGGCTCACAAATACTAGGGCATGCAGCATTCTAATTTCTGGGATGTTAAAATATGAAAGAATGTGTCTTAGAATGAAGGAAATTTGTTGCTTGTATGAAACTGGGAATCCTAGAAATCAGGAATATATCTGAGAATCAATCATTTGAAAGAAGAGAAGCAGCCAGGGCTCAGAATACTTAATATATTCAATCAAAGTCTTTTGCAACAAATTTAGGAAAATAAGATGCTCAAAGACTCAGCTGATCTGGACCAACACTGACAATCAAAAAGAAAGGGAAACCCATAAAATCCTCAAGGAAAGGCTGGCATTGTGTTTTCAGCCACACAGAAACCAGAGTCCAGGAGGCAAAATATGTTCTCTTTTTTCCCTAACACAGATATTCTTAATTGTAGCAGATGTGATTGGTGTCCTGCCTAGATCGCCAACTGCCATAGGTACTGGTATTAAGGTTCCAACCTGAAAATATCTCTAGGAGATTGTCCTTGAGAGATAGGAGTCACCTGTTCCCATATGGTAAGGAGAAACTTATATAAGCAGAGAATCTGATCTGGTGATATAGAACTCAAGCCCCCCACCCCCCACCCCGCTGCCCCTCCTCAATGCTGGACATTGTGAGATGCAAATTAGATTCCAGAATTCCTCTTGCAATCAAGTGGAGACTGCTGGTCAAGTGAGCCTACATCTTGATTTTCCTTCCTTCCTTACAGATTTCTCCTAAAAGCCCTAACTCAATAAATCTATCTGTAAGAATCCCCATCTCCAGCTTTTCTAGGGAGCCAAACATGAGACACCCATTCCATCAATGCTGCCATGCTCACCTTGCTGGCCTGCTGGTCTTCTCCCAGACTCCATCAGGTGGACAAAAACCCTTGCATATGCACCACCAAAGTCCAAAGCCTGTTCTTATTACAGTGCTTTGTGTTCCATACTTTTTCCACTGGACACATGTGGACAAAGCAGAATGCAAGTCCTTTTCCTTGTAACCTAGAAGAGTCAAATTAAAGAAATTTCTTTTAAAATAATGAAACAATCTCCTGTATATGGAAAGCAGACACTGCCAAATTTTCAGTAGAAGTCTTTGAAAACAGTGACATTAAAATTCTTAACCACAATGAGTAAAATAAAAATAGATTTTAAAAAAATGTGATTTAAACCACAAAAAAGGTAAAAAAAAAAAAAGTCCACCTCTGTACAATATTCTAAACACAAGAATATAATTAAGATTGGAATATGAAATGAAGACTCATGTTTATTTGAGATTGATTGATTGATTGATTGACTTATGTTGATACAGGGAATTGAACCCAGGAGTGCTTTACACACTAAGATATAGCCCTAGTCTATTTTATTTTATTTTGAGACAGAGTCTCACTAAGTTTCTTGGACCTTTGCTCAGTTACTGAGGCTGGTCACTAACTTGTAATCCTCGTGCCTCCGCCTCCTGAGTTGCTGGGATTACAGGCGTACACCATCATGCCTGGTTTATACTCATTTATTGAGGCAAGAAAGTTAGGGGCTTCTGCTTATGTAATGAAGATTGCTCAAATCAAAGCCAATCATGCTGGCATTTTTAAACTGACTGAAATGCATAAGCCAAGCTATCACATGGAATGTTGGCTATAGAGCATGGTTTGTGGTCCTCAAAGGAATAAGCAGTTGAGGATGAAATCACCATAGAAGCCCTAACAGTTCAGAACTTTAAAAGAGCCATATCCTTGGACATAATGGGGAGGTCTGATTATCTCACTATTGCTCATTCATATCTAATCTGTCTTCCATTCAGTGTTTGTACTAACAGAGGCACCAGGGATGGTGTGTGGAAGAGGAGAGAGAAGCCTCAAGAAGCTTGGGTTTCAGTGAGAATTCAAAAGAAAGATGAGCAAACCCATGGAACAAAAATTAGATTGAAGAGGAATTTTTGAAAATGATCCCAATCATAGGAAATGTGTATATGCACATTTGCAGGTGGGCATACACACACAGAAAGAAAGAAAAAGAGGGGCCACCCTAAAAGGGGATAGGGGGAGGAAAAGCACACAATCATGAACAAAGAGCATAGAATAATATGAAGGTTTGATTGAAAGTCTCAGGAAAATGTGAGTTGTAGCAAGTGGTAGGCCACAGAGATGATATCAATGGAATATCATTTGGGTGTTAAGCTTACAGTTTTAAATTCACTGAAAGAGGACAAATGGAATTTACTGGGAGTCTAGCACGTCAACACCTTTTTATATTTAGATCAATATACAGTGGCTGGAAGGAGATGCTTGTACCTGAGTGTTTGTAGTGCCACCTAGAGCCTCAATGCCAGAGAGGTGCCCCTTGAGACAGAGGAAGCAACTAAGAACCACACCCCCAGTGGCCCACATGTGGAGCACACTTTAGATGGAATCAACAGGGCAGTGTTGGTACTCAGGATTTCCTGATTATTAACTCAATAATAATTTAATTACCGAATTAATTTTAAAACGTCCAAAATCTTCCAACATGTTTTTCAATGTTTAGTGTCAAAGTTGAAAAATAAAAGTGACAGCAATAAAACAAAATTATAAGGGAAAAAAACCTCTATTCCTTTCAATGCCTTTCATATCCAAAAAAGCAAAACAGTATTGTATTCATATATATCAATCACAACTATAATATTCTATGACCTAATATTAGAGAGTACACTTAATGAAAGATATTTAGATATTTATATGGCTTCCAGCAATTCAGAAAATTCAGTAACTCCATTCTGTTCAGCAGTTATGACTCTTGTTTCCCCTCCTTAAATGCAAATCAAGATTAGACTAACACTTCAATGTGGTTTTGTCTTCTCAAGGTCATGTTTGGCCAAGAGTATCTGTCAGGGTTTCTCCCCCCACCCTCCTTTTCAAAGCAGGTACCTGTGATCTGATTAAATATTTATAAGTGTGGGTAAGTAGTTAAACAGAGCAGAAGTAGACCCTTAGCGACAAACTCCAGGGGTCCACTAGATGATACAGGATGTTGGAATCTGAAAACTTGTCTTTGACCGGATTTAAAAGCCAGAGTTGGTTTGTTTGGTCTAAGTCAGTGTTGCTTTCTAAGATTTATTCATTGAGGTTCAGAAGTCATCTAAAAATACTCTGAGTAATTCATGGGTTCTCCCTTTTCTCTAGAGAGAGCTTCACTGTTTGTCCCCTGGGTTTGGAATACAGAAGAGGGAGACACTGACTGGGATGTTTTACTGCTGGGGTTAGGGACATCACAGCAGCTGCTTATTTATTTATTTATATGTATTCATTATAATGTATTTTATTTATTTATTTATTATATGTATTCATTATAATGTATTTTATTTATTTATTTATTATATGTATTCATTAACATTTAGTATTTATAAACATTGTCTAGGTTGGCCTTTATTGGGGGCTGAAATGTCATAAATATTTGTCTTTATGGTAATATTCAAGTTAATGTGATTTTGGTGTCAAGAAGGCCAAGTTCAGTTAGTAAGTCTCAATTGGGCTGCTTAGTTTCCCAGGCACCTTTGGGGACTTGTTAGGAACATGTAGAGAGGTATGAGCACAGGTTAAATGTCCAACCACTTGCTTTCAGAAGAAAAAAAGTTAAAATATTAAAATCAATCATGATTGGGAGCCTATATCCCTTCAGTTGCTTTTCCAAAGCCTTCCAATATTCCAAATGAAGCAGTTGACAATGACATTTATGTAAAGGGAGGAAAAAAAAGTCATTTTTCAATCTCAGATTGAACGGAGGTGGATGGAGAGGAAAAGATGAATTCATTATAAAATACTATATACACACACAACTATATGAATATATATGTAAATGATAAAAGAAGTTAATTCCTGACCAATTATAGAAGAAGCTTAACCTTGGCAGAAATGCATTCTATTTAATTATAATTAGTACTAAGCATTTGTAAACATTTTCTAGGTTTGCCTTTATTGAAGATTGACGTCATAAATATTTGTCTTCATGGTAATATTCTAGTTAATTTGATTTTGGTGTTGATAAGGCTAAGTTCAGGTAATCGGTCTCAATTAAACAGCTTAGTTTCACACTAAAAAATTATAATGAAGGGACACAATTTACTCCAACTGTAATTGATTGACTCATGCCTTTGGGCACAGAGAGATCTTCAAAAACAGACCTCAGGGAGACCACGCCACATAGACACTAGGAAAATTGATTCCATTTTCACATGTCCCTCCCCAACAATCAGGGGCATTGCTGTCAAATGGACAGTAGAACTTTAAAGGCAAACCACCTCTGTACTATCCATAAATAAGTTCTAAATTAAAAGAGTTAAATTCAGAAAATTACATAAAAAATGAGCAAAAATGAACTTGTCATTTTGCATGGGGGCTAGAGAAGAATGCAGAGTTTTCAGTGGATTACTGCCCCCTTTAAGCTGTTAGGATACTTTTCTGCTTCTCATAGGTTGACTATTTCCACTAACTTTTTTTCTGAAGTATCAATATGTTTACTTGAAGCCTTGTGTTACTATTAATGGTCACCCTGAAAGAAAGCCAACATAGTAGTTACTTTGGAATGAGATAATAACCAGCATAAGGTATCTGAATGCTTCAGAGATACTGTAAATATTTTGTATTGAGATCTGGGGGGAGGTACCCTACTGTGTTACATTTGTAACCCTTTATTGACTTATGATTTATATACATACATTTCTACTTTTGTGGGGATTGTACTCAGGGTCACTCAACCACTGAGCCACATCCCCAGCCCTGTTTTGTATATTATTTAGAGAAAGGGTTTCACAGAGTTGCTTAGCACCTTGCCATTGCTGAGACTGACTTTGAACTTAAAATCCTCCAGTCTCAGGTTCCGGAGCTGCTGGGATTACAGGTGTGCACCACATTGTGGGCCAGTTCTACTTCTTTTATACTTCTTTTTTTTTTTAAGTTTAGGAAAGAGGTTTATTAAAAACATTGGATTCCTATACTTATTCCCATAGACCTGAAATTTTATATGAGCACTGACTACCTATAGTATTCCTTTTCCTGATGATGTTTCTTTGATGCATGTTTTTATCAAATGTATCTAATTTAATGTTTCTTTGAAACAGTGTTACCATTTTCCTAGACCTTGTTTCTGCAGTATAAAATCTAGTGTCAACTTCCTATGTCTGAGATGACTTAATGTCTTCCTTCCATTTGGGATTTAAAAAAGAATTTAGATTAAACGGTTTCTATGCTTCTTCCAGCTGTGTTTGACAGTAAGTCCTGGCTTTTACATACCTTTCCATCATCCTTTGCTGGGCAGCAGACATCCCAGTTGCCTTTCAGTAGAATAAAATGTCCAATGTAAGCACTGTCTTTACTCACAAGATACTTTTTGAATCCATGTGGTGTTTCCAGAATTGCCTGCTCCATTTATTACATTCTATACAACTTTGTATTTTAATGTCTTGGGGTATCGATTGCATTTTAATGAAAAAATGGCCCAGATTAGCAGTAATACAGCCAGCTGTGGGCTGCGATGTTAATATACACCTACTGTTTCAATTTGCTGGAAAAGCTGATAATGATGGAAGAGCACCGTTGATTCCGAAAACCATGCCTGGCAATTACATCTGTCATCAAGTCGGCTCTTGACCCTTCAGCTCTAGCAGCTTGCCTTCAGCGTTTATGAAAAAGAGAGAAAGGCAGGGCCAGTACAAGCATCTCCTGCTGCTTATATAGATTTTATCTGGTGATTGAACATTTGAAATCTGAAAGCACTAATATACAGGAGTAGTTAAAGCCTGGGCCATGGTGTCAAACCCAACAAGATGATGTTACCCATAGCAAGAGGATATGAGACAGGGCTGGATGATGTCAGATACACCAGCAAAGAGCATGATGTCAGACATATCTGGATACACATTCTGGTTCATCCATGCCAGTCTTGTGAGATTTGGCAAGGTAAATACATAACTCTCAGTCTGAGATTTCTTATACCAGAAAAGGTATAATTATATCTGTCTTATTGCATTATTAAAGATAATAAATGAGACAATGTATGTAGACACACCTTAAGTCACACCTGGTGTGCTTCCTTGATGGTCATTGTTTCTTATATATGTGCTTCAGTTTATTTTCTTTCCGATCAAAAATTAAGATTGGCCAGGCACAGTGGCATACTTCTGTAATCCTAGCGGCTCAGGAGGCTAAGGCAGGAGGATTAGAAATTCAAAGCCAGCCTCAACAAAAAGCAAGGTGCTTATTAACTCAGTGAGACCCTGTCTCTAAATAAAACACAAAATGGGGCTGGGGATGTGGCTCAGTAGCCAAGTGCCCCTGAGTTCAACCCCCAGTACCCCCCCAAAAAAATAAAAATTAAGATTGGACATGGAATAAAAGTTTTATTTTGTCTTTTAAAACTTACTCAAGAAAATATGTACGTATATACTATATGATTGTGCTTACATGAAACTTAAATACAAGTATAATCCTTGTACTGGTTCTCTTTGTGAGGCATGATAAAATATGAAATAGACTTGGGGTTTCTACATTTTGAAATTGTTCTTTTTTTGATCTGGGCCATAACTGTTGGATTTGGAATGAGTAAAACTTTATTGAGCTGTATATCTAAGATCTATGCACGTTATTGTAACTGTGTTATAACTCAACAAAAAAGACCTTAAAAATAGTAATATTTCTCAAATTTCATAAGGAGATATAAACTAGTACAGGCTTCTATGAAATTGAAAGTCATGATAATATTCAGTAATCCAACCCTTAGTTTCTCAATGAAATAGTCCAACAGCAGAAATATTCCAGTATCAGATAAAAATATTTGCATGAGAGTGCTCATTGCAGCATTTCATATAAAAAGCAACATTGAAAACAATATAAATTAAATGTTGAATAATTACATAGTTGATAATGCATCAATTCCAGAATTATAATGCCACCAAAAATAACTATGCAGAATGGTTTGGCCATTTTAGAAGACTCCTTGGGGATGTTTTATAAAGCCAAATACACATTGGTCCTATGACCCAGCAATTCTGGCTTGGGATTTCTATCTCTATATATGAATTCCCACAAAGATTTGTACATCAGTGCTCACAGCAGCCTTATTCATAACAGCTAAAAACTGGAAGCAATTCAAAAGTCTATCAGTAGGAGAGTGGATAAATAAACAGTGGCATATTCGTATAATGTGATACTACTGAGCAATTACCACAACATGAATAACTCTCAAGACAACAAATGCAATGAAAGAAGCCAGACACAAAAGATTATGCATATTGTAAATGATCACATGAACCATGCAGCTCCATTCATGTGAAATTCCAGAAGAGGCAAAATTAGTCTATGGTGATAAATACTAGAGGAGTAATTACCTTTGGTAGGAAAGGAAGAAATTGGTGATGGCAGTTGTCTTCACGTGGTTTGGCAGGATGTACAGCAACCATCTTGTGACATTGAGGATCTGCCCAATTAAACTAAAAATGTCAGTCTTAAAATTGTTGAATCGGTGAACCAATCCCTGGACCCACTACTTCTTTTCTTCTTATGTAAAAGAAGGTAAAGCAGTAAAGAAGGTATGTTCAACTTAACTATAGCTGATAACAGCATGTAAGAGATGATTCAGAGAAAGGCTATTTAGGAGTTACTAAGAAGAGCTGCAGGAATTCCAGAAGCCTCCTTTCCCTTCCACTTGCATTGTCAAAGTGATGGACCTGGAAGGGAGGCTAGCATTCATAGAAAATCACATTAAGCCCAAAGAGGTTATATGTCTAAATCAAGGATATGTGTGATCAAAATTAGATAATATACATTCAATTCCCCGTCTCATTTTATGAGAAATAAAAAAGGATAAAATACTTGTGATGATTCCCAGACAAATAGAAAAAGTTGTCTCTTTTTTAATGCTCAAAGGGCATAAAGTATAGAATGAAAAGATTTGAGGAGAAGCTACTAAGAATAAGATGTTTGGACAGTGACAAGAGAGTGGTACATACCAGTGTCCTAATGATCTCACTGTGGGCAGGGAGGTGGTTTGCTCTGCCAGGCCCTTCAGTATCAGGTGTCAGTCATCTCTCAAAATCACATGCTTGATATTGTTACATTTTATTGAATTTTTAAATTTATTTACACTTGTGCTATATCAATAAGTGTCTATGATACATTTTGGATCAGGTTGTAATAGCTGGGTATCGTGACACATTCCTGTTGTCCCAGTTACTCATAAGGTAGAAGTGGGAGGATCTCTTTTAAACCCCTGACCAGCCTTGACAAAAAAATGAACCATGTTTAGAGAGAGAGAGAGAGAGAGAGAGAGAAATTTATATAAATCTGTATTAATTTCATGGTTGCATATAATTATGCCCATGTATTATTTTCCAAAAGAGTAAATCATGTACAAAATATTTTAATGAAATTATTAATGCTTGCATGGATCTACGTGAGGTAGACAATTTTAATTTTCTCCCAAGCTATTTCAGATGTGTTTTACTTCTCCCCCTCAAAGAAGGTATGAACAGCAACACTTCCCCCACAACCAACATATGCCCAAGGAACACTTGTAGGAAATTTAAATAGCTTTGTCACCTCTTGGGATATGTTTTTTTCAAATAAGGAGAAGTTTCATCTTTTAAGGAAATGCCAACCCTATGACATCCAACTAGTTATTGACAGAATTTGTGGTCACTTTCTTACTAGTATCTGAATGAATGAGAACTGGATGGCTATCTTGTTGGTTGTTAATGCTATTTTATTTATTTTATCAATGGTTAACATATGCATTTTATTGCAATCATAGAATTCAAGAGGAACAAATATACCAGTCTACCTCACACACTTCCTGTCCAATTGTCCTGTTCCCTTCCTTGGAAATAACAATTTTATGTGGTTCAACATGAAAATGTTATGAAATGCTAGATAGTGAGAAGCCGCTTCTTATCCATACCTTTCATCCAACCTGTTACTTCCCCTCAAACAATGCTCTTAATTTTGCATTCACTTTAAAATATATTATTTTGAACATATCCACATACTTAATTTAATATTCATTTTTTAAATTTTTTTAGATGTCAATGAACCTTTATTTGTATTTATTTATATGCAATGCTAAGAATCAAACCCAGTGCCTCACACATGCTAGGCAAGTGCTCTACCACTGAGCCACTTCCCAGCCCTAATTTCATATTCTTTATCCTGTTTTCATACCAGTGTTAGCATGCTGTACATTTATTTTCACAAACAATGTTTTCAAGGCCTTTGCATATCCCTTCATAAAGAACTTCAGGAATCTTTTGTTTGTATAGTTCCATTGAATTCCCACTGCATGGAAGAATCACATAGTGATAGTCCCTTAATGATAAGATTTAAAATGTTTCCACTATTTAACTATGATAAATAGTGCTTCAGTGACTGACCTTCTGTGTATATTATTATGCTTGTGTGGAGCTGTTTTTGCAGTATTCATAGGAAAGATGCTTGGGGAATTGTAGCAGATATTGTCAACTTACTCTCTGTAGAGCAAATCTATGGTAACAAAAGATGTTATCAGAATTCTCAATACTCCCTTTACACCCTTCCCAAAACTCATTTCACCACTGTTCCCCATCTCCAAAAGAAGTAAGCACAATGCTGAAACATCACTTATGATCTTTTTTCCTTATGATTCCCCTGAATATATATATATATATATCTATCTATACCTCCAAACTGTGTGTGTGTGTGTATGTATATATATATATATATATATATATATATATATACACATATATAACTGAATATATATACCTATACCACACACACACACACACACACACACACACACATATCTCCCTAAATAGCATATTATTTTTGAACACTTGGAAGTGGAAACATACTGTATAGATTCTTCTATAATTTACTTCTTCATCAGAGCATCATGTTTTGAGATCATCCATGCTGATGCCTAGAATGGTAGTGTTTTCATTTTCACATGCATGGTGTATTATTGTGAGAAGGCACTGTAATTCCTGGATCCATTCTAGTGATAGGCATTCTTGTGCTAATTATTTTTTTATATTTTCAATAATCTTGTTATGAACATTCTTGTCAATGTCCCCCCAATGCACCTTATTTCAAGAGTTCTGTAACTCCTGGAGTATAACTAAGAATAAAATTTTAGAGTTTTGTGCTATGGGTATTTTCAACCTAGTAATGTAATTATTAAGTGTTTTCTTAAGAAGTAGTACTACTTTATCTCCCCAGGAAAACAGATGATTGTTGTCAGTCCACATCCTTGCTAAGAAATAGAGGTGTCAAGTTTTTAATCAAGTGAATACAAATCATGTATGACTGATTTTTTTTACTTATAATCTGGTTGAAATGTGCACTTGAGTGAGTCTAACAAAGTTGAGCATCTTTGCAGATATTCATTCAGATCTTTACTTCTTTGCATCATCAATTCAAATGTCTGTCCTTTATTTGATTTTACTATTTATCTTTTTATTCTTTCTTATTAACTCAAACAGTGTTCCTTATACTACATTCTGGAACAAGGTGATTCCCAGTTGTATTTATATACCCTGAAATTAGATGCAACCTTCCCAATTTCAAGCCTATTTTACTTCCTAATATAAAGATTCAAGGCCATTTCTTTTTAAGTCTCATTTTAACTTTGTCTTACAAATGTTGGCACTTAGAATGTCTACTATAATTGATACTTAAATATATCCTGATTTCCATTATTTCCATAATTTTCTATTTTTTGACCCATGAATCACTTAATAATGTGTGATTTTGTATTTGTAAAATAATGGGGAATCTCTTGTCACTTTTTAATTATTAATTTAAATTCAACTGCAGTGTCATCAGAGACTATTCAGCATAATACCAGTACAGTTAATTTTAAATTCTGATTAGTTTTATTGCTAATATGGGGTCAGATTTTACAAATGTTCACATGTTCAAATATAATATATATTCTCCACTAAATTAGAATAATAAATGGTATTTTTGATTCTTCAAAGCTTCACCATTGAACCCATCAATTAAAAAGAGTATGATTTGTCTATTACTAACATAATTACACCCAGTTTTTATATTCAGAAATGGGGGTATGAAGTTTTATCCAACTGCTTTTCTAGATACCAAGTTCTAGCAATAGATTTTTCTTTGTTATGGCCATTTTACAACATACCCAATTATTATCTTGTTGTTTACTAGTATCTTTCTATCATATTCCATTGATCTGTCTTTTTATGCAACAACAGAAGTTTTGATTGGGTTATAACCAGTAATGAAAATGAAAACTGAATCCTGATATAACAATATACTGATAGACCCTAGTCAGAAAATTGAAGGAGATCCACAGAGAGAGAATTTAGAAAAATGAATAGGGTTGTGGTCTTTTTGCGTAAAGGAGACATTGCATATTAGAAATGCAAATGTAAATCTCAACAGAGGGAAGTACACATTGTTAGTTATTATTTAAACCCATGTAAGCAAAGACTGTAATGCTTTGCTTTGTAAAAGACATCATATTAAGGAGATAAATGTCATATTAAATTATACTTGCAATGCTTACCCATGTCTCCAGAGAAAAGGGTGAATATAGTTAATTCACATGTTACACTGTTGTTACCATAGCCTAAACCAACTAGATTAAATAGATTTATTTTTTGACTAAAAGTAACAAGACTTAATGATTGCAATTGGAGTGTGCATGTGTGTGTGTGTGTGTGTGTGTACATGTGCTTAACACACTATCTGCTAATAAATTAAACCAACCTCCTATGTTAGTACACACAAGCTCTTCTCCATGATGTGTGGAGCTCCTATAAATTAAAGCTAATTTATAAAATTTCAGCAGTGCTTCCTCCACCCCTATACTTCCCATCCTATGCATTACAAAAATTAATTCTGGCCACTCCAGATGTAGCAAGGGAAGAGGTATAATACAAGTAATTTACTGAAATTTTATATTTTCCAATATACATATATGAAAAAATATATACATATACTTAAAATATTGTGATGATGTTGTATCAGAAACATATGTTTATATATAGTGAAGTACATTTATGTAGTGATGATGTTCTGTATATAACTAAATATGTAAATATATATAATTGAAGATATGTTATATGAGAAGCAAAATCATGCCCACTCATCCAAGATTTTAGGAACTATTAATTATTTAAAACATAAATAATTTTGCTTTACATCTTTTGTTTTTATTTCTCTTGATAATATAAAAACTAGAAGAAGAAAATGGCATAATCAGCAATGTCAAAATAGTAGCAAGTTTAATACTGAAATCTGATCTCCTGAGCTCTGTTTAAGTTAATACCCAAAGCCCAAGTAATAGGTAAGTTAGGTATGAAAAGGGCTATTACCTTTTCTAGGACATTAATATTCTGTTTCCTATCTTGGTCTAAAATTAGAGTCTTATTTGCCAATGCAATATGTTTTATGAGCCAGTTCTATGTTGCCTGCATTTTGAGAGTATTTCTATTTAAATGAAACAAAATGAACATTTAAATGGGAAGCCCATTGAATTCTTCTGAGCTGTTGGAAATATCAAATGCTTCAGCAAGAAAGCAGTTTTATCAGTTACTAAGTGCATAGGCACTGCATAATCTTGCCCATTAAAAGCCAGGTCAGGTACATGTTTGATTGCTAGGCAGCTGCTGGGGAAGCAGTTCCTTCCAGACCTATGACTTATGCCACCTGCATTTCATGCCAACCTCTCCACACTTCCCAGGTTGTTACTAGAGAGGTTCTCATGTTCTTCTCTTTGTTTTTTTTTTTTTTTATTTCTCAGTCGTAAGCACTGCATTTGTTTGTCAGCTTTTATCAGGGACATTTCTGGAAGCTAAAAAATGATAGACTTATATTAACTGGTTCTGAAGATTCACATTAAACAGACAGAGCAAAGACATAAAGCCATCTGTGGAATTTAAGACATAAAGCCCTTTGTGGAATTTAAGAGTGTGGATGAGAATATATTAGGATTACAGGGCAAGCCCTATTGTACCTCCATTTTCACAGAATTGGTTTAAAACACTTTCAAAGAGAATAAATGGGACAGCTGAGAGGGAGGGAAGAAAAGGAGGAAAATAGGGACCTGGGAAGGAAAAAAAAAGAAAGCTGGCAGGCAAGAATAAAGAAAGAAAGAGAGGGAGGGATGATGGAATATGGAAAGAGGGAGAAAGAGGTGGATGGAAGGAGGGAATTCACTTTTTGTCATCTTTAAGAAACATTATAGATGGATGTGAACTCTTACTGGATATTCCTTATGTGATAGACATTTTATGAAATGTTTATTTACCTCTTCGGCTACCTGAACTATTTCCCCAGCACGTATAAATCTTACCTGTCTGATGGTTTTTAACTTCAGCCCCTGACCCTGGAGTAGGCTTGGAGTGAGGGGGAAATCTGTAGGCGGGGCTTGCGGGGCTCTGAAGGGCAAAGCCTGCTGGATTCCCCCTCCCTGACCTTGGACATTATGGAACTGATATAAAACACCAGCATGTAATGTTTTCACCCATCTGGGAAAGAGGGTCCATAGCTCTCTTTCCAAGAGAGGGCATGTTGACAACAGGCATCAGACAACAACAACAAAAAAAGAAAGAAAAAAAAAATCTTACTTTATTCTACTGCAAACAAAAAAATTCCTGAGATCTTTGATTCTTTTTGGAAGGTAGAAAGGGGATGAATGAGGCTTTCAAGGAGATGACAAAAGGAACAGAGGACTCCAATTAATTGTCCATCCTGACAGGTTTAGATACAGGCTGGGAAGCCTGGTGTGTCTTCTTCCATATTCATGAACCACAAAAAAGCACAGGAAGCCTGCAGCTTTCTCACACTAGCAAGTGAAGTATGTCAAAACAGTTTTACTTCTTGCTTTCTTAATTCAAATTTAGACCTGCCCTGTGAAGGGCTGAGCCATGCAGAAAAACAACAATCTAGAATGATATCTTTAAGTCTCTTCACCTGATCCGTTGAAATAGAGCAATTCTATTCTGAAATTAAATTTTTTAAATAATTTTTAAATTAAACAAAGAAGATAGAATGAATTAGAACTTTATTTCAGACTATTTTATATCAGGGTAGATTCTTAGAAAATAAAGTTCATTACCAAAATAGATTGTTTTAATTATACGATTCTAAGTGTATTATATAACTGAAATATACTCTATTGTTATAATTAAGTCTATTATTTTAATATAGTGAATATATCTGAGCCTACAGTTCATATGTGTTGCCCTACATTTCAGATGACTGTGGGCCTCTTGGGGAAGAAATTTAAGCAGAATATGTCAAAAGCCATGTCAGTGCTATTCCCTTTAACATAATAATTCCATTTCTAAAGGAAAAAAATTGAATAAGACCCTAGGCATACAAAATGTGTTTCAATCATAATGATAAAAAGGAAATAATTTGGCAACCAGGAAAGGGGACTGACTAGGCAGTTGCTCTCAGTGTGGGGAGCAATTTTGCACCACCCGCCCCACAATCAGGAGACAAATGGCAAAGTATCTTACAACAAAGAATTATCCAGCCCAAAATGTCAAGAATTCCAAGCTTCAAAAACTTCATTGGAGTTGTTAGCATATACTGATTCAACAAAAAAATGTGCAGTCTTTTTGTTTGCTTGGTTTTGGTAGTCTGATTAAACCTAGGGGTGCTTAGCCACTGAGCAACATTCCTAGTCCTTTTTATTTTTTGTTTTAAGAAAGGATCTTTCAAAGTTGCTTAGGGCCTCTCTAGGTTGCTGAGGCTGGTTTTGAACTTGCAATCCTCCTGTCTCCGCTTCTCAAGCCTCTGGTATTAAAGACATGTGTCATGACACCCAGCTAAAATGTGTAGTCTTTAAAGATCAATTTATAAAGGCTAGGTTTCAACATGGAAAATTATTTGATACACTTAAAAGAAAATAGCAGGATACAAAATTATATATAGATTTTATATATATATAATTAGATTAGATTGACCCTGAATTTAGTGAAAGTTAATTTGCAGTATCTCTCATTTACACAAGCCCCTTCCAAAGACTCTTCAGGTGTAGCCATTGTTCCCTATCTTTATAGATTTTGTATTTCATATGGGTTTGCTGGGCTCTGCTGGATGGTTCTCATTTGGGACCTTTCACATGGCTGCAGTAAGATAAAGTTTGGAACTGAAGTCATCTAAGACTCACTGGGCCAGACATTATGAATGATCATCACTCACAAGTCTGGTGTCTCAGTGCTCCTGATAGGCCCCGCTGGATAGCAGCATAGCCTGAACACAACAGCTCAGCACTCCAGGAGGCAAGAAACAGAAAGTGCCAGTACACTTAGCAGCTAGATCCCAAACAGGAAGAGCATCCCTTTTGCTGTAGGCAATGATTTAATACAGTCCCAAGCCAGCCAAAATGAACCCCCTGGAGGAACAGAACCCTTCTCTACATGGGAGTGCTATGCATTTAGAGCAAAGGAAGGGCTTGTTGGTGGCTCTCTTTAAACATGGACTATGAAAGCAAGAGACATTTGAATTCCAGGACTACTATAAGATAGGTAAGGTCAGAGTTATAAAGCAGGAACCTTTCCTAGAAATTCAGATGTATTGAATCTGCCTCCTTCCAGAAGGACATGGTCATGTTACTGAAAGTCATAGGCCCATGGACAGCAAGTGTGTGGAATTCAAAAGGCCTCTTCCGTAAGTCCAAGTTTCTTCAGGAAAGCACTCAGGATTGGGGATTAACCTCAACCAATACCAAACTTCCATTCCTATTTCTCACTAAGTGTAGATGGTCCATATTCTGAACCATCTTTGTCTTTAGCAATCCTAACCACATACATTTCTCTTTTCTCAAAGTAAGGTCCTTACCACTAGTAAATGACTTCCACAGCCCTTCACCATTTACCCCTCTACTAATCCATTCTGCACTTAAGGCTGGGTTATACTTTCATAGGAGAAAAACTTTGAAAGTTTTTGGGTCTTCAAAAAGGAAGATGGGAGAGCCTTACATAGGAATTCTTTCCTCTAAGTGTTTAGTGGTACAACAGGAGAAGGAATTTTGACTGGTGAATATCATAGATTATGTATGCAGAGTGATATTCTATGTGGGATTGAATGACATGCTTAAACTAATGATGTCAAGACATAGTCATGCCTATGGCATGCAGAACTTCTGGATAAAAAAAAATGAATATTTCTGACAAGCAGCAGTAGGATATTAAAGGTCATGAGTAGCACTTTGCCAATTAGAATGCTCTAAAAATGGACTACCCTAAAATTCTCTAGTATAATTTTCTATTATGAAAATCAAGAAGATCAGTGACACTTACCTTAAATTTCAAATATTTACTATTGAAAGTATTTTGTGCATTTTTAAAATAGGTAATTACTAGTATCTAGATTGCAATTTTAAAAATTACAAACTACATTATATTGAAAAATGTGCCCCAAGATATTTACCCTTTCAGGATTGTGGAGTGCTTCATAGAGCAAATAAAAAAGCAAATGAAGCAGAACTCCCTAGAGGCCACTGAAATCAGCATTGAATTAATCCGGGTTGTTGACTAGTGTCCTCCTTGGCCAAATATCTAAATTCTTATTCTATTTCTAAATACAAGAGTGAATGACCAAGACTGTTATTTGCATTAGGGGATTAATAATCTGTGGATTTAGTTAATCTTACTTCTGATTGATTAGCAAATAGTCAAGATAATTAATAAGATATGCACATGTGTTATAAAATAGATATTTGCAAATATCAGTTCAGAAGGACATTCTCAAAAAAAATCTACTCCATATGATGCCATTCCACTTATTGATTCTTGGTTTTATTTCTTGAGCTTTAGGAGTCTTATTGAGATAGTTGGTACCAGTTGTTAATATATTGGAGTCTTGATCTTATGTTTTATTTAGCAGTTACAGTGGTTTTGGTCTAATTCCTACATCTTTGATCCACTTTGAGTGGAGTATTATTGTGTGTGTGTAAAATGGGCAATAGAGATCTAGTCTCATTCTTCTACATTTGAATATCCAGTTCTCCCAGCCTTTGTTTAAAAGGCAATATTTTCTCCAACATATCTTTAAGGTACCTTTGAACAGGATCAGATGACTATGTCTGTGTGGATTGTTCTTCGTGTCTTACTCTATTCTACGTGTCTTCATGTCTGTTTTGATGCCAACACCATGCTATTTTTGTAACTATATCTCAGTACAATTTTGAGATCTGATATTGTGATACCTCCAGCATCACTCTTATTGTTCAGTTTTGCTTTGGCTACTCTGGATCTTTTATTCTTCCATATGAATTTTAGGACCATTTTTTCTAGTTGCGTGAAGAATGTCTTTGATATTTTAATAGGTATTGCATTGAATTTGTAGCTCACTTTTGGTGATGTGGTCATTTTGACAATAATAATTCTGTCTATCTAAGGATAAGTGGGGTGGCTTCAAATTAAAAGGCTGCTATGCAAAAAAAAGGAAACAAGAGCTTGAAGAGAGATTCTACAGAATGGGAGGAAAAATCTTTACCAGCTACTCTTCTGATAGGTGATTAATATCCAGAATATATAAAGAACTAAAAAATATTAACACCAAATAAAACAAATAACCCAATCAATACATGGACAAATTATCTAAACAAGTATTTCTCAACAGAATAAACACAAATGGCCAGTAAATACATGAAAAAATGTTCAACATCCATAGCAATTGGGGAAATACAAATCAAAACCACACCGAGATTGCATTGCACTCTAGAATGGAAATCCTCAAGAATGCAAATAACAATAAATTCTGGTGAAGATGTGGGAGAAAGGTAACTCATATGTTGTCAGTTTGACTGCAAAGTGGTATGACTACTTCAGAAAGTAGTATGCATATTCTTCAAGATTAAGAATGAAACTACCATATGACCCAGGTATCCCACTCCTTGGTATTTATCCAAGAGATCTAAAAGCAGCATACTCTAGTAATACATGCATACCAACATTTATAACAGCACAATTTACAATAGTCAAGCTATGTGACTAGCCTCAATGCCTGTCAATAATTAAATAGGTAAGAAAAATGTGATATATATAATAGAATTTTATTCATTCATAAAGAAGAATGAAATTATTTCATCTGGGGGTACATTTGAGAAACCAGACTTAGAAAGTCAAAAGTGGAATGTTTTCTCATAGGTGGAAGCTAGAGAGAAATAAGGAATTTTTTGAAAGGGGGCTGTCTATGAAAATAGGAGGGAGAACAATGGAGTAGAGAAAGGAGATAGAGAAGGGAGGAGGGATGGGAAAGGTGAGCAACTGTGTAATGAAACTGCCCAAATTATTCTATGTGCATGTGTGAATGGATCACAATGAATTCTACCTTTATGTATCATTATAATGCACCAATTAAAAACCAATAAAAGAAAGAATATCAATAGAGCAGAAGAAGGGAATCAGGGAAAAGAAGGAGGAGAGGGAAAGGAGAAGTACTAGAAGTTGAAGTGGAGCAAATTGTTATATGAATTTATGAATATGTCAAAGTGTGCCCCACTATTATGTATAACTATGATGCAACAATAGAAACGTTTAAAAATACACTCATTGGAAGCATGCCAGGATTCCGTGAGACTTAGCCAGTATTTGTTTAGCATTATTTTATTTTCTTTATGCTAACTTTCTCTGACACATTACCCTTTATGTCAAAGATACCAATCTACCCTATTTCTTGATTATCAAGGTATTATGTTCCAATATCTGTGAATTGAGAATAAGATAATAAATTTCTTAACCATATTTTCTCTAAAATAAGTTATCAAATTCTTTGACCATACCCTTAATTCTCATTTTTAGTTCATTATAGCTAGAGAAGAAGTGGAATTTAGGATTAATATGAACTATTTCTCCATAGCAAATGGGGCCATTTGTAAGAGTGCTAGGACCTGATGTTGTGAAGATTCTAAAGTAAAGAAATGCTCTGGGGAAAATAAAATCATGGCGTTTGCAGGTAAATGGATGGCACTGGAGAAGATAATGCTAACTGAAGTTAGCCAATCCCCCCCAAAACACAAATGCCAAATGTTTTCTCTGATATAAGGAGGCTGACTCATAGTAGGGTAGAGACGGGGAGTATGGGAGGAATAGATGAATTCTAGATAGGGCAGAGGTATGGGAGGGAAAGGGAGGGGGCAGGGATTAGCAAGGATGGTGGAATGTGATAGACATCATTATCCAAAGTACATGTATGAAGACACGAATTGGTGTCAACATGCTTTATATACAACCAAAGATAGTGAAACAGGTGGTATCACTATACCAGATCTTAAACTAATACTACAGAGCAATAGTAACAAAAACAGCATTGTACTGGCACCAAAACAAGCTGGTGGACCAATGGTTCAGGATAGAGGACACAGAGACTAACCCGCAAAAATACAACTACCTTATATGAGACAAAGGTGCTAAAAGCATGCACTGGAGAAAGGGTAGCATCTTCAACAAATAGTGTTGGGGAAACTGGAAATCCATATGCAACAAAATGAAATTGAATCCCTATCTCTCACCATGCACAAAAGTTAACTCAAAATGGATCAAGGATCTAGGAATTAAACCAGAGACTCTGCATCTAATAGAAGAAAAAGTAGGCCCTCATCTCCATCACGTGGGGCTAGGCCCCAATTTCCTTAATAAGACACCTATAGCACAAGAATTAAAACCAAGAATCAACAAATGGGATGAATTCAAACTAAAAAGTTTTTTCTCAGCAAGAGAAATAATATGTGAGGTGAATAGGGAGCCTACATCCTGGGAACAAATTTTTACCCCTCACACATCAGATAGA
>NW_026000026.1:33578616-33584193 GCF_001458135.2 Marmota marmota marmota
AGAGAAATGCAAATTAAAACTACTCTAAGATACCATCTCACTCCAATAAGAATGGCAGCCATGATGAAGACAAACAACAATAAGTGCTGGTGAGGATGTGGGGAAAAAGGCTCACTCATACACTGCTGGTGGGACTGCAAATTGGTGCAGCCAATTTGGAAAGCAGTATGGACATTCCTTGGAAAGCTGGGAATGGAACCACCATTTGACCCAGCTATTCCTCTTCTCAGACTATACTCCAAAAGACCTAAAAACAGCATAGTACAGGGACAGCCACATCAATGTTTATAACAGCACAATTCACAATAGCTAGACTGTGGAGCCAACCTAGATGCTCTTCAATGGATGAATGAATAAAAACAAAATGTGGCATATATACACAATGGAATATTACTCAGCACTAAAAAATAATAAGATCAAGGCATTTGCAGGGAAATGGATGGCATTAGAGCAGATTATGCTAAGTGAAGTTAGCCAATCCCCAAAAAACAAATGTCGAATGTCTTCTCTGATATAAGGAGGGGACTCAAAACGGGGAAGAGAGGAAGAGCATGGGAAGAAGATTACCTCTACATAGGGAAGAGGGGTGGGAGGGAAAGGGAGGGAGAAAGGGAATTGCATGGATGGTGGAAGGAGACCCTCATTGTTATATAAAATACACGTATGAAGATCTGAGAAAAAAAAGAATAGCGCTACCTTAGATTAGGTAGAGAGAAGTGATGGGAGGGGAGGGGAGGATTTGGGGAGATAGGAAGGATAGTAGAATGAAACAGACATTATTATTACTGTGTGTATATATGTGAATGCATGACCAATGTGGTTCTGCAACCTGTATACTCAGAAAAATGAGATATTGTATTCCATGGGATTCAAATGTATGTCAAGGTCTTGTACTGTCACGTGTAACTAATTAAAACAAATTAAAAAAAGAAATATTGTGCAATATATGTGTAATAAGAATTGTAATGCATACCACTGTCATTTATTTTTTAAAAAAAATCAATAAAAAAAAGAAATGCTCTGGGGAAAAGAATTTTGTTAAACTAATTGTCTCTGGTTCTGGACACAGTTTGAACAAGCTTATGTAATACATTTTGCCAGTCTGCACATATTTATTCACACTCATTCACTCAAGGGCTAGATCAGTCACCCAGTAGATACGTATTTAGGGACTGTTGTATTCATAATGTACAGAATTCAAAAGAATTTGTAAATTAAACTCCTTACCTTAGAGGACAGGGAATCACCCACTTGACATATTTGATGTTAGACTGCTGCATCCCACAGGACCTAAGATTATGTTTGGCACAAATGAGATAAAAGTCCCTACCCTCCCTTCCCTTCCCTTCTGCATCCCTTACTCTCTCCCCTTCTTTCTTTCTCTCCCCACTTTCTTCTTCTTTCCTTCTGTCTCTCCATCTATCTTCCATCCATCTGTTCAGTTTTTGTTTAAATGAGTGGCATTAATAAATCCTAAAGGCAGTTGAAAGTAAATAGAAGTTAGAACGTAAAAAGCGTAGCTTACTGAGGTTTAAGCAAATGGCTTTCCACATCATAACAACCCACATGGGTTGGAAGTTCTATTTGTCAGTCTTGTTTCCCACTAAACCTCCAGCATTAGCTCGGTGGTTTGACAAAAGAAATTATCAAGTAATACGAATGCCATAATAAATGCTTCAGTTTACCATAAGAAAGGTGAATGTTTGAAGAGATAGATATGCTTCACCCTAATTTAAATATTACACAACATATAGGTATATCCAAACATCACATGGTGCTAAGCATCCTGGACGTGCATGTAATCCCAGTGACTTGGGAGTCTAAGGGAGGAGGATTTCAAGTTCAAAGCCAACCACAGATATTTAATGAGACCCTGTCTCAAAATAAAAAGGGGACTAGAGATGTAGTGCAATAGTTGAGCACCTCTGAGTTTATGCCCTGGTACCAAAAAAGAAAAGAAAAGAAAAAAAAACAGCACATGGACCCCATAAGTATATATGATTTTTCTGCCTTTTTGTAGCAGTTTCAAAAGTAAATTTAATGCTAGACCCAGTGGCACATATCTGTAATATCAGTGGCTCAGGAAGCTGAGGCAAGAGGAACAAAAGTTCAAAGCCAGCCTCAGGCAATTCAGCAAAGCCCTGGGTAACTTAGCAAGAGACTGTCTCAAAATAAAAAATAAAAATACCTTGGGATGTGGCTCAGTGGTTAAGCACCACTGGGTTCAATCCCTAGTACCAAAAATATATATAAATAAATAAAAATAAGTAAATAAATGATTTAGTAGATTTTCTACACAATCATTGATGCTTTTAAGAATGTTATCAATTTTGCAAGCAAATGTTAATTAGGCACATTATAGTCTACTCAAGAAACCAAGAAGGTTTGTAGCTCTTTATTTTTTATTTATTAGGAAAAATTCTTTTATATGAGTCCTCATTTAGCCTTGATGGCTGATGAATAAGCTATTACTTGATATTCTCTTGCTTTCCCAGTAACCACCTCATCCAGAAACCAGAAAGGGACTTCTCATTTTTCTAGCTTTATTGATGTGGTGAAGCTTCTAGCAAAACATCTTACCTCCCGTTGGTAACTCACTTGAAGTTTGCAGAGCCTCACAGGTGGATGAAACCTAACCCAGTTGTAAATCACAACATGGAACACTTCCTGCATATTTTAGAAGACAGAAAAGAAAATACCCTGTCAGCCAGCAATCAGAGGCACATTATATCTCAGAAGGTCTGCCCCTTAAACCTGTCACCCTGAATGAGCCCTTTCACACAAACCTTCCTACCAATTTATTTGGAACAGCCAGACAACTCCTCCCTCCCATCTTTTAAATTACCCCATGTCTTATATTTCCTTTAAAATGTTTCCAAACCACTGGAGCACACCTTTGCATGATTCCCACTGACGAAATGCAGGATTGAGGTTGTGTCAGATATAACTAATGATTAGAATTATTCCCACCTTCGCCTTGTTGACAGACAGCAAATAAAGGCAATGTTGTTATACCTACAATTGATCTATTGAAGTTAGGACTTGGTTTTGACTCATGAAAATATAACCTTTTTCCAGGGCTCTCTGAAGCCAATGATTTAGTGCCCCGATGTCCTATATTTGTTCAGTTTTTTTCCCCCTAAATCTCCCACTGCACACCAATGAGGCGTATTATTATTATTGCAACATGTGGCTATGCCCAGGGTGTGTGTGTGGCATACACACAAAGGCACAGAAAGAAAGGCATACAGAATCCTCCATGAAAGCTGAGAAGGGTAAGACACCATAACTGTTTTTCAACTATCCTTCCTATTTTAAGTAGTGAAACTCTCACCCTGGTTAAGTGTCACTGGATTAAGCATAGATTATATAAGCAGCTGTATGAGTAGAAATGAAAAATTTAGGCTTCAGAGCCAAATCCAACTGGCTTGGTATTTGGGCTTGACCACATAGCAGCTGTATGACTGCTGGTAAGATGTTAGTTAACCTTTCCAAACATTGAGGAAGGCTTTGAATGGCATCTCAGCATATTTTGGCTTTCTTGGGCAGATAGAAGAGATCCTTTGAAGGTCTTGGGACAGAGGGGTAATATGGTGGAAGAAATGCTTCAAGATTCCATGCAAGGGGGACATGTCAATGGAATGGAATCTCTGAGCTGCCTTCTTCTCCTGGGCATGTACAAGAGCTGCATGTGGAGTCTCATAACCAGCCCTGTAAACCAGTCCTGAAGAATTGACTGAAAACCTAGTACACAAAGAAAGATGATGACTGATAGATGAGACAGGTTGACTGATGGATGAGAGTTCACTGGGGTGTATAATTTAATTTTCTTTTGAATAATTTATATTCCTTTTTGAGTGTGACCTGTACAAAATAACTTCCAACATGGGGTTGGAAGTTCTATAATTTTTATAATACATAACTTGCTTTGTATTTCAGTGAATGGTTTAACAATCAAGGAGTAATGAATCAATACTGACCTTGAAGCAGTGTCTGGAATCTAGAAGCCACCAAATGTTCTGAGCTCTAACTTTCCATTCAAACTTCCCTCCCTTTTGCATTTGCATAAGATTTTGAAATAGCAGAACAATTTGAGGAGATAAAGAGGAATGAGGTGGCTTTGGCTAGTTTGCAGAACACAGATGTGACTTCAATACCCAGCTGTGAGTAATTTTCCTCCCAATCGAGGAAGAATTTTAATAGACTGAAACCAGGTCCTATGTGGATGCCCAGATACTTTATCAATTTAGGTGCTCATTTATTTAACTCATATAATGGCCTCAGATGGATGTGCTTCCTCCTCTCCTGCCCCATGCTATGCTGTCTGAATAGCCAGATAAAGGGCCAAGATGTAAACAGTCTTTGGGCTCCCATGTTTCCAAGACCGGTTCTTCCATGGACATGAGTTGATCATGCAGCAATCTACTGGTGCCCTAGCTTCCCCTGTAGCCTTTGTCAAAACAGAAATGACAGAACTTCTTGAACCTCAGCAACTGAAATCCAAAAACAAAGGTCAGTGGCAAGATTGGAGTGGGCTGGTGAAACTGGCAAGTACTTTGGATCGTTTTAAGTAACTGTGCTGCCCCCATGTTCTTCACATTAACTGTCCCTTCTTGTCGAAAGTCTCATTGGATAGTCAACTCATTTAAGATCCTTTGTGGCTGGGAATATGGTCTGGGAGTTTACTTTCCTTTTTATAATTCCCAGCACACAACTGTTCTGAAATCCCATGTTAGGAGCTCTTATCAAGAAATTGTTGAGAGCAGGGTTAAAAACAGAGTGCACTTAAGAAAAAATAGAAAGAGCTTCAGTGACATTTGCACAATTGTTTGTCATTCTCATTTGGTTGGGAAAAAAAATTGTTTTTCAGATTCTAGGGAGTTACTGTTTCTCATCCTCTTCATAGAATATTATGTTTTCAACCACAAAGGACCATAGCAGTGGTATTCAAGGTCCTTTGTGTAGATCAGGAAACTGATACCCAGAGAAGTTAACTGATTTACCCAGGTGGTGTCTTCAAAGTCAACTAGTTGGGAAAACAATTCTCTAGCAAGCCATGCTTGTGTGGCCTTCTATATAAAATCCATTCATAATATGTTCATTTTATAATCAAGTATTTACTGAGCCACTACTATGTGGGAGACACTGTGAATACAGTGGTAAATAGCCCAGATCAAGTCTCTGCCCTTAGTTCCTGGTAAGTACTCTAGTTGCTTATTAGTTAAAATAGACAGTATTATCTACCAATTGAGTAGAAATGCAGAATCTCAGGCCCCACCCCAAACCTATTGAATTAGAATAGCCTATTAATATCTCCTATGATATTGTAGGTATATTGGAGTAGAGAAGACATAGAGAAAATGAAGTTTAAGGGAGAAATAGGAAGGGTTAAAAGTAATGACTTAAGAAAGATACATGGAGACAGGGTACCCAGGCTCCATGGGCCATTTGAAGGACATGAGCTTTTTCTCTGAGTGGGAAGAGAAGTCCTGGAATGGTTTTATCTGACTTACATACAATATATATATATATATATATATATATATATATATATATATATATATATATGGCACAGTT
>NW_026000026.1:33586738-33603032 GCF_001458135.2 Marmota marmota marmota
GCTCTGCCCCTCAGCAGGCCGCTGGGCCTGCTCTGTGGATGGTCACAGTTCCCTCTACCTTGCCAGCGCAGGGGGAGGGGGCGGCTCTGCCTCTCAGCAGGCCGCTGCTCCTCTTCTGCTGGTGGGTCGCAGGCCCGCCTACCTTGCAGGAGTGATTGGAAGCTCTGTTCAGCCGTGGGCCACTGGGCCTTTTCTGCCGGTGGTCACCGTTCCGCCTACCTGGCGGGCGCTGGGGGTGGGGGGGCGGCTCTGCCCCTCAGCAGGCCGCTGGGCCTGCTCTCAATTGTGGGGTTTTAATTTCGTATAACTGAGCATAGAAATTTCACCTTCATCTGGCTGTAACCAAAAGTATAACAAAGAAGAACATTCTACTAGGCATTGCAGGAAGAGATCTTCTCTAAGATTCCTTCCTACAGAACGATTAGAGAAATACAGACTGGTTTGGAGTAAATATTCTCAAGCTTGTATTCTGGTTTATGAGAAATTGTTTCTGCATCATTTCAGTTCATCAATACTTCTACCCCTTGACTTTGGCTAAAATATATACTAAGTTTTCCTTTGTCACAGCCATCTTTTCTTCTAAGTGCATGGAAGAGGAATATTATTTACAGAGTGGCCTTTACCATCCTGTGCACATCTGCTGTCTTTAGCCCCTGTGTCCTTTGCCTAAGTAGTAAACTCTCATAGATTGTCCTTTGGAATGCTGGGAAGTGAGCAGTCCCATAGAAGTCCTCAAACAATGATCAGTGGGAGTTGATGCACACATGTCCACCTCCATCATGCCAAACTGACAAGCTACCCTGTCTCCAGAGTGCCTGGAAGGCTGAAACCTCAGTTGCCCACAGAGCTAGGTGCTTGACAATTTGCTTCCTCCCATCTCTTCCTTTCCCCTCCTCTACTTTTCCACTCTTCTATTTCCTGTGATCACCTACCATATAAATTGCTTCCTGTGAAATGCATTCCCTAACTCAGTCTCTGGGATCTTTTGCACAGATGTCCTTCTAATACATGGGAGAGTTTTAGGTAGGTGGATGGGTAGAAGAGACAAGAAAAGGAAGAGTAGAGAGAAGCATTTTGGGCTTCAGATTTCTCTGTAAAAGGGAATGACTTTGGGGAAAAGAGTCTGCTTCTGGGAGGAAACCCTGCCCAAGAGAGAAGGCTTTAGTGTTTGTGAAAGGGTGTCCTGGAAGTGATATTTGAGGCTTAAAGTCAGGTGTTTTAGACTGTAATATCTTACCAGTTATAAAATATTGAGTGATTTTATGCTGATTGGTGCAGAGCTTCTCCCCCAAAGCCCCAGAAGGCATGGCCAATTCGCTGGTCACCATTTTTTTCTTCCCATGATTCAGCAACCAAGGGTTAATACTTGCCAACAACAGGGGACTTTGAAGACACTCCTACAGTGTCTGTGGGCACCCTCTGACTGGAATAATCAGAGTGCCTGCTAGGAAAGTTGTTAAATACTTTTAATATTATTTATGGCTAATTTAGTAACCACTTGACCCAGATTTAAAATAGTGCTCTTCCTTTGATTATTATGCAAAGAAGACCTTTAATTTGCATTTTCTATCTCAGTCTCTGTGATCTTTTGCAAAGATGTCCTTCTGCTACCTGGGAGGTTTATAGGTAAGTGGGTGGGTAGTGGAGACAGGAGAATGAAGAATAGAGAGAACCTCCTCTCCTTGATGATGAACTTCTGGGCATTTCAATTTGAGCTGGCCCCATAGTTGAGCTTGTCCTGTATTGTAGCACCACTGTGTTCTTAACCAAAAGAATGCCTGCAAGGGCACCCTGCATTGGGCTTCCCTGATTGGTGCTTTTTGTTTTTTCTTGATTCAAAATGTTCTAGAGGAAAGAAATATAGAACCAAGAGTTACACACAGACACATTCCTTAATGGGTGTTTGAAGTTTGGGCCAGGGGTGTGTGGAAGCTTAGGTTCCGGGGCCGGTGCCAGCTATCAGGACCCACTACTTCACATTGCAACCTCTTGATATCAGACATTTCACATCCCATGCTCCCAACTTCCCATTCAAGTTTTGTAGCTGGAGAAGCTTTTTCATGCTGATTTCATGGTGATTCTGTGTTAATCACCTCAGGGAGTTATCAAGAATTCAGTAAAAGCTTGGATAACTGAACAAAGAACAGGTGTCCAAATAACAGCAATTCCTGGGCTGTACCCTTGATAGATTTGATGATGCCTAAAAACAGTCCGGTTAACATCCATAACTTCGTGATGAGTTATAACCTGGGTGTTGTTGCAAATGCCAGTGTGTAGGCCACAGGTAAATCAGTTGTGAGAATCAGGGTGATTTTATGACCTGTATGTGTTTTATGGTTTTACGTGACACAGTAATCACAAAGTTCAAGAGGCACACTCTTACAAGTGTGAAACAGTCAATTTCAAGGTTACTTTTAGTTTCTGCTGTTGCAAGGCAGGATGAAGATACAGTTTCTCACTGTTCAGATTTGCTATTGAAGTTTTAGTGGAGTGTCAAACTATTTGAGATAGCAAGGGTCAGTAAATGATGTCATGGGTCTGAGTTACAAGGTGGAATCGTTTCTTAAAATACAGCAAGCATTTGGTGCCCAGAACTTTTAAGATCCACCAATTTCTCAGCTCTTGAAGTCTCTTTATCTTTAAAAAAACAAGATTCTTACTTCCTGTTTCTGACATTTGTACACACGTAGAGAAAAAGTTATCTTTAAAAACATAATGTTCCTATGGGTGACTTCTGATAGCATTTGGAGTTGGACCTTTTACAGGATCAAAAATCAAGTTTAAAAACTCAAGTAAGTGAATCCTAAAAATATATATTTATATGTTATTGGAAGCTTTCAAAAAACTACTTTTTAACTACCAAAAGTTATGGAACCCTGTAATACTAAAATGGCTAAAACTTAAACACACACACACACACACAGAAGACCAAGTGTTGGCAAGATTGTAGAATAGCTGAAACTCATACAGGGGTGATATAAAATGGCATACATACTTTAGAAAGTTCTTTGGGAGTGTCTAAAACATTAAAATGTGTACATACCTATTGTATGGCCCAGTGATTCCATTCCTGTGTACTTATTCAAAAGTGATAAGATGTATATCCTTATAATGACTTATAAAAGAATATCCATAGTCACTTCATACATAGTAACCTCAAAGTGAAAGCAACCCAAATATCTACCAACTTGTAAACAAATAAACAAATTATGACATATTCATATAATACACCAAACTATCTACTTAGCTATAGACAGGAATGAATTGTTGATACATCCAACCTAATGGATGAGTCTCACAATCAGGATGTTTCTGAAGAAAACTGAAGAGACACAAATGAGAACATTCTCTACAATTCTACTCATTAATGTCAAGGACAGGCAAACACTCTTTAATGACAGAAGCCAGAACAGTAGTTGACTGTAGAGTGCAAGGGAACTGATTGGAAAACAGCACAAGGAGGGCTTTCTTGGCAGATGAAGTGTTTTGTATCTTGGCCTGGGTGCTGTTTACATGGTCATATACAATTACCAAATTGCACTCATGGGTATGCTTAAGATTTGCATTGTCTGTATAAAAGTCATACCTCAATCAAGTGCTGTTAACATAAACAAAAGCTCTTTCCCAGCTTCTGAATTCCTGCTTGACAATATTAATATAATCAGTTGTTTTACTCCATTAGCTCAGAAGCTAAATTCAAATTTATTGTATGACAGGATCTTGTTCATGTGAAATCACTGGGGTATGTACACTTGTACTGAAGGAAATGTTCCAGACACTTGACACTTCCACCTTCAAGTGCCAAACCTTAATAAAAAAGAAAAAAAAATTATCAAGGTTTGTGTGAAAAACAACACAAAAACAAAATTAAAAAATCCTTTATTTAGTAGAGTATCATAGTGGTGGTCTCTTCATATAAAATTGACCCAAAAAATTTTTTCACATATATTTAGTATTCTTTCAGGGTGGCTAGATAAATATTTTCTAAACAATGAGGTGTGTCATTCTTTAGAAAGATCTTCATCATGTGGAATATCCAACAATTCTCTTCACTTATGTCTTTCTCTAACTCTCTTGCTTAATAGTAACTTGGTGGTGGGAGGGGGTGGGTTGAGAAAATTGAAACACACAGCAGGAAGAACACATGGGTGTGATGGGAAGGTCAGATTGAAGAAAACTGAGGGGCATTCATAATAAGACCCATTAACTGAAGGAATTTGCAAATCATGGGATTAACCTAGATGCTTTGCTTATTACTGGATAGATCTTTGACCATGTAGATACAAGGTGCCCAGGACATGGACAGACATTCATGCATGATTAAACTTCTCTTCATTTAAAAATCATTGCTGTGACCCAATATTTCTTTCATGCAATTTCTGAGGTCTAAAATGATTTTCAAAATTTCTTTCTGAAAATAATGTGCTTACTTTTATGGAATAGAGAAAATTGGCTCCATCTTTACCGATAAGAATTTTCTAGGTTGTCAGTGACTGAGTGGTTGGGGCAGACATGTAAATTATAGTCTGTTCTCCTCCAACTCAAACAATTTTCAGATGCTTTTGATGCAGCCCTGACAACCAAATAGCTCTTGTACCATTTATGATAAGAGCACACAACAGCATTCTACCCTGACATACACATTGGTCTCTACCTTAAAACTCTATCATTAAAACTAATGTATCTACTGGCATTTTATTTGTCCTGTTTAAATGCCACATTTGATAAGAGTTAGAGCCAGAGATTTATAGAAAATAGATGGTGGTGCCTGACCCTTTCTGAAGGACATTTAAGACCAACCAAAAAGTACAAAGTGGGTTTAATCATTAAAACTTGAGCCCACCCCATGTTGACAGGTCTTACTTACTCTGTGATGTGATGTTTTCCTCAGGCTTCCAGGTTGTATGAGGTGAGCTGAGTGGACCGGGGAAGGAGAGAGAGTATGTGCCTAGGTCATTTCAACTCTTTCACTACAAGGCTCAGATCATAGGTTTAGCATAATGGCCTTCTTTGCCATTTGAAATTGATTCAGTCCCATTAGGGATATAGGGTTTGGGGCCTGGGAGTGTACCTTAGTGTAGAGCACTTGCCTCCCATGGACAAAGCCCTAAGTTTGATCCCCAGCACCTCAGGAAACATTGAAGAAAAGGATATAGGGTTGTATGTCCTAGTAGGATGAGGGTTGGTTGCCAAGTCAGCTAAAATGGCAGAGGTGAAACCTCCAAGGGCACATTCCTCCGCCACAACACTGATAAAACAAGCAAAAACTGGTAAAACCAACCTATGTCAAAAGTCTGGAAAATAGTTAAAGATTTAAGATATCTAAGCAAATACTGAACTTCCCTCATTCCCCCAAAAAGTGATTTTAAAGTGGTAGGAGAGTTCTGTGATCTTTTAACCTACCATTGCCATACCCCGCTCCTCAGCATGGCATCAGACTTTAAGATGGCAGCCTATATTCCTACCATGGATACCTGGTTCTAGAAGGAGCAGACTAGACCTTATTACCAAGGAATTCTGATGGCTTGTTTTGACTTGTCTGGGAGTTCCCTAAAGGAATGACAAAAGTTACTTGCCTTTGTTATTCCTAACACAAATCTTTCAGGGAAGAAAGTAGCCATATAGAATACATTCCTAAAAAACACTGAGAGGCAAATGAATAAGATGCTGCCACCAACAGCAAAAGATGACAATTGGTATAAACATTAGACATGCCTAAATCCTGAAAGAAAAGTCTGGGGAGAGAATTTCTTTGGAGGATAGGGCTTTGAAAAATAACTTTTATAAATGGGAATCTAAAAAGTTATACATAATCCCAGGATAGGGCTCATGGTCTGAAAAGATTTTTGGAAGACTAAGTTTTACTTCCAGTTTAAGAATGTAGGCCTCCATGTTAGCAGGAAGTGAAGGCTAAGGCAGAATAGTAAATAACCAAGTTAAGCATTGAAAAAATACCCAGCACACATCCAGGCTACAAAGACCAGATGAGGGGTGTGTGTGTGTGTGTGTGTTTGCGCGCGTGCGCGCACGGACTCATGTGTTAGCTCCAAGTATTTAAAGAAATCTCTGTCAAACCACTAACTAAAACAGAGTTACCCCATACAGACCACAAAAACATACCATAAAAAATACAACCTTATAAAAATTGTCTAGAAAAAATAAATGAAGGACTGAACAGACATTTCCTCAAAGAAGATATACACGTAGACAAAAAAACACATGAAACAATTCATATTACTAATTGTTAGGGAAGGGAAAATTAAAACCACTAAGACACTTCATACCCATTAAAATGGCTATTACTAATATATATATATATATATATATATATATATATATATATATATATATACACACACACACACACACACACACATATACTAGGCTAGGTGTGGTGGTGCACATCTATAATCCTAGCTACTGAGGAGACTAAAGCAGGAGGATTACAAATTCAAGGACAGAATAGTCAACTTAGGGAGATCCTGTCTCAAAATAAAATTTATTAAAAGACTGGGAAACATCTTAGTAGTAGAGAGCTTGCCTAGTATTTATAAGGCCCTAGGATCAATACCCAGTACACAAATAATAGTAATAATTAATAACAACAAAAACAATAATAATCACCATGAAAATAACACAGAACAATGTTGGTGAGGATGGGAAGTAAGTTGGAAACCTTTGCCTTTCTGGTGGGTAGGTGAAATGTTGCATCTGCCATGTAAAATAATATTGGGTTTTTTCAAATGTTTAAACAAAAATTATTTAGTAACACAGTAAGTCTACTCCTGAGTATATGATTAAAGTAAAAGACTCATATATTTTTACACCCATGTACATAGCAGCGTTTTTCACAATAATCATCAAAAAGCAGAAGTAACCCAAATGTCTATCAAAGGATGAATAAAATAAAATGTGGTATACACATACAATGGACTATTATTCAGCCTTAAAAAGGCAAGAAATTCTTACTTATGTTGCAACATAGATGAACTTAAAAAAATGAGTAAACAACTTTAATTTCACAGCAGATAGAAAAAACAAACCCTGAGAGTGGGAAGAATCTGATTTCTATAGTTACCACATGATAAACTGCAAAATGTCTAGTTTTTACCAAAAAATAAAAAATTAAGAGGTGTGAAAATAAACCAGAAAATCTGACCCATTTGCAAGAAAGAAGAGAAAATAACAGAAACTCTCCTTGAGGAAGCACAGACATTGAAGGTAACAGCTGAAACTGTAAATCAACTCCTAAATATGCTGAAAGAGATAAAGGAAACCATAGACAAAAATGGAAGGGCACCAGGAAAATGATGTCCTTCTGGTAGATAGAGTTAAACTATGCCAGGGGAGAATGGGTGATTTAGCAGAGTATGGAAGAAATTATCAGGGTCCCATCCAGAGGACAGAGGATGGAAAAACGATCATAGGTAGATGACCTGAGAGTTGGCAAGGACTGATTCAGATACAGTACTGAATAACATGAGTAGAGAAGATTACTATAGTAGTACATGCTTGTAATCCCAGCTACTTGGGAGGCTGAGACAGGAGGTTGGCGGGTTCAGGGCCAGCTTGAGCAATTTAGAGAGATCCTGTCTCAAAATAAAATAAAAGTCTTCTGGATGTAGCACGGTGGTGGTAAAGTGCCTGTCTAGCATGTATAAGGACCTGAGTTTAAACCTCAGAACTTCAGGCACAAGTGCGCGCACACACACACACACACACACAGAGAAAAAGGTAGGAAGGTACTACTACTCATTTATCTTTGACTTGGAGTTTATGTGCCTGCTTCACAATTTTGTTATGGTTAGTGAATATATCTTCAAGCTTAATGGAATGGAACTAGATAACTATTTCCTATCCTAAAATTTGCGATACTAAATTTAGAATATACCATAATTATGGTTTGTGTAAATAACATTTGTAACTGGAGCATGGGGTGTCATAAAAATCAGGACTTCTCTCCTGGTGCTAGGTTCTAAGGCAACTGGGAAGTGAGCAACCAGTTAAATCAGATGGATGCCATGTCCTAAGCATTGGAGGTTTGAAATTCATTTTGTGGAACATTTCAAACAGAATTCCAAGAATCCATTTCTAGTCTCTCTTGATATATCACAATGAAAGAATTGCTATGGATTAATTCTAAATAAAAGGTTTGGGGTTTTTTTGTTTGTTTGTTTGTTTGTTTGTTTGTTTTTTTGTAATTAGCCCCCTCCTTGTTACCTTTCCTCATTTGTGTTGAACACATTTGTTTAGTTGCCTCAATTTGCAGAAGGATTAAATTTCATTAACAGATGTAATTAGAAAATGCAGTTTATAGACTAGAACTGCTTTATACCCTAACCTAATCAACATGCAGATGATCAATGTAATTGATTTTAAAGAAAGTTAAGCCGACATTAATAGTGCTTTTTTTCCCCATAAAATTAACAACATTCACTGCAGTCAACAGGTATAGACATAGGTCTAGTTCCCTCCTTCCCCTCACCTAGAGGAAGAGCTAGGTCCATAATTCTCCCTGGAATAAGTGGGAATGAAGACCAGCCACATGTGCTTGCCTTTTTCCTTTTAGTAAGTCTTTCCTTGGATGAATAAAGATAGTAGGGAGGGAGAGATTTTGGTCAAGTTCCCTAATCTGCTTAGGCACACTCTAGAACTAAATATAGAAGGGCTGCCTGGGTGAGAAGCCGAAATTAAGACTCACTCCTGAACATATCTTACTCACATTTTGAACACTTTACAGCAGTAGTTCTCAGCCTGGGCCACACATTGGAATCACTTGGAGTGTCATAAAAATTCTAATGGCCATGCCCCACTCTAGGATTCTGATACAAGTGGGCTGGGATGCAAACTGGCCTCTAAGAGTGTGCAAAGCTGCTCAGTGATCCTACTGTATGGCCATGACTGACAGCTGTACAGTGAGTTAGAAGTGTCTTACTTTGGGCCAGGTAATGCAAGGATGTACTTGGGGACTTAAGAAAAGAGGAGGACAGTTGTTCTTCCCCAACGCAAGTTGTCTATTCCAGTAGTAACTGTGCAAAGCAATCATATTTGCTCTGGCAACATGCTAAAAATCAATGTTTGTATGAAACTAGGCTTCCTAACAGAATGGCTTGCAGTCTTTCAGCCAACCAATGCACTGACTCTCATATGGACTTAATGGACTTTTGTTCAATGAATGATATTTTTAATAAGCACAATTCCAATTTAAATGTAGCCAACTGAAATCTTAAATAGTGCAACACTGTGACTTCACATGGGGACAATCTTAACATGACTAATACCTGAAATGAAGTAATTGCTAAAATATTTCTAATCTCAAACTACTACCTTTGGATAAACCTTTGGTAAGACTTTAAGGGATGTACTATTTTTAGTAACTAGAGCAAATTCTAAAACAGTAAAAGCACATAATGGATGTCTGGCTTTTTGAAGTAAGCAGCCTCCCATGTGTTATGAAGTACATGTGGCTGATCAATCTGTAGATCCTTAATATTATTTCTTCTGTCATTTGCATGAAATTGCACCTTCTTGGTGGTTTATTCAGTGTAACCTTGGAAACTTATAATGTGTAGACCTATAAGATGATACTGAGAGCCAAATAGAAAAAGTATACTTATTATGCTAAATCAAAGATTAGGCAGGTATCCAATTTGTAAATCCAAGGACAAGAAGTCCTTGTTTGAAATTGTCAAATAAGGCTTGCATTCATACAACAAACTAAAAAAGTTCACTTAAGAATTGGAAGCAAAAGATTGATTTTTTTAAAAAAAAATTATGTGGGGGGTTGTGTAGCTTTACCAATTGGGGAAAAAATAACAACAACAGAAAAATTAATCAACTAAGTGAAAAGTTCTCATTTGAAAAAGGTTAGTTCCCTGGATGATTGTCTCCCTACTCCCACCTCACAATTTCCTGTTGTAGCGTTTCGTTTCATTGTCTAAGCTTAAGGGGAAGTGAGAGGGTGAAGGCCAGCTGATGCAGTCCATAGAGCCTTCTCTCCTGAGCACCAAACAAGGTGGAGAAGGCTGGAAAATAAACAGAAAAAAATAACGGTATTTTAGCTCAACCAATAGCATGTTTTGTTGTTGTTGTTTTTTTTAATTAGAGCTTTATAGTTATACATAGTAATTGGGTTCATCTGTACAAACTCATCCATGCCTGGAATTCCATTTCAGTCATGATCATCCCCTACTTTTCCCTCCTCTTTCCCCTCTCTTCCGCCTTCCCCTCTCCCATTCTCCTTCCTCTACTGTACTGGACTGCCTTTTGTTGGACTACTTATTTGTATTTCATTATCAACCAATAAATAGCTTTTATTTCCTTTTCCCAGCCATATAACCAGCCAGAAGACTGAGTTTGGCTAATTTCTGTTCAGTAAGATATTAGCAAAAGTGGTAAGGTAGATTTTTTTCCAAGAAGCTATAGACATCTGGGACCTGTGCTTTCTCTTCCCTCCCTTACCCTTCTTGATATCTGTAATGCAGCAACAGAGATTGGAGCTCTAGCTGCCCTTTTGGACCATGAAGCAACCTTGCAGTTGGAAGTATTTGCTAAGAATGTGGGAGTAGAAATTTACAGGAAGCTTGAGACTCGAGTGATAGAAGCCACCACACCAGCCCTGGATTCCTACTCTGGACTTGTTTCCTATATTAGTCAGATTTTTTTGTCACAGTGACCAAAATAACTGACAAGAACAACTTAGAGAAGAAAAAGTTCCATAGTTTCAGAGATTTAGTCCATGGTAAGCTGACTCCACTACTCTGGCCAAGATGAGGAAGAACATCATGGTTAATGGGCATGGTCGAGAGAAGCTGCTCCACTCAAGGTGACCAAAAAGCAGAGAGGGCAAGGAGAAGGGGTCTCAGGGAAGATGAACCCTTCCAGAGTATACCCTCAGTAGCCTACCTCTTTCCAGTCATGCCCCACCAGTCTACAGTTGCCACTCAGTTAATCTTTTCAAATTATTATCCATCAAATGGATTAATCCACCTATTAGGCTACATCTCGGGTAATCTAATCATTTCACCAGCATTCCTGCATTGATACAAGAGCCTTTGGAGGCACTTCATATCCAAACCATAACATTTTCTTGTGAAAGAAAATTAATCTTTATGTATTAAAAAGTCAGTAGTTAAAAAGTTTCATCTGATTATGTATTTGCAATCAATTATATAAAGTATGATCTATGTATTTTTAAATTATTACTTTTAACTTTTTAAATTTAGCCCTAAGCAGCCAACTATTTTGTAAGTTCACAGAATGTATCTAACTACTTACATTGGGCTACAATCTGCTTATGAGCTGTACCCAGTTGAGTTATAACTGTGCCATGTCAAGAAGGAATGCTGCCTAGTGTATCAAGTGAATGGATGGGTGAAACATCCTAAATTATGTTGGTTTTTAGCATGTGAACCAAGTGCACACCTCATCAAAAGGTTGATGATTTCTTCTAAACATGACAACCGATATTCTAACACCTTCAAAGTCAAAGAGAGCTGGGAAATAATGTGTGACTTATCCTCGGGAATGTGAAAGACAACATTTCTTAAAAAATGCATGAATATGAATGAGATGATGATCATTATTTGCATATGGCCAAATAAACATAACATTTGTGTTGGGCACCTTTTAAGCAGTTAGATTTTCCATGGAATCTATTTCAGCTTTGTTTTGCTTCCTTGGTAATCAGAGGACTGAATTTAATAAATAGACATTATTGAATTTCCCTGGAATGTTCCTAGTGATATAACATAAATTTAGTGCACAATTGGTTATGATACATGGCCATTCATCTATAGGACCTATTGGTGAGGAAGGCAGTTTTAGATTTCTGGACCTCAACTACATAGCTGTAGCTATCTTGTGAATATGTCACTTAAAAAAAAAAACTAACTATATATTTATAAAATGCAATTCTTTTTGCTTATACTATGTTGACACCATCACATTGCTAGTGTCATTTTTAAATGGGGGGGTTCCTCCCATCAGTGTGTAATTGACAACTTAGAACTGTAGGGTGGGAGAAGAAAAATAACAGAACCTGTAATTCTGGCTCCGGGTCAGTTAGCTGGACATCTTGATCAGATTACATCTAGTTTTTTTCTCCACTTGGGCCCTATTGACATTTTGAACCATTGTGTGATGTTGATGTGGGCACTGGTTCCAAAAATATTGGAAAGGAGAAGTACTTTCAAGCAGCTGAAAAGCTATCTCCAGGGTAGCATCTTGATTTCTATGTTCCTGATTGTGAGCTCCAGGGCAGATGGGCCAACTTTGGGAGCAATGCAAAGTTTGGGAAAGATGTTGAAGTGAAAAGGGGAAGGATGTTAAAATGACATAGGTCATTCCAATATACATTTGTGGTGATTTCTTATCATTTCTTTTTATGTCGTGAACACTTTTTACTCAAATTACATTCACAGTTTGTAGCCTAAATTTTCCAGACATCTAAGTTTCCACTTCATTTTTCCCTTGTAGACAGACTGACACATGAGGACACAATGTTCAGAAATTTAGTGTTCTACAGTAACTTGAAGATCTTGGTATAAAATCTCTCTAAATTGTGATGGGAAGTCTTCCTTCCAAATTGCAAACATTTTGATTGACCATCATGATGCCCATAAAACTAACTTTACTGGCATACATCAGAAACTACTATGTGGTACTTTAAAGTGGGCTGGTAATAACCACTATTAGAAGGTGGTATGTTCCTAATCTGCTTAAAAGCAAGCAATGTCAAAATGTCTATTTGAAGTTGTTAAAATTTTTAAAGCCATTATTTAGAAGTTGTGACTTAGCAACCAAAGCTGTGGCTTTGAAGTAAATTTATACTTTAAAGGGAATTTATAATCAGTTGAGTTTTTGAGTCTCCTACCCTAGTGAAAAATCTGAAGTCAGAAGTCCTAAAATGCAATATTTTGAAAGGGCATGTTTGTGCACCTATGATATTGTTTTAGCAACGAACATTCTTTTAAAATAAGAAATTCTTGTTTTGTTATTAATTTTTAAAACTAGAGATTGGGTTGCTATAGTTTGGATCTGAAATATCCTCCAAGGGTCCATATGTTAAAAGTTCTGGTCATGACCCTGCCGCATTAGTGGGAGATGGTGGAACTTGCAAAGGTGGGGCCTAATGGAAAGAAGTTGGGTCACTGGAGATATGCCCTTGAAGAGGTACGACTCTTTTGCTTCCCAGATGCCATAATTTGAGCAGCCTCCTCTATCCAATGCTCCTCACCATGATACACTGTGCTTCCACAGGCCAAAGGCAATATGGCCAAGCAACCATGAGCTAAAACCTCTGACCTAATATGCCAAAATGACCCTTTCCTCCTTATAAGATGATTTATCTCAAGTATTTATTATAGCAACTGAAAGCTGACTAACATCAGGTATGCTTGGAAAACAACATATTCATGCCATTTATGAAACACCATTTGAACTCCAAGTGAACTTCAAACACCTCAAGCCACATGTGTGCTGACTAGAGGATACCATGGTTTAGTTTGTGGAAATTTTTAAAATATGAGAAATTCCAATTACTCTTCACATTTTACCTCTGAGGATTTTCTAGCCAAGGTTCTATTTGAACCGAGGTCAAAAATCAGTTACTGTGTGGGCTTTTCTGAAGGGATGAATTTAATGAAAAGGCCTAGTTATTGTAGCATATGCTGATTTCCTTTCAAAAGATCTCCTTAAAGCATGATGATTAAAGCCTAAGGAGAAACAAATTTGTACTTTTTAAAGGTTTTAAGAAGTACCCTGTGGCAGGAGTGAGAAACCAAAAAAAAAAAAACAAAGTTCTGAAGCCCCGTAATGAATAAATACTCTTTTTTAGCCTAAAAGTCACAAAACATCAGTTATTTTTTCTTCTTTCTTGTTTAAAGACCAGTGGGCATTATATAAAATATTCTTGTTTATTCCCAGAGAAAAGTAAACTGCTTTATTTTGAAAAAAGGTTTTTTTAGTGTACAGTAGAGAAGATTTCAAATGTTCAGTATGTATTTTTAAAAGTATGTATTTTAAAAGATCCCAACTTATAGTAACTCTCAGTGGATGAGTGTCTTCATTTGAATTCCCCAGAGGTAGTGTCTGAGAGGAGTTTGGAGTATGAAGAGTTTATTTGGGTAATGATTTCAATAGCACAAATTTGGGGTAAGGAAAACAGAGAGACAGGAAGGTAGCTGAGTTATGAGTTAATAAGCAAGTTACACTATGGGCAACTGGAACCTAATTCCATTGAAGTATTTTGAATACAGTATGGAGTGCATACCTTATTAGTGCTCCATATGAGTGGCAAGGGAGTTGAAATATTTATCCACCAACTCCTATTAGTCTTTAATACATGTATCCATCTGGTTTGTAAAGAAGAGCATTTCATTCAACCACGTTCTGTTTATTCCTTACTTGGCTGTACTGGATACCACCAAAAATATAGAGAGTTTCAATTCCTTGCATTGAAGTCATTGGTCTGAGTCCATGGGAACAATGAAACCCTGGGAAAATATTACCAAGATGCTGACTATGTCTTCTACAGTGAAAAACTGACTATAAAATCCAACTATATGGTCAACCAATAATTCCCCTAAATAGCAATAGTAAAATACATATGAGATTACCTAAACCCATAGCAGTCAGAGAAATGCAAATTAAAGCATAGCAAATTTATTATCAAGTTTTCATAAAAAATAAATTGCTATCAAATTTTTTATAAAATTGCAGTAAAGCATAACATGGGCAGGGTATTGATGGAATTAAATTAGAATCATTTTTAAAAGCAATTTGGCATTGTATTTCAATAGCTCACACAATTTACACTCACTTTGACCTGATGATTAGATTTCTATGAAATAAGCATATAATAAATGAAAGAAAACATGAGGAAAATGATAATCCTGGATAGCCAGAAAACAGGGGAATTGTTAAGTAAATTATGCTATATCAGCACTGTTTGTTTATGTAAGCAACAAGATTGTGGTTGTGAAAAACATATTAGCATGAAAATAAATGTTCATACTGTAACAATAAGTAGATAAAATGATGCACATGAATTCTAGTTACAACTATCTCATTTTTTTAACAATATTAAAAACTACTAAAAGAAAACACACCCCCAGCACAGTGATTGAAATTTAGTGATAGTGTCAATTACAATGTTTTACTTGCAAGTAGCAGAAAATCCAGCTCCTATTGGTTTAAACAATGAAACTCATTTCCTGTGTAACAGGAAAGACCAGCAGTAGTTTCCAGTTTGATCCATCCAGCAATTAAATGAGGTCTTAAGGGTCTTGTGTTTTCTTTCTCTACTCTTTCTTTGAAAGTCTGTTTCACTCTAAAGCAGGCTGTCCTCTTCCTTGTCATTTTGATGCTAACAGAACTAGAAAACCAGTTGCTGCCTTGATCACACTAAGGGTCAACAATGAGTGCTTCTGTCCCTCATCAGTGAACAAAATCCCAAAGTTAATTTTTATGAACTGGGCTCCATGTCCATTATTAAACCAAGAAATATTGTGTGGGGATAAAATTGGCTATAAACTGATGAAGACACCATTAGAGTCAATTCCATACTAAATCTGCTACACAGAAAGAGAGACACAGAACAGGTACCAAGGAAGCGATGCCAGTATCTACTATAATACATGAATATATGTATATATGTGTTTTTGCATGTGTTTATATGTACAGATACATACATACACATACCTCATGAGAGGAAATGTACCCAAACTTACAAAGCTGATTTATTTTGTCATTTAAATTCTTCAGGCAGCAGAATACAACAGACACTAGTATGGCAGTATGTATAAACGTGAATGTATAACCAATGTGATCCTGCAATCTGTACATGTAGAAAAATGAGAATTCATACCCACCTCGAATCAAATGTATGAAATATGATATGTCAAGATCATTGTAATGTTTTGAGCAACCAATAAAAAAAAATTCTTCAGTCACACAAACTTATAAAGTACCTATTATAGACACTATTCTAGGCAATTCAGACACAATATTAAATGAGACAGATCCCTTATCTGATGGAGCTGACATCCAGGGGAAAAAGGAAAACAATAAACACCCAAATGAATAAACACACACACACACAGACACCAAAAAAAAAAAAAAAAAACTGATATGAAGGAACTAAAATCCAGACGCCAGTTAGAGGAATGGGATGTGTCTTGGCTTGGGGGAGTTTTTAGAGAGGTAATCTTTGAGGAAGAAACATTTCAGCTGGGAGCCTATGAAAAGAAGAGCCGCTCAGGCAAAAAAAAAAAAAAAAAAAAAAAAATTAGGG
>NW_026000026.1:33603322-33628321 GCF_001458135.2 Marmota marmota marmota
AAAAAAAAAAAAAAAAAAAAAAAAAAGATTAGGGTACAGAGCACAAGAAAATAAAACCCATTAGGATGAAAGGGATAAAGGTACAGCAATGCTGAGATTTGGGAGAAATCACCAGAAATCCTGTAGGGCAGAGATATGGTGTATGAAAAAGAGAGTGGAATGAGAGGAGTTTGGAGTTATATGTAGATGCCAGATCCTGTAGAACTCTGGAAACTATGCTAAGAAACTGGGTTTTATACAAAGAGCAAAGGGTTTCATTGGAGGATAGTTTGTAGAGAAGGGAAGACGCCTGTTTATGTCTCTAAAATATTTCTTTAAATTCTGTTCATGAAATGCACTGTGGATCGACAACGGGGAATCCCGTCAAGAGGAGTAACAGATGGTGGCGAGTTAAAATAAGGAGTAATAGCTGCAGAGGAGGGGACAGATTGGGAATGGACTTTGTGGTGGTAATGTCTTATGTGGTATGGATGGAGAAAATACAGGAAGCTGTCAAAAAAAAAAAGTAAAGACTAACTCTCACATTTTTTACTTGAGCAACTGCTAGAGTCACAGGCTGTGACTAAGATGAGAAAGACCAGGGAAGAAGATTTGGAAAAAAAAAAAAACAATACACAGACAAAGGAGAATTAAGAAATTGAAATTTGAGATGTTTGTTCATCATTTATGCAGGCCCAGTTTCTTATTTTGTGTCCCAGTACGAAAATGAAAATGAGGGGTCCCTTTTCCAAGGGCAGAGAGGAAAAGTGACATAAAAGTTACTAAACTCTAAAGTTTGTTTCTTTGCTCTATGGTCTCTCTCTTCACTTGTCAAGGAGTTTTTAAAATTTACTATTTCGCGTCACTCTAAGTTAAAAAAAAAATGAAATTTTATATCATCAGCATGTTCTTTTTTTACCGTTTATTCTTATAAATTGCAATTTTAAAGCAAATAGAAAAGCATTTAAGTTGTATACTAAATCACCAAAGTACGCAATTCCTATTTTATAGATTGTGCCTGCCTGTGTATTTTCTGCTTACCAAGATAGAAGAAATGCTGAAAAAAACTAACTGTATTTGTTTCCATTTTGCTTCTTGAGACATGCACATTTTATCAATACTTGCTACCTTCTGCTTCTTCTTAAGGCAGAACTGAAAAAAAAAAAAAAAGAAATCACTCATTGCCCCATCATTTCCATTTTTCCATGTCATCATTTTAGTGTTATGGTTGACTAGTATAGGAACATGACACACGTAAGATTGGGCTTACTGAATGCTATAACCTTCTTTCTGCTTTTGAGGCAAGTTCTGAGTCTAATGGAAAATGTGGCTTTCAGAACTGCACGGTGTGGCCTTGAACTCTCAAGCCTTATGGATCCATGGAAATCTGTGCCCCTGAGCATTGCGAATGCTGTATGTCACGAGCAGTCAGAAAAAGTGGGTGTGCATTTTGCACATACCTCCTCTGCTCCAGTGCTTTCTTCATTGACCCATCAGACATCAGTGACAAAAACAGGTGTTCAAAGACAAATTGAGAATTTTAGAACAGTGACTCCAGAACATTAAACCAAACGTGAGTATGGGCCTCAGTGTGGCTGAACAAGTTTCACAGTTGTGAAGCTGACTCTGTATTCATGTGAAAATGTGTAGTAAATAGATATTGGAGTCTGGATTTCTAAGGAAAGTTCTCGCCCTAACCTGGAGATATAGACTTAGGAAATATTTGTACTTATGTATAAAATATTTTAGGCCACAGACAGGATGAGAGCACTTGACAGTTAGGAGATGGAGGAAGTGACTCCAAAAAAAGAGCCCTGAGCACTTGAGCAAAAATAACATGAGATGGACCAGCAAAGGTGTATCCAGAAGAAAAGGCCAGTTTCATAGAAGGAAAACTGGAATTCAAAATCCTAAAAACTATATGAAGACAATATTTAAAATAGAGGAGCTACAAGGCACCAGGTTCAATCCACATCACAGGCAGGACTGAAAAAAATTTCAAAAAATTTTAAAAATAATTAAATGTAATAGAGGGGCAAGGTCACTTTCATTGAAAGTTTCTGAGCAGTCAAGCAAGATAAGAACAGAATGTCCTCTTTCAATGCTGACAATGGAGATATGAAGGTCATTAGTGACTTGATGTTAACAGTCTCTCTAGAGAAGTAGGAACGGCATTTGCATGAATGTTCAGAAGTGAAAAAAACAGAAAGCACTATTTACAGCTTTTTCTAGAACTTTTGGTAGGAAAAACAGCAGAGAAATAGGGGCTGTCTTTGCAGAAGACTATGATATCCAAGAAGTGATATTGACAGCTATGCAGTAATTCACTTTAGTGCTCTGTAGAATGCTATTCTCTGAACCTATCATAAGCTTTATTTGTCTTTTCTAAATTTTTGGACACTAGGACTGTACCTAAAGATTTTTTTCACATTTTAACGCCATACTTTTATGACTGTGCCTATATATGTTTATCTCTATTCTCCAAACTTGTTTGTCCATTGACCCTCCGAGCTGCAGGGACAAGACTGTTCACTTGTTCACTTGTTCTCATTCTAATTCATGTAGCCAAATGACCTTTCCAACCCCTCTGCAAAAATCTCAAGTTCTAAATGGCCTCACTTTGGGTTTCACTTTGATGTCTGCACATCAAGATTTACTTACTCTAAGCTCTCCAAGGCATAAGAGCTTTATTTTTTTCTTCTTCTTTTTGTTTGTTGTTTTTCTCTGAACAGGACTCTGGAGTATCAATGGGTGATTATAGTGATAGTTTCCTTCATGGATTTCAGTCCAAGATCAAATGAAAACAAAACAAAGCTCCAAGAATTCCATGCCTCTTTAAGCCGGTTATTTCAGAGTAAATTGAACATTTACATTTTTGCAGTTGGTGGCTAATGGACATCATTCCATGGGCAAAAGAGGAATAAGATAAATGTAGATCTCTTTAGAATTTCCTTTAAGACTTTATTTTTAAAAGTCTGATTCATGTTTGAAGCATATAATTAGATCTCAGAGGTTTCAGAAATCAGTTTATACAACAAAAGAATCAGAACCAGAGAACAATCTTTTTTTAAATGCTGAGGTTAAGAATATGGTTTATTAGGATCATATAAAATTTTAGAATTTCTTAAGAAAGAAAAACAAAACCAACAAGTTATTATCATTCCTATTCATAATCATTTTTTTTCCACCAAAAAGCAGTTAATAGTGGAAGATAAACTTAGTTTGGGTTGTCCAGATGTTGGTTCCAAGTTAAGGCTTTAAATGAAAATAATTTATTTTGAAGGAGTTCCCAGGAAATGGTGTCCAAGGTATGCAGAAGTGGGATAGGGAAGAGCTGTAGCCAGTGAAGAGTATGTTACAAATCAGTCACTATTGTGGGCAGCCAGAGTCAATCACACCAGAAACTGGGAGGCAGGATCAATATAAGCCTTAGAGTTTCCCTGCCTGAGGTTCAAGGGAGATTGGGTTTTTATCCAGCAGCTGTTTTAGTCATTGGTTGAGGTCTATTTCTGAGAGGCATCAAATGTGTGATGCTTCCAGTCTGCTAGGCACTGAGCAGGCTCTGCCAGCAGAAAAATCACCCCTGCCAAAAATATACAGAGGCTGTGGTTAGAAATCAAGTCCAAATGCAATAAAATAAAAGAATGACATGACCATAGAACCCAGAGAAGCTTGGGAGTGAGGGAAGAGAAGTCACCATAATAATTAAAACAAAGCTCCTCCAGGAATTTTATCTGATACTATTGCAAATGAGGACCACCCACAGCTCTTTCAGAAAATGTCATGAAGTGCAACCCATTGATTAGCTTATAAGGATGTGGAGACACAGTGACATTTAGTGACTTGCTCAAGGACACACAAATGTAGTAGAGGAATTAAGCATCCTGACATATTAATATGTGAGTTTCATGAATATCAATAAAATGCATCTTTAAATATTTAGATGGAGAGGAATAAAATAGACATCTCAGACATTCAAGCAAATCATTTCAAAATTTTCCACAACCAGTCTCAGAAACAGACAAGGACATGAGGCTAAAGAGCATTAGATTCAAATGGTTTTCCCTTTGCTATGAAAGTTTACAGTTCCCATAAAATGTCTGGATAAACAGGGTCCATGTGACTCTCAAATTTTCTTCTTTGACTCCCACATAAATTTAGCAAAGGAGAGTCACAGAAAGTGGATAGAGCCTTCCTTTTGTTCTTCACATTAAGCAAGAATCAAGCAGTGACCCTTTCGGTAAATAAGTTTGATTCACGTAAGTAGGAAACCTATTGGCTGTTTCTCAGCTCATCCAAGAGTTCTAACCAAGGGTTTCTGATAGATCAGACTTGTTTGCATGGCAAGGTCAGATCAGAAATCAGTGTGGAATTCTAACCTGAAACAACCTGATTTGATTTCCCTTTGGCCCAACACCCTACAAGAGTCCATATCCACCTTATATCCAGGATTGTAACTATGATTCTTGTTTTCAGTATTGAGCATTAAAGTATATATTAGTCATAATTTGATCAATCAAATAAAGTAAGTATATAAAGTTCCTTTGTCAAGAAATCCAGCCTTCCAATATTTGTATATTATTAAAGTCATAAATACTAATGACTAAAGGATAACATACAGTAAAAAGTGATTATTGAGTTGTGTTTTAATTATTATGGTGACCCACTTCCCCCACTTTCAAGCTTCTCTTCATTCTATAGTCTTGTCATCCTTTTATTTTTATTGCATTTGGACTTGACTTCAGTAAAAAATGATGGCACTTTATGATCTTCACACATATTCACATATATTCAAATAAAGTGCTTTAAGCACTTTTTAAAATTGCTTAGAAAATACAATTTCTAAAAACCAAAAAGAAAACATGATCTTTAATTTTGTAAATTACTTCCCAGGTGACCAAATTAATAATTGAAGATGATCTTCTGATAATTGGTGAGCATTTCTGCCTAATTTTCAATAGAAGTAGTAGTTTAGCCTCTCCTCCTAAAGCACTTAACCTGATTTCTTATCTTAATAAAGAAAAGCTACTGAGGAGTTCAGAGACTGCTGTGCCATTAGAGGTATTCCTAAGAGCTCATCTTTGTTACTGATGAAATTTCTACAATCTGGAATGAACAAACTGTAAAACAATAAATAAGAGACAATGAAGAAGGAAGGAATGCTCTGTGACCAGATATTCCTAACTCTAAATACAGTTAAAGAATCCCTCTTCGATGTGTTTTAGCAAGAAGTTTAGAGATAACACTTCACACTGACTTACTTCTAGATGATACTTCCAGATAATAGTTTAAATTTATTACCTTCAGTTTTTAATATAAATACACATATATGTGTGTATGTACTTCTATTAAAAAGTACATATACACATGTGTATACACACATATATGCACATATATACATTGACACAATTGCTAAAAATGCAAGCTCGTATTAAATATATTTGTCAAATAGATATCTTATAAAGAAGCAGAATACAATTCTTCATTCATTTCTTCTTTCAAAAACAGGTTAACTTTCTTGCATCTCTTTCTATTAGTGTTTTTTAAGCCTTCATTTGTCTTTTGTAAAACTTTTTTCTAGCTGAAGTGAAGTTAATTGTGGGGTTGTTTTTCATGCTTTTTTCTTTTTGTTTTAATATTTTAAAGTGGTAGCTGTCAATTTAATGATGAACTACTCATAGTCCCTACCTCACCTAAATTCCTATAATCTTTCCAGGCCATGTGTGATGATGAGTGAGATCTATACTTGATATAGGAACAGACTGCATGCATTGCAGGAAGTACAGAAGTAATTGAAGAATTGACCTTAATTCTATAGTGACAGATTGGGCAAAGGAGGTAGGGAACCCCAACAGAGGAGCTGGAAGTTGGGAGAAAATGAGAGATTCATGATAAATAATATTAATAAAATGCCGGCAATATAATCACATATTTTTGAATGAAAGAGGTAAATGTGTTTCAGAATCTTGAAAATAACTTGTTAAGTCAAAAGACCATTTTAACATTTTTGATGACTTTTAACTTAAGCAATCTTAACTGGCAAAGAAAAAATAATACAAACTTTAAATAATCCCCCATGACGTGTGTCCTAGTTTAGTTTATAAGTACCTAAGGGGTCTTATGAGAACTGACATTTAAAAAATTTTGTTAATAAAGTTAAAATGCTAAAGGTAAACGCATGGGCAGTAAACCATGTGATTTCTCTTCTCTTAGCTAATTATCAATTACTTTTAGTTGTCTTCCCGCTGTTTTTCTTGTTTGATTTTGTTTTCAATGTTAAAATGCCAAGGAGCTCATTACTGTTTCCTGTGCTTGGTTGTGTTGTAAAACCCATGTGTGCTTTTATATATACCAGATTCTCATTATAACTGGATCTGTGCATGTGGGCTGTGGAGCCTTTGCCTTTGTGAACATATCTTTTAAAATTGCCTCAGTAACTAATAAATCTGACCCCTTCAGCCCAGAGGGATCTCTTCCATCTCTGTTCTAATAAAACTTACTAACAATTAACTCATAATCCTAACCTTTGTTAACCTCTGTAATTTATTTTTGGTGTACTCATTTCTTTGTCCTCACTCATTAATAGATTCGTAAGGGCAAGGACTGTGCAAACTTCTTGTGTGTATTTTATAGACACTAACCTAGCATTTGGCACATCTTATACCTGCTGTTAATAGTTTGTTGGTAGGACAACTTCTTTTGGATGGCAATGAGATAGCCATTTATGCCCCATTCTTGTCTGTAGAGGAATTAAAGCAATATTTCAGTCTGAGAAGGTTGTAAATAATCAGATATGAATAGCCCTTAATCTGTTGTAGAACAGTGAGTGAAGGAAAATGACTGTTGACCCATAAAAATGACTTAACAAAAGATAACCTTTCTTAAATAAGAAGTGGAATATAAAGGATAAGTGTTGATTGGTTGAAAGAACCATGATGAGAAGTTTTAATAGAGAACACATGTAAGTTATTTGTAAGAGGAGTAATCATATTAAAGATAGAATGTTCTATGCAAATAGTTCCAACCAATGCTATTTAAAGGACTATCCAGAGTAAATGAGATTAAATTCTTCAGAGACAAAAGATTTTTCTCCCAGTTATTTCTCTGGACTTTTTAAACACTATACATTTCCTCTTTGTCCATTGCCACCAGGGTCATTAAAAAATAAATCAACCATGATCTGGATTCCTGTGAAATCTTACTGCTTTATAGCACCTTCCATTATCACTTGAAGCAATTATACAAGCTCTTCTTTAAGCCTATCACAAAAAAATCACAAGTGAGTAGATCAATAACAAGAGGAATATTCATATATAGACATGAAGACATTTGTTAGAATAGTCATATCTCTCTAGGAACCAGAAATACTGGTTTAATAACAATTATTTAATCAATGTGAGTCTAGATTCCAAAGCATTATGACAGAAGATAGAATATTAAATAGTGTTAATTAACATAATTATTGGATAATATTAATCATATTTTATATTAATATTTAAAATTAAATAATATTAATTAATATTAATATCTTGATTGTTTTCAAAGTACCTCTTTTCCTTTACATGGAGTATTTACTTTTTTGGAAGATGCATCATATTATAGGCCCCAGTTCTTCATCACCACCATCTCCTTGTATCTATGCCCTTAGACATGGAACTTTATACTGCCTTCCTCACTAGCTCAGCAATGTGACTGACATTGCAAGTGAGATGTTGGCAAATGGGACATTCAGAAAGAAGAAAAAGTTCTGATGCATTGGACTTGCTCTTAGGACTGTCCTTGGATACTTTCATAAAAAGGATATGTCTGGGCTAGACATATTCTTTCCATGGGAAGAAACACATGGAGCAAAGCTGAGTGACCACAGTTGTCTCAGCCAAGTCCACCCTTTGACCGCCAAAACCAAGTCCACTTCACACATAAATGCTGTCTCAGTCAAGATCAGCAGAACCATGGAGGCAGCTTCGCAAGTGTAAACTAAACAACTCCTTATTATTTTAAGCCACTTTGTGTTAGAACAGTTTGTTGTATACATTAATGTAGCTATATCTGACTGATACACCTTGAGTTCTCAATGTTCAAATTTAATTGCTTCTCAATCCCAAATACAGAAGCATATGGACAATAAATAGCAAGTTCTTAAATATATCCATGATCCCATTCTTAGGATTTCATATTTAATTTAATGTAATTTAAAATACAATGGATTTTTTTCTACAGAATGCTAAGAATGTTTTGGCCATGTTTTTTTTGTTTTGTTTTGTTTTGTTTCATATTTGTTCCCACAATTATCTGGTGATCTGTAGTCTGTGATTGATTGGCTCATGCAGTGGTATCAAAAGTCAGCCCCTTACCTCTAAGTTCCATTCGCACCGTGGTACTACTCATACTCCAGAACTCTTCTTGCAATCAGGCCAAGATTGATTTCCAGCTGAAAACTACATCCTTGCTTAGCTTCTTCCCCTTGGCTATCTGTCTTCCCTTTTCCCCTTATATTTTCTGCTGAGAGCTTCTCTCAGTAAGTCACTGTATTAGGACCCTCATTGTAGGCTCTGCTTCTGTGCAACCTAATCTAACATAACAAGCCCAGAAAATTTTTTATAAAATGCACATATATTTCACTTTCTAAGTAAGTTGATGGCACTTTATGATCTTCATGCTTACATGGAGCAAAAAACATCCCTTTGATTCTTGTGCTTACTAGTATACCACTTTGAAATTTCCCCCATTTCCTTCTGCATACCTAGTAGAAACCTGGAAAATGCTTTCAAGAGGAGTTTTCAATTTTGCATTTTGAACTTTGGATCTGCCTTTATCTAAGTAAGTGAGAGAAGAAGAAACTAAATTCCAGTGTATTAGCATGGCATTTAAGGTGGAGAAATTGAGCAGCGGTAGGCAATCATGTGGAGCAGCCATTTATGACTGAATTATACCATTGTAGCTACTTAACATGCTGAACCATTCCTCTCTGTCTGGAAAAATCATAAAAAGGGACCCGTCAGCACTCTGAGTCACTACTAAGAAGCTTATGCATCCTCACACCTGCATTTAAATGAGTGTTTCCGGGGCAAAAATAAGGACCTTAGAGAAATGAAATGAAGTACTCTAGCAGAGAAAAACAATATTGGCTTCTGTGAGCATTTGTACATTAACTGCAGGAAGAACACATCTAGAATTAGTTTCATTATTAACAGCAATAGTTTTTTTTAACAACTTTTTACTTCTTATGTTCTTTTTTAAATGAGGAAAGATCACATAAGAAGGATTATAGTCAAGTAGCAAATTTTGATAATGCCCAAAATGTAAAGGAGCAGCAACTGATAATAGGTCATAGTGCTTTGCACCAAGTAAGAATTCTACAAATATGTCATGAATACAAATATCATGTCAGACATAGGATTTGGAACCAGAACTTGAAATATCTCACCTTTTGTTTCTTAAGTTTTATTTTTAATGAGGCATAACTTACTTATATACATCTTAGGTATATATCTTGATGAATTTACACAGACACACAGAAAGAGAGAATCACTAGCCATATTGAACTAGAGAATTTCTGGTATCTCAACAAGCCTCCTCAATGACCTCCCTACTACAGGGAACTACTACTCTACCTTTCTACCATAGATCTTTCTGAATTTATATAACTCTGTAAAAGAATGATTTCCCTGAATAGCAGTAGGAATCACTAACTACAGATTCCTTTGCCTCCTATTTCTAGCTTCTGGTCACCATGGCACCCTCTAAATCATTAGTCTTTTGTACTTATAATCTAAAGTACTCACCCCAACATTGACCCTATTGAGTACTCTTGGGTTCTTTATGTGATCCTTGGAGATTCTGTTCACTTTCTGGGAGCAAAATGTTTCCAAGTCTTTCAGTACTGCCCTTCTAGGTATATATCCATGTCCATATGTATATTCTAGGATGTAGAGTATGTCTTTTCAGATATCTCTTACCTGCCAGAGAAAAGACTTTCTCTGTACATGTCCTGGAGCAAGTATCCCTGCTCTGCTGTCTATGAACTAGGGCCTTGTGGCTAGTACACACTTTATTGCCATGGCCAGTTTATTGACCCTTAACTGCACAGTTCAGTTTGATCCATTCTTCTAAAACAGCTTCTTGCAAAATTGTTCAAGATGAGATAGGGTTAGGAAGAACTACAACCTCTTCTCCTTCTGTGATGCTCTATACATGTTGTATTCCAATAATATTAAATGGTCTCTATTTCCTGGTATACCCCATTTATTGATTCATGTCTCTCTGCATTTAATTACATGATTACCTTTTTCTTAGAAATTTCAAATTTTTAACCTTTCTTAACCAGGATGCTTTCCTTTCTGTTCTCAGCTGGTTTCATTTTGCAGAATCCCAAGTTCAACCAAATCCTTTTTTTTTTTCTTTGTTTTTCTTTATTTTTGATACTGAGGATTGAATCCACTTCCTTGTTCATCCTAACATGTGCTATATGAACCATTGACCTATACCCCCAATTATAATGTGTTTCTTTAGTATTACTTCCATTATTTCATAAATTTGAGGTGATCCTTCACATGCCCAAATACTATTTATTTCTTAAATTCATATATAGACCAAATCTCCATGAAATCTTTTCACCTTCTCTCTAAGGAGCTTATTGCTTCCTCTCTGCCAAATTTGATGATTTGATAATATCTCTTGATAGTTTTCAGATTTTAATTTTAGTCTGTTAGACTAAAAAGCCCTGGAGAAAGAGAACTTTATTTTATCCAAAACTAGATTCTAGTCCACTTCAGGCCCCTTTTCTTACTCCATATTCAATAAATGCTTGCTGAAGGACTCTGTGCTGATTTCAGTGGATTAGTGAGCCTCTTTGATTAATCACATCCGTTAAAATGCATCAAAGACCTTTTGTTGTATTAGTTACATGATCTGACTTTTGGAAAGGAAATGCAACCTATAGAATTGACATGCCCTTGATATCACAAAGGAAGTATCTCATTCTAAAATATCCTATTAGCATTTCATTTTCTTTGCTTAAAGTATATGGCTGGCTTATTCCTGTCATGGACCTAAGTAACTGACAACTTGGAGATTTCTGCATCTAATTCTTCTGGAACTTCTTTTTTTCTGCCTAAGCAGCCTCATTTTTCTGGATCACTTTGCCTACTTTAGACTTTGACTTTCTTTCCAGGGACATTTTTCACAAAGAAAAACAGATGTTTCCTAGTAAAGTTATCAGCACAATAAATAGGGAAAAACAAACTTGCATTTAAAAGTAGATACTGGGCCAGTGGCAGGTTCAGGCTTGCAAATTACCTTAATCTCTTACATTGATAGAGCCTTAACAGGCTGAATACACACAGTAAAAATCACAACCTGCCATGAACTTTAGTGGTAACACACAAATAGGAAAAGCACTTAGAATATTAAGTTTACAAATTTGAAGGGTCTTCTTTTTCACATTTTGTGCAAAATTTATTTTTATGTTAATTGGATTAAAAAGAATTTAAGATTCTCACCAATGTGCACCATACTCTGCAAATGCCCCCTCTGCTCCTTTGTCTTTGGGCTCATAACTTTCAATTCCATCACCCAGAGCTATTATGTTAGCTCAAAAGTCTGAGCTACGGAAATGGGGACCACATTTAAATACATTATGGAATCTTTGAGTTATAGGTTCCTAGATTTAGATAATATGTTTTAGTTTTACAGTATAGAGGATAAGCCTTGAGGATAAGTTATATAACAATGATATTTTTATTGAATTTACAGGCCTAAAAATATCTTTTAGAAGATGAAAGTATTTTTACTTATCAGAAGTGTTATTAAGTTTGTAAAATTGTGCCAAAATTTTAACATCAAAAATGATCTGCTTTCTTTGCTATTATATAAGACTAATGCCAGAGCTCTCAAATATAAAAGCCATATAAGAACTCAAAAAGAGACATGAAAGCTAAAGCTAAGTAGGATCTACTTAGCTTTGAGCAGTACCAACAGAGAATTCTCCTGAGGACTTACACTAAATGAGTTGGGTTATTATTAATTAGTAGGAATTAAAACAATTATCAGATTATATACAGCACCATTTATAATGTTGCCTGCCTAGAAAACCTCTTAGGAGAAGGCCTAGCAGTTTGATTCTTTGCTTTCTTATATAATAATAGCATAATGGCCCAAGTGAGGGGTATTCCTCAAGAATATAAACTAAACCATCCAAAAAAGGTCTTCATGGCATTCCAAAGTTGAAGGAAAACAGCCAAGAGAGCCTTTTGTCCTCAGTGAAGACCTTATGGCTTTTTGTCTTTCTTTTCCTATTTACTTTCTCTTTTTTTGGTACTAGGGATGATTGAACTCAAGGGCACTTGACCACATCCCCAGCTCATTTTGTATTTTACTTAGAGACAAGTTACTTGTGGCCTCACGGGGTTGCTAAGACTGGTTTTGAACTTGCAGTCCACCCCCCCCCCTACACACACACACTGCTTCAGCCTCCCCAACTGCTGGGATTTACAGGTGTGCACCACCATGCCCTGCTTTTTTCCTACTTACTTTCTTCCTTTTATTTTTTCTTTCTTCTTCTTCTTCTTTGTTTTTTGTTTGTTTGTTTGTTTTGGAAAGCACCTGTACTCATTCCTTTAAAATTGTTTTGGAAAGACATATCACTGCTATATTCACCTAGCAGTTGTGTTCTTAAAACTCTCTTGCTTGAGATTATAAAATTCTCAAAGTACAGGTCAAGTATCCCTCACTCAAAATGCCTGGGCATAGAAGTGTTCTGTATTTCAGAGTTTAGGGATTTTGAAATATTTGAATATATTTTACCAGTTGACCATCCCTAATCCAAAAATTCAAAATCTAAAATGCTCCAAAATATGAAACATGTTTGAGTATTGGTGCTCTCTCAAAAAGTTCTGCCAGACGTGGTGGCAAAGGCCTATAATCCTAGCAGCTCCAGAGGCTTGGACATGAGGATTTTGAGTTCAAAGCCAACCTAAGTAATGGTGAAGTGTTAAGCAACTCAAAGAGACCCTATCTCTAAAATAGGGATGGGGACGTGGCTCAGTGGTTGAGTACCCCTGAGTTCAATCCCTGGCACTCAAAAAAAAATCCATATTTTGGGACATTTTGGATTTTATGTTTTCAGATTAGGGATGCTGACCTATAGTGGGTATTAATGCAGAAATTCTCATGCTGAGATTTGCAAATGTAGCATAATAAATAAGTCCCAAGAGACAAGTAGCATGGACAGTCCAGGGTACTAGTTCCAGTGTTTCCTAGCTGAATGGCCATAGTTATTAAACATTTCTGGATGTTTTCAGTTCACCATAAAATAGAATGATACATGAGGTGACTTCTTGGGCCACTTCCAATCTGAAAATGGAAGATTTCACAACCATCACCAAAATCAAAAATTTATGAAACCAAATGTGTACCAGATTATACCAGAGTATCATCTGTTGGAAATGTCTCCCCTCTGTGGTTAGGGTGCATAGCCATGACTCTCAGTTACTATAAAACATTGTTGACGGTTGTGTAAAATATTATTTAATACAGGTCTGTTGAGTTAACTTCATGCAAGAACCCAACCGGAAATTCAAGTGTATTCAAAACATGGCTTCTGGCATCATACATGACCTGAAGGACTTCAGAGAAGGGAGGAGATGAAATAAATTATTTTGGGGAATAGTGGAAGAGTTAACAGTAGCAATGGTCTGTGTCTACACCAGATGATGGTTATAAATTGTCTTGATTTTGCAATATTCAAGTGAGATTACTATATGGCAACTACTTAATTTTTTTTTACTCAGTAACAATATAGTTGTTATTGTTACCATAATATTTGAAATGACCATAGAATGGCATACAATGAATTGTTTCTCAGTCACCCCTCTAATGTATATGATGTACTATACATAATACCTGTACCTGAAGGATGTATCATCTGGGGCAAAAATAGGTAAAAAAAAAAAATTTGCTGAAAAACAAATGCTTATCAGGTGGGCCTTCTCATGTGACCTTTATGGTGCAGATATGTTTGCAAGTTCTCAAAAGATAATGTCTTATCAGGTGCCTCTGGGGGTGATCACAGTCAGCAACAGTTGGACACTCTGCATGGGAGAGCACTGAATTTGAATTGTGCCATTAAAGTCTGTATTCTTTCAGCTTACCTTCTCAACTGGAATCAAACCTAAATGATTAAGATGACAATTGAAGGTCTTAGATATTCTATGTTCTCTAGTATTGCAGGACAGACAAAACTATTTTGTTCTTGTTGATTTATGTTTGTTATTTACTTTTTTCCCCTCTTTGTTTGACTATATTAAATAAACCAATGGGTGTAGGTAGACTGTTCCCCAATGGTTTCTGTGTTTTAATTGTTTAAACTTCTGGATGTGTTGGGCAAAGGGGTATGAAGGTTGCAGATAGCATTAAGGATGCTAGTTACCTGTTTTAAAATAGGTTTGTTATTCTGCATGGATAGTTTAGATTTGGAATATCCCTCAATGGCCCATGTATTAAAGGCTTGTTTCCAAGGTTGATGCTACTGAGAGGTGTTAGAAAAGTTAAAAGGTGGGGTCTAGTGGAAGGTTTTAAGGCCATTGAAAATAATACCCAACATCGAAATTGTGAGGCCTAGGTCTTTTCTGTTTTTCACATCCTAGCCATGAAGTCAAGTTTGTGAAGCTATGCACTCCCCAGCATAATGTGCTGCCTTGCCACAGGCCCAAAAGCAATGGGATCAATTGACCATGGAATCAAACCTCTAAAACTGTGAACCAAACTGAACTTTTTCTCTTTCAAATTGATTGTCTCTGGTATTTTGTTACAGTAATGAAAAGTAATACACTGGATTCCCCAGGTGGGTCCAGTGTAATCCCAAGGGCCTTTAAAAGTGGAAGAGGGATTGAGAAGAAAGACCAGAGAGATGTCAGGATGAGAAGGACTTAGCTCAATATCACAGGCTGTGAAGATGGAGGGACCCAAGGAATGCAGACAATCCCTAGATGCTGGAAAAAGCAAAGGAATGGATTTTCCACCAGGGCCTCCAAGAAGGAATGTACCCTGCTGGCACCCTAATCAGCACAGTAGCAGATGTCAGATGTTCTATCAGTCAGACTTAATAATAATAAAATAATGAATTTGTATTGTTTTAGGACATTAGGTTTGAGGTAATTTGTGACAGCAGCAATAGAAATAGTAACAAAAAATTACAAAAGAACAAATAAGGGACTGGGGATATAGCTCAGTTGGTGGAATGCTTGCCTTGCATGCACAAGGCCCTGGGTTCAATCCCCAGCAACATACACACACACACACACAAAAAAAAAAAAAAGCAAAGCAAAGGCTTATATCAATTAATTTGATTTTCTACTGTCCTAAATTTAATTGTTGAATAAATAATTAAATACCCACAAAAGGAGCTGAAAATAACCCAAATGATATTGCTTATATATTTTACATTGACATAATGAGTTGAAAATAAAACAGGAGTAATTCAGAAGATACTATTGCAGAATTTGTAGTAGGTGAGTTTTCCTGATTACTCTCTAGAAAGAAAAAGAAGGGAATTCTTCAAAGATTCCTCAGCTCAGACATCTCCAAGTCCTACCAGGCCCTTCTAGTATTCCTTGTTCAGGCTTTCCTTTCTCTACCTATTCTTTTTAATAATCATTTTAATTTGTGCCACAACGGGCTGAATTTTATTTCTTCTTCCCTGCCTAGATTCATATGTTGAAATCTTAACCCCCAAGGTGATGGCAATAAGAGGTAAAGCTTTGGGGAGGCAGTTGATGGAAGAGTACTCCTGAATGGGGTTAACACTCTCACAAAAGACAGCTGATCTCTAATTTGAAATTCTGAAGATAACCAGTTAAACATTATAGGTGAATCTGGGAGCTTAAGGTATACTCACTAAGAGGTGTTCGGCAGATTTAAAACAGAAATGGAGGCACCAGTATCAGTTAAGACCCAGTATCTATGTGGTCCAATTTGAACTGATGTTCCTCCAAGGAATATCACAGAGATCCCTTGCCCTTTCCACCATGGAAGGATGCTACAAGAAGACAACTATTCATCTATGGACAGAAAGTTAAACCTCATCAGACACTGAGTTTGCCTAAATTTTGAACTTCCCAGCCTCCAGAACTTGGAGAAATTAATTTGCTGCCTATAAGTGAACAGTGTAGGATATTTTGTTATAGGATCATAAATAGACTAAGACAGGAACCATCTCCTCCGTAAGATACTGAACTCCTCTGTCCTTAAGTCACACCAAGTATGAGAACAGTTTATTCGGGCCAAAATGAGGATGACGATCTGGAGAGAAAACACAAATTATATTGCCCAGAATAAGTCTTCTTGAAACACTATTGAACAGGTCTGGGTTTTTATAGATTAAACTAAATGAGCAAGAAGGAGGTTATAGCAAATCATTTACCACAATTGCATTTGACAAGAATAGCACAATATGCTTATTGGTTGTTGATCACTTACATTATACTTTCCATGTAAGAGCTGTCATAAAGAGAAACAGGCTTTTACTTCATAGCATCAGAGAGTCTGCAGAAATCTGATGTGCTGGGTCAGAATGACCCAGGTGACTAGTCTCATGTTTCCTCCAGGGCTAAAGACTTCTATGAAGTCATTCTTGTGGCCTAGTAAATCCATTCTTATTTCCCCTTTTTGGTCCAAATCTTTCTCTGGGAAGCCTTGATGATTGACAGGTGGTTCTCAAAGCTTAAGAGCAGTAGGTCCCATGTGGTTAGGAAAGCTCATTTTTAAGTAGTCATGTCTCACACAGGAGTGAAAGAGAAGGCTGCATTCAGGAGGATAGGGCTCAATCTTTGTTAGCAACACAGGGTCTCTTGATTGCCTGTGACCTCTGTCCTGCAAGTGTGGTAAATTCTTAAATCATGTCCAATCATTGGGCCACCATAATTATAGTTCTTCCTACAGTTCTGAACACTTAGATACAGAAAAGACAGTCAATTTATAAAAGACAAAAACTGAACAGGGAGTGATAATCAGCAAAAGGAAAACTTGAAATTCTGAAGATAACCAGTAAAATATTATAGGTGAATATGGAAGCTTAAAGTACACTCACTAAGAGGTGTTTGGCAGAGGTTTAAAACAGAGATGGAGTCACCAGTATCAACTAAGACCTGATATCAATTTGGTCCAATTTGAATTGATGTCCCTCCAAGGAATATAAAGGAGAGAAAAAGTAGCTTCCTTGTTTCCTCATGGTTGAAAGTTCCATCTGATTGTATCTGAAGGAATTTGAGACAATGGGTTTAAGTTGGAAACCCATAACTTTTCTCTCTCTCTCCCCTTAAACACTTCGTGTGAATTTATTCTCGTTCTACCTGATGTTGGTGAGCAGTTTCACAAATAAATCAGTTTCTTCCTTAGAGTTCTGGAAATCCTTAGACCAATGGAATGATCTTGAGGTTATCAGAAATCTGTTTTGTCAGTTATTTCTATCCTTCTGATGAAACTACTTGAAGACACACTTTGTAGGATTATAATTGCTTGCAAAAAAGCTTCCGAAGAGGAATTAGAATAAGCCTTTTTAACTGTGAGAAATACTTAAAATAGCCATGGGATTGATGACAGTTCAACAAAGACAATGATTATTTCTGTAGAATAAAATAATTTATTATCACATTTATGACTGACTAATAGTATATACTGGGACATATCAGATATCTAGAAATCTCATACAATTTTGGAACACATAATAAAACCACATTTATATTTATATAAATATAGATCTAATATATGTTTTGGGACCTAAAGTTAGTTTTAGATCAAAAAGACTTAATTTTGGAATTTGATTTGTGGAAGTTTTTTAACTTTCCACACTTTTTAAAAAACTTTTTTAAAAGACTAGATCTAGGATAATCTTGGTTATCTATTTAATTGAAGTGAAAATAAAAGAATATAAAGGCAAATAAAGAAAATTACAGAGTTTTTGTTTGTTGGGTATTGGGGATTGAACTCAGAGGCATTCAAGGACTATGCCACATCCCCAGCCCTATTTTGTATTTTATTTACAGACAGGGTTTCAGTGAGTTGCTTAGCATCTCACCATTGCTGAGACTGGCTTTGGGCTCACAATCCTCCCGCCTCAGCCTCCCAAGCCACTGGGATTACAGGTGTACGCCACCATACCCAGCAAAAGTTACAGAGTTTTAACAAAATTTTCACCCTCTCATGATTGAGAAGACTCAATTGTTTTAAGGAATCAGGGCCTAATAAGACACAACCACAAGAATTTTGTTAGAACACAGTATCTTAATCTCCTAGGCCAGTTACCTAAGAAGTGGGGGCGGGAGGGGCACATTATTTCTTATTAAGAGCCCATCAATATTCTAAGAAAACCTCATTTTAACACTAGTTATTTTTGTACTGGTGTACTTTTAATATAAAATCTTAAACTATAAATCATCTTCTTTTAATTTTGGACAATTTGAATACACATAAAATTCCTTTCATAGGATTCATATTTTATAAACCTTCTATAACCTGCTTAGACATTTTAGAGCATGCTTAGATCTTTAGTTTTGCCTAATAGTGTTTTTTCTTCTCATTTTGCCCACATAAAATTCTTTCTCAAATAAAAAGTACTCTTTTTCTTTTAACTTGCTTTACCAAAAATACATCCTCATAACTAACTTTATAAAACACATCTTCTTTCCTGACATCTAGTGTTGTCAACATAAATTAACAATTCTGCTTTAAAGTAAAAAAGGAAATATTTTATTCTAAGCCAAATATAAGAGGTCATGTCCTGGGAATGTGAATTCAAGTTACGTTGAATGGTGTGTTCCAACACAGAAGAAGTTATGTGAACTTACATGGTCACAGAACAAAAGAAAGTCATAAATCAATACATTCACCAGTATATTGGTGAAGGCATCAGGTAGATGGGTTATAGCAAGGCAGGGAAATCTCTACGTTTCAAATATGGTCTTATAGCACTCAACTTTAAGGTTGGTGAAGCGTGAGAAGCCTAGAGAATATTTCTATTTATCCCAAGAACATTAGGTCAGATGCAAAAGATGTTAGGTTAGTCTGGCACAGGCTGCCTATAATCCCAGTGGCTCAGGAGACTGAGGCCAGAGGATTGGGAGTTCCAAGCCAGCCTCAGGTAAGGGAGGTTCTAAGCAATTCATTGAGACCCTGTCTCTAAAGAAAATACAAAATAGGGCTGATGATGTGGCTCAGTGGTCAAGTACCCTGAGTTCAATCCCTGGTACTGCCCCCCGCAAAAATGTTAGGCTATTAAAGAGCCTAAGAGAATCCAATGTAATATCACCTCTTAACCTGCAACATTCCTTCACAGTGTTTTATTCAAGATCACATAGCAGGATTTTTAATATAGATGCTGTTTCTTCAGAGAACTTCCATTTATGGTGTTGTATCCCTTCTTATTTTTCCATTGAGTTACCATATATTAATCAGCAGTGATTGTGAACTGGCTCCCAGGAGATCAACATCAATTTATAATTTCTAGACATCATGTTTGTTTGTAACCCAAACCTAGAATATATTGTAAAAATATACTTGTTTTTTTAAATCGTATAAAACAAAAATGTTAAAGTATTTAAGCTTTAAACGTGTACTTGATAATTGATGTTTTACTATTTTAACTTATTTACAAGTGACCTAGGCATCTAATGAAAATTACTTTAGTGTAATATGACCTTAAGATTTTCTCAAGTTACCTAACCTTTGAAAGGCATTTGAGTCTATTTCATTTTATTTATGAATGCTCATTTCTTTCTTTCTTTCTTTTAATATTTTGTTTTATTTATGGTTAGACACAATACCTTTATTTTATTTTTATACGGTGCTGAGAATCGAACCCAGTGCCCTGCACCTGCTAGGCAAGCGCTCTACTGCTGAGTCACAACCCCAGCCCGTCATTTATTTCTAAATATATTTGATACCACATGAACAATATAAACACATGTATAAAAATATACATATAGGCATAACATAAATTCCTGTACACAAACATACATAAAAATAAAGACAGAAACAAAAATCTTAGAGCTTTTAGATTCTTCACTTGCTAGCTCTTAAGTCAGTTTTCTATTTTCCTTTTCCTTTAGATTATCAATCTTTTGATTACTTATTTTATGACCCCAAAATGTCACAGTAGCTAGGCAACCTTACATTTGAATTTTTAAGGGTAAGATTCTTTGGTGAAACCAAGAGGGAAATTTATATTTTTAAGAAACAGAACTTAGATCTACAGACCACTATTTTCTGAGACAAAAAAAAAGGGCAAAAGTAAAGGCCCAACTAAAATAAAATGGCCCAGGGTGAGGTTTGTTATACAGATTTAAGTCTTTCTCTTAAAGGAGTTAGTGTGCAGAGAGAGAGCCAAACTTAGAAATGGAAATTTCCTTTGTAAATGTGAATTTCTTTTATAAAGTTTTTTAAATTACAAATTAAAATGTCAGAAAATTGTACTTTGGAGATCTATGTGGTTAATAGACTTAAATCCCTCTAAATATGTATATAAAATTACTGACTTTAGTCCTTTTAATGAATTGGGTAAAGAGAATTTTTTATGCCTCTAGGCCAGAGGGAATATTTAGGAAAGCTTCTTTAGAGTTTTCTAAAGCTTTACTTGTTTTAATTTAGTAGAAGTTTCAGTGGTTTTAGAAACAGAATCTTGTAGGAAAGAGACTTTAGAGTCTGTGCATCATCATAGAAGTCTAAACCTGTCTGTTCTGATAGCTTTTGTTGTGGCAATTATTCTACATTTAAAAGCATTTCATCTTTTATCTGTTTGTTTGTTGGTACCAAGGATTGAACTCCGGGGTGCTCAACCACTGAATTGCATTTCCAACCCATTTTTAATTTTTAATTAATTAATTAATTAATTAGTTTGTTTGTTTGTTTTTGAAACATGGTCTCCCTATGTTGCTTAGGGCCTTGCTAAGTTGCTGAGGTTGACCTGGAAATTGTGATCCTCCTGTCTCAGCCTCCTGAGTTGCTGGGATTATAGGCATATACTACCACATTCAGCTGCATTTCATTTTTTGAAAGAAGGAAATGTGTTGTAAGTTATTAAGAAATTCCTAACAAGAAGTTATATTTCTGAAAATGGGACAAGCAGAAAGAAGTGAGAGCCTAGAAGACACACTTGGAACATTATGTCCTAGGACTGTAAGCAGTCATATGGTGATTAGAAATCCTCACAATTAGAATATTTTCCAAGGAAAGAGATAATTTAAAGTGGCTCCATTCAGTTTCTATCAGAGCTATGATTTGTTATCCATTAACAGACATTTCAATTTCTTCTAAGGTGTTAGTAAGGGAAAAGAGGAATCTCTGCAAATTCTCAGGGAAACCCTATCCGAGTTAGATGGATTGTCTTGATGAGGTTTAAAAAGAAGGAAGGGTATGAGTGTTACCAGAATCCTATATCAAAGGTCCAACACTGGTGAAACCAACAAATCAGGTCTGGTCACCCAACCCAAAATCCAAATGGAAAAATAATGGTGAAAAGCAGGAAAGGGACTTTAATCAGTATAGTTATGGTGGGAAGACAAGGAGACCAATATTTCCAGCCCTGTACTGACATGAGCTGCCAGATAATGTAGAAGAACGTGACCACAAGTGTGCATGTTGGTGGAGCAACACTGGTCAAACTGTGGTCTGGTGGATCATCAGCTCAGAATTGGTTAGGCCAGGCCTGTCAGCAATAAGAAAGTTATGGTTGCATGGGGGACACTCTCACCTCATCACAAGATGTTTAGTGGTCAGACCTGTTGTTCCTGGAATCCAAGTTTTATGACTCAGAACAATGCAGACTTGAAAAATGGAGGCAGAGAAACCTAATATTTTACATGTATTGTCCCATGTGAATAATTGGTTTTTAGCAAAAGCATCTCTAAGTCCTTGTTACATAAGGAAGAAGCTTTGACATCTGTTCTAAGTCCCCAGAAGTGTCATAGTTCTCTGACGATGGATTGAACCCAGGCCTTGGAGGGAGAGGGCTGAATCCTGCTCACGCACTGTATCAGCAGCATTGGTGAGAGAAGGCGTAGAAGAAAAGGAAGCTTTAAAAGAGTTTTAGTTCAGAAACAGTCTTTTAATTTTTTATTTAATGTTTGAGAGGAAGGCAATATTTTTTTTCTGAGATATATTTAGAAGCTTTTAAGTATCATTGAAAATGAGCCTCCCACTCTTTTCTTGGGTTTTAAAACTGCATTTTTCCAATTGAGCATGCAAATGTACCAATTTTAGAAATTCAAAAGATCCCTATTTTAGCCATTGGAGTTTAAGATTACGCTTAGATTAGACTATTTTCCTAGGTACCAGCCAGATGAGGCTGCCTGTGAGATATATAAAACCAGGTGGAGTTTCATTGAAGGAAGGGCTCAAGCTTTGATGAGCAATTTTCAATAATTTAGAGTCCTTTGAGATGTGACCAAGCTGGGGCTATGTGTTAGATCTAATGTGCTGCTCGTGAACTTTATTCATCCAAGTATCTTACTTGAGTCAATTTTGTTCATTTACCCGTCTCAGAAATTCAGTTGCCTTATAGTAGGTAGGGTACTTAAGGTGCTCAGTGACCATCTGTGGTTACATGGATCCCATCAGAACTGAATGTTCCTAAAATACTTTTTCTGGTGGAAGTCCCTCTGAGACGGCGACATGTCACATGTCATGGACTAAGATTTCCATTAAGGTTTTGGTTGTCTAAAGCACCTTTTGAGCTGAAAGAGTGTTTCTCCCTCTCTCAATTTGTTTTGCTTTGTTTTATTTTTCCTTCAGAGACAGTTTTATTCTCAAGTGTTTTCATTGAGGTTAGACGAAAGAAGATGAGTCACAATGGTAAATAGGAATCATGAAGTATTAGTAACTACCATTTACAGAGTGCTTTTAATAAATCAGCTGAAGAAAAATCCTTAGGACACTTAGCAGAAAGCAACCCTTCATCCTGCACTTACCTTCTGTAAGGAGGATTTAAAGCAATACTTGTTATGGACCAAAACAACCTGCCTTCATCCCAAACCTGAACCTTCTGCAAATGAAGGTGAAAGGCAGTACTCATTTTATAGAAACAGAACCCTACTTGCTTTAAAGAAATAGAACTCTATTCCTAATTTTCCTGATAAGGGTTAGAAGACAGCTCAAATAAAACCCAGACTCAACCAAAGATCTGGGAGACGTGGGATCCCAAGAGGACTCACACCTGATGTCTGGCTGAGCCCTGGAATCAGAGAACACACTAGATTCAGTTGCTGGTACTATGGGCTGAGTCTTGATAGACACGGAGGAAGCAAGGGAGGCACTTGAGGGTCCCGCTAGAATCTCCAGAAATGTCAACCTAAAAGAGACATTGAGGCATGCTGAGCATAAGAACAAAACTCCATTCAAACCAAAATGAGGATTGTCACCCAGGGGAAAAAAAAAACGCAAAGTACAATTGCCCAGAATCAGCGCTCCCCAAATGATAAAGGGACTGGGTTTTTATAGATTTTTAAAATAATAAGGAAGTTAGTGCAATCCACTTGTTACAGTTGCATTGCTCAACAAGAGTAGCTCAGCACCCTGACTGGTCATTGGTCTTATACATTCTAGAGGAAAACTGCATTAAACAAAAAAACACCTTTATGGTTAGTTAGTTTGTTAGTTAGTTTGTTTGTTTGTTGCAGGGGTGGGTGAGTACTGTGTACTAAGCTCAGGTCCATGTGCATGCTAAGCAAGTGTTCTTTTGTTGACTCACATCCCCATCCCCGAGGAAAAGGCTTCTGCTATGTTATTTTTTTTTTATCTTCAGATCATCAGAAACCTGCCATACAAGGTCAGAATGACAGGTGACAGCTCTCTCCTGCTTCAAGTTTTTTTTTTTTTTAGGCAATAGAATTTTGTGACTCCATTATTGTGACATTTTAAATCCTTCCTCATCTGAAAGTCAGGAACTGTCTTGTTTTCCTCATCCTACTTGAACATAAAATTCCAGAAAGGAGAGATTTGTGTTGACCCCCAATGCGACTCAAGCACCTAGGATTGTGCCCAGGGTTCCATTGTTTGTTGAGCAAATGAAGAAATGGTTTTCAAAGCATGTTCCTGTTTAGACCTTTCTCTCTATCCTAATGGGATAAGAGAAAGCTAAGTCTAAATGCGAAGCCATGGATGGAAATTCCAAGGACCCCACTCAGATGCCTCCTTGGAGTGATTCCTCAGCACCCTACAAATACAGTGGTCTCTCCTTTGTCCACCTATCATGAATTCTGACATCACTCCCGAGAAACTTATCTAATATGGGTTTTTAGGCAGATATTTGTAGAAGGGTTTCTGTGCTAGAGGAAGAAATGTCTTTATCTAGATCATATTCCACTTTGCTGATTGGAGAGGAGATAGGCAGGATTATAATATCAGGAAAACATGAGAGTTCATGAAACCAGCTGTATTCATTCGCTCAGGCTTTCATAACAAAATGCAAAGCCCAGTGCCTTGAACAAAAGAAATTAAGTTTCTCTTGGCTCTGGAGGCTAGAAATCCAAAATCAAGATGCCAACAGTGTGGTGTCTTCTGAGTCCTCTCCTCGGGGTTTGCACCTGGCCACCTTCTTGCTGTGACCTCAAGTAGCCTCCTTCTGCTACACACCCCTCCCTGGTATTTCTTCCTCTTCCTATGAGAATGTCAGTCCTATCGGATTATGGCCCTGCTCTTATGACCTCATTTAATCTTAATTACCTCTTGAAAGGCCTTATCTTTAATACAGTCACATTAGGGATTAGAGCTTCAACACATGAATTTGGAAGGAGAAACAATTCAGTTTGCAACACCAGCTATATACATAATAAAACACAAGTCCAGGTTCTATATACACATTTTTATTATTATTATTATTATTATTATTATTATTATTATTATTATTATTATTATTTTAATGCTACAGAGTAGGCACTACAGCCACTGTCCTCAACCTTGGCTGTGCATTGGAGCCACATGGGCCACTTGTAAAAATCCCCAAGCAGAGACTGCACCCAGGCCAATCAATCA
>NW_026000026.1:33628341-33702510 GCF_001458135.2 Marmota marmota marmota
GGGGAGGGGAAGGGGGATTGGGGGGTTGTCCAGGCAGGTAAATTTTCAAAGCTTCCTGAAGATTCCAGCATGCAAGCTAAGGTGGAGCCTAGCTCTCAATGATCCCAGGACCAGTTATTTCTGTCTGCCAAGTAAGAAGTTTTGCTCAGTCCCATCTGCACCTTCTGCCCCTCCTTCCCCATCCTTTCTTGCCCCACCCAGTCTTTCCCATGTATTCTTTCCATCCCAGTTCAATTTTAGCCCACTAAACGAAAACTGAAAATTTTTGGAGCCTTTCGTGTGATTCCAATAATAATAATGTGGCATTATTTCTACTTAAAACAAACTTTACTATTATTGGCGGGGCTTGCCCCCCCCCACTGCCAGAGGAGTTGCATTTTTCTGAGGGACACTAATATTTTTACTAATATTGCAAAATTATTAAGGCATCTAAGAATGTATTAACTTATTTTATATAGGAGGGATTTTGATGAGTTTTCCATGACTTCATTATGATCTTTTGGAAAGGTTCCATTACTATGAGGAAACCAAGGTTTTCTACCTTAAGGGGCACCCCAGATATTCAAGCCCAGTCCCAGGTTATCTCAGAAAATCAGTTTGTATCCTCTATTTGGTGCTTTCCCAACTTGGCTGAAAATAAAACTCTATCGAACAATTTGTTGACCTGCTGAAAATTCTGAAATTGACCCTGAAATTAAATCCGGAATGGATTTGAGAATCTGTATTTTTAACCTTGGTATCTGGTGTTCCTGGGCATTTCTACCACATGACAATATGTTGCCTTAGTTGGGGGATCCTCAGACGTTCATGTGTGTAAAAGGGGATTTGTTAGATACAGAGTGGGTCCAGCATTAGCTTGAGATGCTGTGTCCTTACCTAGCTTATGGTGATTTGACATTGCTGGTCCACAGACTGCATTTTGAGAAGAAACTTGCTAAGTTTTCCAAGAACAAAGTTCAGAGAACACAGTTGATTCTCCATCCACTGTAGTGGACATTGATTTGTAGGAACCCCTTCATATGTCTTTGAGGAAACAAAAATATAACACTTTCTAGACAGCAATATCAATATGAGCTCAGGGCTCTAAATGCATTTTATAAATAGCACCACAGATAAATTACCTCTTTAGAAAAACAGCACATCTTGTCTCCATCAGACATTAAGCACATATCTGATTTATTCTTAGATTAGAGAGTTCTTCTCCCAAATTAGGTGCTTAAAAAGGCATTGGATTCAGGAATAAATTAGTATATTAACCTTTAAGTTGCTTTAAAGGAAGGTCTTACATTTTATGCCTATTCTATCACCGAGATGGCTGTGAATTTTCATATGAGTAATTTATATAACATATACATCTCAGATAATGCCATTGATGGATTGATGGATTTGTAATTTGATGGCATTCTCTGGAGGTGGTGGCAACTCTAGGAGGTGGGGCCTGGTTGAAGGAAATAGGTCACTAGGACATACCCTGGAAGAGGACATCTTGTTCCTGACCCCTTTCTTTCTCTCTCTACTTACTGGTTTTCATGAACTAAGCAGCTTTACTCTGCCACATCGTTTGCCCATGATGTTCTGCCTCACCTCAGACCCCAAACAATGAAACTGGAAAACTATGAATTAAAACCTCTGAGACTGTGAGCCAAAATAAATTTTTTCCTTCTCTACATTGTTTTTCTCAGGTATGTTGTCATAGTGTCAAAGAGCTGATTAACATACCCAGTGACTGTGTATTCTTGCATGGCTGGTGGATAGTCAGGCCAGGGACTCACACAGGTGGTTCATTCCTCAACTAGAATGCCTTCGAGCAAGCTTTTTATGTGACTGAGTAAACTAAAGGGATGAATATTTGTGGGAAACCTTTTCAACATTGATGAAAAGCCAAATTTGAAAAATGTAAAATTCAGGTGGACCTGCTAGTATTAAACAGGTGTGGTCTCTTCTTCCTTTGAGACAAGGCTTATTCAGGAAGGCTAGTAGCTGTTTTCTTTCATAGTTCTGCCTATGAAACCCATTTTACTTGCTTCTACCTGCACCACCACCTCTACCACCATCAGAATTTCATCTCCTAGCTCTATATGACTTCCAGTTTTTAGGATACCCAGTGTTTACTTCATGTCACTTCACACATTTTACATGGGGCACCACCTTTTCTAGCCTCAGGTATGAATTCAAGTTCTATGATGAGGCTTGTTTGAAAAGCTCTTCATATGAGACAAAGCCTAATTTTCCAATACCCATAAGGTTGTGGTAAAGAGAATATTTGATACAAAGTTCTTTTTTTTTTTTAATCAAACAAAGGCAGGGTTGACTCTTGATATTCCCGGAATAGAACCTCTTATGACAGACCTTAAACAGCCTTAATTTAAAGCAGGTGTATAAAATACAAAATGGTATTTAAAGAGGTGTAGAGATATTAATTAATATAGGCCTACTGAAATGCCAGGGATATCATCACTTCTGAAAATTGAATTAAGCCCTGAATGTCAATGCTAAATTAACATGAATAGACTTATCTATCCCTGTCCAAAAATATTTCATCCACAAACTGTGTAATACATGATGATTAACCAGAGGTTACAGATTCTAGCTGAAGCCCAATCAAATTCTTCAACATTCTAATAGAGGAGTATATTCAGGTCAAAGAATATTAACAGAAAAATTTCCATCACTTAAAGGGCAAGCAGAGCAAGTGTTTAACGAAGTGTTGAAAGTTTGCTTAATTGTTCTCTTCTTGATCTATTGTTCTTGATGAATTAGAAAACCTGTATGCTGCAAGTTATACTATAATTATGTCAAATATGCAGGCCCTTCTTTTAAAAAAGAGTTTAATTGCTGTGACTTATGAAAGTTAGAGAAACTGGAAGCATAATTAAAAGCTGATAACTTAGTTGAAAGAATGTTCATGTTCTTCTCTAGAAATAGAAATTTGCTAAATGCATGCTTGGAAGAGAGCTGGGGTTCCAAGGCAGGGTGCAATGAGAGGTCCTCTGTAAGGGACCTAGGATTTGGGGTTATTTGGGGATATTTCCTGAGCACAACTTGCCTTTGATATGTAAGACTCGATAATCATGAATTGCATTGTTCCTATGTCAGTACTATTTGCATTATATTAAGGGTCTCTGAAACTACAGAAAATTATAGATTTGTTGTCTATGAACAACAAGACATATTCTCCAGTTGTTTTTCTTCTCAAAAGCTTGTCTCCTAAGTGTACTCAGTATTTAAATGAATGTTCCATGATTTCTTCTTCCTCCTCTTCCTCTTCCTACTCCTCATCCTCCTTTCTCGCCTCACTCTGTATGGAATATGTCACTACAAAGACATTTCAGGAATCAAGTGCCTCTCTTTTGCATAAATCCCTCTAAATCTATGGTTAAGTCCAAAGCATAAGATTATCAAAGTAGTTCCCATCCGAATTTAGGTTATCATTTATACTTTCCCTGAAGTGAGATTCTGAGAAAAAAATTCAAACAAATTTTGGGGTGATCTCACCTAGATTTTATTTAGCTTTACCAACTGACTCTGAATGGGCCACTGATCTTTTCACAAAGAGGCGGGGTCCTTAAACACAGAGGCAGTGCTTGTCAATTCAGCTGTGTTTGAATTTGTAGACGAGTGGTTCTCAGCCTGTGATCCCTGGAAGCAGCAGCTTCCTTGAAATGCAATGGGAATATAACTCTCAGGCCTTACCTGTATTACTTAGCTTTCCAAGGATCTTAAAAAATACCTTAGGTAGATGGTGGAATGTGATAGACATCATTATCCAAAGTACATGTATGAAGACACGAATTGAGTGTCAACATACTTTATATACAGAGATATGAACAATTGTGGTATATAGGTATAATAAGAATTGCAATACATTCCGCTGTCATTTTTTAAAAAATCAATTTAAGAAAATACCTTAGATAATCAACTTGAAAAAGAAAACGTTTATTTTGTCAGATGGTTTCAGAGGTTTCAGTCCGTGGTCACTTGGTCCCATTACTTTGGACTAAGGGTGAAGCAGAACATCATGGTGGTAAGAGTGAGAGGTAGAGCAAATCTACTAACCTCATGACATCTGGGAAGGAGAGAAAGAAAGGTCCAGGGTCCCAATACCCCCCGTCCAGGGCATGCTCCCACTGACCTAACTTCCTTTCACTAGGCCCCACCTCCTAAAAATTTCATTGTCTCCCACTAATGCCATAGGCTGGGAGTCAAGCTTTTTTTTTTTTTTCACTATTCTAAATTTATTTTTTTTTATTGGTTGTTCAAAACATTACAAAGCTCTTGACATATCATATTTCATACATTAGAATCAAGTTGGTTATGAACTCCCAATTTTACCCCAAATACAGATTGCAGAATCACATCGGTTACACATCCACATTTTTACATAATGCCCTATTAGTAACTGTTGTATTCTGCTTTTAACCCACAGGCCTTTGGGGGACATTCAGTGTCCCAATGGGGGGACGTTCAATGTCCCAGCATAACCTACTGAATCAGTGCCTCTGGAAATGGGCCCAGCAATGGGTTTTAAGAAGCCCTACAAGTGATTCTGACACACATTTCAATCTGAGAACCAATTTTGTCTGTTCTTGTTTCAACCTGATACTAACCCAAAATTCCACTATTTGGAAATGGGTAGCATTCATTTTTATGACCATTTGTGTTAGACATATAAATTTGAATAATTTCAATGACTGGATGGGTATGGGATTTTACTTTGAGGTGTAAAAATATTTTGGAAATAGATGGACACTTGGTTGCACAATATTGCGAGTTTAATAAATACACTGGATTCTTCACTTTAAAATATTTAGTTTAATGTATACATGAATTTCACCTCAAGTTCTAAAAAAATACAAGAGACATGAAATCACTTTAATACTCAAGTGATTTAGTTATACCTGTCTAAACAATAAACATCAAGATTAAAAATTTTTCCAGTTCTTAATCATTCTTTTTTTGGGGTGGGTGTGGTATTGGGGGAACTCAGGGGAACTCGACCATAGAGCCACATTCCCAGGTCCTATTTTATATTATTTTTTAATTTAGAGATAGGGTCTCACTGAGTTGCTTAATACTTCTCTTTTGCTGAATCTGGCTTTGAACTTGCGATCCTCCTGCCTCAGCCTCCCAAGCCACTGGGATTAAAGGCATGAGCCACTGTGCCCAGCAAGTTCTTAATCATTCTTATTTTAAATGTGTTTTTACTTTTTTGGCACATATGATGATATGCTATATTTTAATTATACAACTACCAAAAGTTTCCAAGTTTACATACAAAATAGAATACCTGTAACACTGTGACTTTAGTGCTAGTAATGTGACATTTTTCATTAGAATTTCTTGATGGGTCAAGAAATAGTTTTGTTTTTGTGTTTGTTTTTAATTTTTTTAAAATATTTTTTTAGTTGTAGATGGACACAAGATCTTTATTTATTTTTATGTGGTGCTGAGGATTGAACCCACTCCCTCACATGTGCGAGGCAGGTGCTCTACCACTGAGCTACAGCCCCAAACCAACAATAGTTTTTGACTGCAAACAAAACAGGACAAATTATTATTTATTTGTCTGTCATTGCCAGGGTGATGATTAATATAGAAAGAGTAAAAATTGAGCTTTTAAAATGAACTCTGAGAAGCTGGGGGTGTAGAGCACTTGCCCAGCATGGGCCACAGGCCCTGGGTTCAGTCCCCTGAACCACAAAAGACAAACATCAATAACAAAAGCATAATTAAGTCTGAAAAAAAATGCCTTCTACCATACCTTCCCTCATGCTGCCCAATTCAGAAGTCCATTTATATAAAATTCTATGAATAAAATTTTATTCCTTATGAAACTGATATAGAATACTATATTTTATAACATGATCTGAGGATGCCCACTGGAGTTGTGTGGCAGAAGACCCTTGAGTATTGACCTGTCCAAATAGAGGATTTGTTAGTTTCTGAGGATATTTGTTGTCCATATCATTGGGAGACTTGAAAGTTAATTTACCAGGGGAAAGAAAAAGATTCTATGAAGTTTCCACTAAATGTGGAAAACATAAATCAATTAAAGCTTAAAAATAACCTTTTATTTTATTACATAACCTGGTAAGATACAGGATGAATTACAATGTAGAATATTGGAAAATGTTTTAAAATATGCAAAAGAAAATAATTCCCCTACCCACTTAGAACTGAGAAATAAAACGTGTTATATATTGTGTTTGTATACATGCGTGAACACAGAGCACACAAGCAAGATAACACTCAACAACATAAGAGCACATTCCATTCTGAAACCTGTGTTCCTCTAACTACATTTTGATATTTCCCCTTGATGAAATGGACAGGAGAGGAGGTGTCCAGATGTAACATGGATATGGATGCAACAAGCTCGCTAGAGAATGGTACACGGGGACAGTGGTTGTTGGTGCTGAGGGCCAGCTGGGGAGTTAATGAGGTAGATTATTGGTATCTACCCGAAGGCATGTTATCCCCCCACAATTTTTTTAGAAAAAAATACATTTATGAAAATTGATCCAAAATAAAGATTATTTTTAAAAATCAAAAATCAAAAAATACCTTAAAATGGTTTTCAACATCTTATTTTAAAGAAAAAGCTCAGAGCTCAGAAGGGTTTAGAAGAAATTGGTTAAGGATTGTTTTAAGGATTTCCCAGTATTCCAACTATTGGACTTGGTTCACTTAATCAATTGATTAATCCCCCACAATTGAATACACTGATTGCTTCCAATTTTTCATTAGGGCATATGACACCATAACTCACTTCCTTGCACCCATATTCTGTGCTTCTGCCGATGATGTTTTCCAACACAGTAATTTGTCTTCTCTCTATGTACACTAAAATCATCAACCTCTCTCTTTCTCTGTCATATTTTTCAGTGTATTATATTCTTTTTAATTTTAGTATTAGTATCTATTTTATGTTGAATGTTTTCTCTCATAATATCATCATCCTGATCTAATGGTATATAAAAAAATCTTCCTACAATTTAATTATCATGCTTTTCTAATTTTTTCAGATTTTTATTTAATCATAATTATGATCTTACTGAGATAGTAAAATATCTGAATTAATTTTTTCAAAATAGTTCAAAAATTATCTTATCATCATTTATTGAATAATGTATCTATCGCTTTCTCTACAGATTTGAAAAACAAATTTCTTATATCAGGTGTATAACTAGAGCAAATTTCTGAATATCTCTGTGACTTAGTTTCTTCCTCTGAAGTAAAATAATAAGCACCTATCCCAAAATGCTAATAGATGTAAAGTGTTTTAAAAGTGCCTGGTGCAGAATAAAAACTCAATTGATATAACATTATTACAAGCAGTATGATTGCTTCCATTTATAAATTTTTGCCCTACCCAGTCGTGGTGGTGCACACCTGTAATTCTAGCTACTGGGGAGGCTGAGGCAGGAAGATTGCAAGGCCAGACTCAGCAACTTAGCAAGGCCCTGTGACTCACAGCAAGACTGTCTCAAAATAAAAAATAAAATGGGCTGGAGATGTGGATCAGTGGTAAATACACCCCTAGGTTCAATCCTTATGTGTGTGTGTGTATGTTTAACATTGAAATAGCCTCTCAATTGGCTTCCCTTTATCCCGTTTTACATATGACAGACAAAGTGATCTTCCAAAAAGTATAAATCAAATTATTGATTTATATTTATATTTGTTCACTTGATCAATTGATTAATTCCCCATAATTGAATACACTGATTGCTTCCAATTTTTCATTAGGGCATATGACACCATGACTCATTTCCTTACTCCTCTATTTTGTGCCTCTGCTGATGATGTTTTCCAACACAGGAATTTGTCTTCTCTCTATGTACACTAATCTGCATTAAACCTAACAGCTTTCCACTATGTTTCAAACTCTGTTCTACAATAACCCATGAGATTTGGTCCAGAAATTTTCCCCCAGCCCCACCACCTCATCACAAATCAGTGACCCTATCTCCTGATTAGTTCCAGCCTCTCAGGACCTTATATTCCTGGACCAAGTCAATGCATTCCAACCTCATTGGCATAACGTGGAACATTCTTCCCCAAACTCTTGTGTGGCTTCTTCTTCTCTCATCTCTGCTTCGTCATTTGGGTCTCTCTCTAATGACCATCTAAAGCCACTCCTACCCCCATTCCTCCTGTTGTTTAATTTTGTCTCATTTTATTTTCTTCTACAAGAAACATTATATGCCCTACAAACATATGCTTGGCATGTGTCTTGCCTTTATTAAATATGTGTTGAATTCATGAATGGGTAAATGAATGGATAAAAACAGGATGAAGAAAAATGGCTGAGTCTAATAGATTTAAAAATGAGAACTTTGAAAAATTAGATGTAGAATTGATCAGTGGTCCAGAGGAAGGGGATAGAGGGGAAGAGAGGAGGGAAGGGAAAGAAACAGCACTAGAAGCTGAAATGGAGCAAATTATATTCTATGCATATATGATTATGTAAAGTAAACTCCAATATTATGTATAACTATAATGCACTAAGACAAACATTTTTAAATGACTAAAAAAAAGTATATGAGGCAATGCATATGATAAATGGCTTGATTTATCCATTCCACGTGTGTGTGTATGAGTGTGTGTGTGTGTCGAGAGAGAGAGAGAGAGAGAGAGAGAGGGAGATAAAGTTGTACAGCATACATATATACAATTTTTTCATGTCATGTAGATAAAGAAATTATTTTTAAATGACTATAATATATGGGGGCACTGGGAATGTGCTGTATCATAACCTGTGTGTGACTACAGGATGTGTATAAATATAAAAATCCTCAAGCTATACATTTAAACTAAGGCACTCTGTGCTCTTTAATGTATATATGTTATACCTTAAAGCTAAATCTGTAAACATATGTTTAAAATGCTATAGATGAGACAAAGTTGAAATCTTATGCCCAACTTAAAAGTTTCTGTTTTCACATAGTCTAGGATCCAATAGCACATGTAAATTTAAAATTTATTTTAGAATGAGCTTGGGGGTTACAAAGATTTTGCACTCTGTCATGTGTTTGGAAAACAAAATCATTCTCTTTATTCAAGGTAGTAAATGTACTTTAAAATGAGCTAGTAATCAAGTCTGGCTTAAAGGAAAAGGGTTGGCCCACAGAGCAAACTGTTTCAGCTCAAAAACACTTTGTCATGTGATCTTCCATTATAACCACATGACATTTGTTAAATATCGGAATAAAAAACATTTCCTGACGTTTAGATAATGATACTTAGATTTATAGGGTGGTTTCTTGTCTAAGACACTAATGCCTTTCATAAAAATGTTTCACAAATGTATTTTATAAAAATACAAATAAGATTCAGTTGGCATAGCGACATGCACCATGTAGCAACTCAAATATTTTCTGAATAAATAACTGAATATGTGAGGGTAAAAAGTAAAAATAGTAGAAGTAATTATTTGAGGATCAAACAAAGCTTTATTTTAGTTACAGTTTCTGACATTTGTATGGATTCAATATTTATTTTAATATAATCAGAAGACTGCAATAATTATCAGTTGTTCAACTGTGATGACCTGTGTAGTTCAGTATCATTAGTTCTGAAAATGTTTTGATATGCATAATATGTAGACACCTTAGTCTTTTAAATGTTCCCCTAAAAATCTGGCCCATGCATACCTGGGACTTTTTTTAAGCCAAGAAGTTAAATGCTCTGCTCTTATTCCCTGCTAAAATAAGAAAAAACTTTATTGATTTGACGGTGTTATTTTTGTCCAACTTTTTTCTCTATTCAATTTCATTCATTTACACAGAAGGCAAAGAACAAAACAAAGTGTTGGCTACTGGGGCTTAGGCTACTGATTTTAGATAGAATTATGTGGTAACTATACATGTCCCAAAGATGCTAGACCTGATTCAAACCTTTTTTAAAAATTTTTACACATCAGAATGAGGTTAAAATTTGGAAACACCCCAGCGTTTGGATGAGATGGGAGCACTAAGGTAGGGCTAAAGAGAGTGGAGCATTGAACGTCGTTATACCTACCTAAATGTCTTTCTAAGTTGTGTATGTTCAAAGTGGTGACTATGACACATCTGTGGAGTCAGAATCTTCCCTTTTAATCATCCTCTTTTGCTTAAACTCATAACCATCATCAAGCCTGGAAAACTTGAAAACCAATTTGAGGTTTCCTTCAAACACACTGAATTCTATGGTTCACACATAAATTCAGGAACAAATTTTTTCCAAGCATTTGTGCATATGAGGGAGGTACACAAGTACCTTAGTGTGAATATCTGCTTTTGCACACCAGTTAATTAATTTTTTGAAAATATACAGTTCAGTTGTTTTTATTATATACAATCATTTAGTGTAGTACTTATTCTCCCATTGCAATCATTAATCTTTCTGTCCTTTCTGTCTTAATAGATCTGACTATTCTAGAAAGTTCATTTAAATGCAATCATTTAATACAGGATCTTTAGTGATTGGCTTCTTTCACCACCCAAATGTTTTCAAGATTCATACACTTTATAACATCCATGGGTACTTGGTAGTTTTTTATTGGTAAATAATCCATTACATAGATATGTTTATGTTTTGCTTATCTATTTAGTAGTTAATGGATATATAGATTGTTTCAGTTTTGGGGCTGTTGTGGAAAATATTGCTATAAACTTTCACGTTCAAGCTTTTTAATGAGAATGCATTTATTTCTCTTGGTATATATCCAGGAGAGGAAGTGCAGGGCCAGAAGGTAGCTATGCCTACCACCTTAAGGAACTGCAAACTGTTCTCCACACTGCATATCATCAATAGCAGTGCATTTGATAAGTCTCTTATTAAGTAGAACATACAAATATTTTCTTCCATTCTGTTGGTTGTCATTTTTCCTGTCCTTTTCAATGCAATATTTTTTTTTGTTTTGAGGGGGGGCTTTTGTTTTTAGTTTTTGTATTGTGGATGAACCCAGGGACTCACATATGGTAGCAGATTCTCTACTATGGAGTCAGCCCTCCACCCCACTTTTTTCTTATTTCTGATAAAATCAAACTTAGCTTTTTTTGTTTGTTTTGTTGCTTGTACTCTTTATATGTAAGAAACCATTACGTAACTCAAGGTCTCAAAGATGTATATCTATATTTTCTACTAAGATCTTTACAGTTTTAGCTCTTACATTTAGGTCTATGATACATTTTGAGTTTTTTGTATATTAGTGTGAATTAGTTCAACTACATTATAAAAATGATGAGAAGTTTTATTTTAAGTGTTTTAATGTTTTTTAAAAATTACCAATTTTAAGACTGAAATCAAATGTAAATTATAAGCATATTAGAAATGTGCTCTATATTTTTTCACATTTTCTAGAAAAATCAACCTACAACCTACATTCCATGTTACTGAGAAAATGTGTTCTTAAATTTATTATTTTATTTTTATTTTTATAGAAGGTAAGGATGAAAAGGGGCAGTGAGATTGAGATTTCTCCCGCATACATGTATGTACCAACTTAGTGCAAATGTTAAATTTTATTTTTAAGCAAAAAGCTTTGTGATTGGAAGGTTTAACAAAACACATGTGCAGGAAACTAAAATAATGCCACTGGGCCCCATCTTCTTGAGTTCTGAGTTAACAAATATAGGGAAATATTTTGGCTTTGATAAGATTAATCAGAAGCATTAAAAATTCTTATAGAAGGTTAAAATTAAGTATATGTCAGTATCTTTAACAAAGGAATCACCAAGAAAAGTTTCCACTATTGATAGTCAGCTTTTTCTCACTATAAAAAATACCTGAGATAAATAATTTAAAAGAAGAGAAGATGGGTATTGGCTAACAGTTTCAAAGGTTCCAGCCTGCAATCAGTTGGCTCTGCTGTTTGTGGGCCTGTGGTGAGACAGAATATCATGGAGGCCTAAGAGTGTGGCAGAGGAGGCTGCCTGCCTCCGGGTATCCAGAAACCACAGAGAAAGCAGAAAGGGGCACTGTTCCCAAAAAGTCCCCTCAGGAGCACCCCCACCAGTGACCTAACTTCCTTCCACTAGGACTCACTCCTAAGGGTTCTGCCAGGTCCCAATCATACCAAGGATTTTTGACCAAGCCTTCAACAAATTATGAGCCTCTGAGGGACAGTCCAGATCCAAACTATGAGAACTACAGTCAGCTCAAACCTAGTCAGCTTGGTAGGTTATCATAAAATGTTAAACGCTTCTATTATGCCTTTAATAATTAAAAAATAAATAAAATAAAAACTATGAGTTCCTTAATATCTAAAAGCATGACTTCACCTGATTTTAACTTCTTGAACCTCTGAAAAGACAAATACGTTAAGAGGTCTAGAATTACTAGGAGAGCTAGTAACATTGACTAGAAAAGACCTTATCGGTTAAATACAGTTCATGGAGTTTTATTGCCTGAATGTGCAGGAAATATTTAGTGACTCTTTGATCCACTCTCCTAGTGTTTCCAATGGTATTTTAAGAACATCATCTTAACACTATTCATGTACCCACAGACTTTTAAAAGATGTATTCACCTTAAGCTTTCTCTGCTGGAAAACCAGTCAGCTTTATGTCTTACTCTTTATAACTTCCTCACATACAGTCAGGTGGCCACCTTCTGTGTTTCAGAAGCTCTTACCCCATTAGGCTCACAGGCTTCACATATTTTGATCATGTGAATCTTCAGGGCAAAGGTGGTGCCATGTTCACAAACGTATCTCTACTACAAAGAATGACAGTAAAGATATAAAATTTGTCAAATGAATTTTAAAAAGGGACAAGACAAAGAATAGATGAAGGAAGTATGTTTATATACTGTAGAGTTCTTGGAATACGTATGTGTATAGGTGAATCAATTCCTGTAGTAAAAGTCACGTGAATATTCAGGGTTTACCTAAAAGTCAGTGACATAAAATTTCTGGAGGCCATTTTGAAGAAGAAAGCCCTCATCTTTGCCATTCATTGGATGGCAAGGTCGAGGGAAATGTGGAATATCAAGGACAGCTGTCTCCTGCCTCAACTCTCTCCTCTGTAAGCATTTCATGTCTCATTTTCTCATGTTCCTATTTTCCTATTATCCTAAAATTCTCTTCTCATGACCCTAGTAGAAACCCATGAGTTCCACTCCCCCCACAAAAGCCCAGTTTTGCTCTGGAGCACACATCCCCGAAGTACCACATGGCTTGGGATGTGTAGGTGCATTGGGATATCATGGATCCACCAAAACCCACAGATCAGTGGTTCACTCCAGACCCTTCTGCCCATTGACTGGCTCAGCCTCATTTACCAGATTCATTAGATTCCCATCACCTCTTTAACCGTAGCAGCTTAAAGCCCCTTCCCCAGTAGAGCTTTTATTATTTAGAAAAAAAATGAAACTACTGACCTAACAAATGATACAGACATACTTCGTTATATGTGAAGGACATTTTCTAAGATGAATTGAAGAAAGACACCATCTATTAGTGATTTTCAGGAAGAATTTTGGGCTGTAACTGGAAAGCCACATTTAACCATTCCCCCAGACATGGCTCAGCTTCATCACAGGTAAAGCAGAGGAAGGTCAGATGTGAGGTATGAAATGTGTGAGTTCAAGGACATTCTGCTTGCTTTTCTTTTAACCATAAAGAATTAGAGTTTGGATATTGTGGATATTAGCTTTTATGCATATAATGACAGTATTTCTCTAAAAGACAAAAGAATACACTGAAAGTTTCTTTAAGAAGTATTCAGTATTCTTTAATACTGTTGAATTTCTAATTTTCTCTATGTATTAAGGACCCTGTGCACAATGCAATTAGCCAAAACGGCAGTTTTACACCAGTGAGCATAGATTAAGAGCTCACTTAAGTGACCTTTACTACAAAACTAATTCACTTATACACAATATCACATTGGTGATTTCTATTCAAGTGCTCAGACATTAGAGAACAGCAATTGCAGAGTCATTTCAAGATCTTCTGGGAGTGAGGAATTCAACAATGGACAACATCTAGGGACTTAAATTCAAGGACATTAGATGCACCAATTCAAAATACCTGAGAGTGATGTATAACCTCACCAGGAAAATCCAGAACATGGGCTAGTAGCTGTCTCCCTTCTGGGCTGGCATATAATTTTCAGACAATATCCTAAAGTTCTTTTTTTAAAATCTAAAAAGAATAAATAAGTAAAGTTTGGCATTTGTAAATCCTTATCTGTACACTGCAAAGAAATTATTAGTGCAAAGGAACAATTGATTCTTTGTTTTGAAAATCATTATTTCCTTTTTATATTTTTCTTATATTACAGAACAGTAATGTACTAAAAGTGCATGGTCTGTGTAAATATTTGCAAAATACATAAAAGGATTGAAAAAACAAATTCTTTAAATAGAATGTTTTTGTAATGTCAAGATAAGGAACTCGTGAGAATAAATCAAAAATTATAATAAAATCAATAGAAGTGAATATCAAAAAAAATCAAATGTAAAAGGGAAAACACATGATGTAAAGACATATTTTCATATATAGTATCATTTGGATAAAAACATTTAAGTGTATGCCAGGCCATAAATCAATAAAAGCTGCTTAAATCATTAGGAATAGAGGAATACCCTACTAGAACAGTTCTGACTGCAAAAGCCATGAGAATGGCTGAGAAATAAACAAAAGTGTTTACTATCACTAGAAAATCTTAAAACACAAAGAAAAACTATAACAAGAATCAGATGCAGTGGCACACACCTGTAATCCCAGTATGTCAGGAGGCCAAGGCTGGAGGATCACAAGTTTGAAGCTAGCCTGGATAACTTAGTGAGACCTTGGCTTAGAATAAAAAATAAAATGTACTGGGGATATAGCTCAATGGGTGAAGCCCTGCTGGGTTCAATCCCAGTACTGGAAAAAAAAAGATAAGAAAACAATAACAGGATACAGTTTTTCTTTCAATGGACTGCTAAGGGTGAAAAATTTGGAAATAAACCATGGTAGTGACCTCATATGCTATTTATGGGGACATAAACTAGTTAACAGTCTTCAGAGGACATCAGACCATCTGTATCATAAGTGGCAATATCAATACCTTTCTTTTGACTTTTCAGTTTTTATTCTGTGGATTTATTCAAAGTAGATTATCCATCAAAAATATTACTATGCGCACAAGGATGTTCAATGAAAATTGCTTGTGATAGTAAAATCTATACAATGATGAGCTATGTAAGGAAATACTACAGAGTGAGTGTTTTGGCCAGATTGTATTGTTATATTGTGTGCATGTATGAATATATAACAACAAATCCCATCAATATGTACAACTATAATTCATCAATAAGAAATGAGGAAAGTTAAATTATTTGCACACTTGTGTGGCTGTGTAAAGAAATGGCTGGAACCTCACTGTTCTTCAACAAAGTAGTCTTAATCTAATTCAAACACATTTAAATTTAATTTAATCAAATTAAAAAATTAGTTGCCTAGTTTTATTAGCAATGTTTCAAGCATTCAATAGTCACATGTGGCTAGTGGCTATAATATTGAGGAAACAGATATATAACATTTTCCTCATCATCATAAGTTCCATTAGACAGCATTGTTCTGGAAAAATGTTCTTCATCATGTTCTCCATGGTTGCTTATGGCTGGCAGGATTCAAACTTCCGTTCATTCCATTACACTTTTCTAAATTGCTTGAACTTTTATAAAAGTATGCAATTGATTTGCAATCAGAAGCTTCTTTCATCTGATACAAAGTCACCCATGATCTCACGATGTAAGAAATCGCACTACTAATATTGTGTAGCATTTCCTTGTTCTCTATCTTCACAGGATCAATATCTTGGGTACCAGTTCTTAATGTTTTTACTATGACAGGTAATAGTTGAATGTTCTTACCATGCATGTTGTAATTTATCCTTTAAAATGCTTCATAAACGTCACTTTTACAAGCCATATGCAGTTCCCTCCTATGTAATTAAATGATTTCTGTGACATATGCTGTCTTGAATATTCTACTAGACTATTTAAGAATTTTGCTAACCACTTGGACTTGAGAAAGTCAAATTTATAAGAAGACAATGATTTATATTTCTTTTGTTATATGTAGAGGAACATCTAATACATCACACTTTGAAGATGCATTGTTAGTTATAAATCACTATTCAAAACTGCCTACATAAAACACAATGGCCTTAGAAATCAATGATTTGATAAAGTGCCTTTATTATTAAAGTGTCCCTTTACACTCTTGAATGCAACAATGCATAGAAATCTTCAACATCTATTTTCTATGGAGACTTATCCAAAATGTGTCACTTCTCTGAGACTCTTTAGAAGCTATTTTTTCAGTAAAGGAAATCTATACTCCATTCACTTTTCCTGGGGTATATTTTGATAAACAAAAAATTACTTAAAAGTGAGAATAAAAAAATAATAATTGTGGGGTGAAAATACAATGACCTGAAATTGATGGAAGAGGAAAATATGTAACAAATATATTTGTCATGTTGCTCTACAGGTTGCTTTTGCATTGAGAATTCTATCCAGAATAAAACTGAAATCAGGGGCTTTGTTTTCTATAGCCACTTTCTGGTAGATACAACCTTTCCAGTGGGATTTATTTTCTGCAATAGGAATAGCCTTGCAAACCCAGCAGACTTAGCATATCAAAAAGAAAACTCATGACCATATCTAATCTCTCTTCAAGTATTTTTGTCTCTATTGACTATAGCTTCATTTTCTCAATTGTGCAGTTCAGAAATTGGGATATTGCTGACATATCAATCTCTTCAACCCCAATACCCAGTCACATCAAGTCCAACTTATATTGCCTCTTACTTATCTCACCAGTTTGTCCAATTATACCACTATACCCCAGGCCCACGCTACAAATCTCTCCCACCTGAAATGCTGCAGGTGCTTCCCCTCCAAACAGTCCCATATTTGAGCCAATAGCATCCTGACTTTCCCTAATGGCATCATAACTTTTCCTGGCTTGAACCATTCAATGGCTTATCTTGCTTAAGGGTTTAGAAAATGTCTTAATGAGAACAGCTGATACCTCCTTGAGTAGTATGGCCCTCTGTCTGTCTCTTGCTTTTCCCCACCTGACCTCTTCTAGTAGTTTAGACTTTTTCACACTTGCTACTCTTCCTTCCTACCTCAGGACATTCACATATGCTTTTCCCCTGCCGGAAATGCTTCTAACTACCCTCCCTCATCTTATTAAGACTCTTTCAGATTTTCCAAATTTCAGTTCATCAAGTAGTTCTTTAGGGAAGCTCTCCCTGACATCATTAATTATATATATTAGAGGTCCCTACCATACTCTCTTGCTCTTTTTAATGAGACTCTGTGATTCTTTCGATGCCTATTTTCTTACCAGATTGTAAGCACCACCAAGGTGTATAGAATCCATTTTTGTTCACCAGTGCAACTCCATCAACTTCACAATGACAGGTAAACAGTAGAGGCTTAAACACTTATTCAGTATATGATTAAAGACTAGGAGTCAGATGCCTACAAAAACAAGAAAAGTGATGAATCTTCTGTAAAGGGGCCTTTGGGCACTGGTGCACAGGAGACTGTTCCCAGAGAAACGGATTCTTTCATCAGAAGAAAGTACAGTTATACTTTGGGAGTGCCCTAATTGTATTTCCCTTTAAGTTGGTCTCTATTGTATTTTAACATCATAGTCCAAGACCCACCCCTACTGGAAGAGAGCCCATGCAGTCCTGGGCTTTTCTTGGTTGGTAGACTTTTGATGGCATCTGCTATTTCCTCACTTGAAATTGATCTGTTTAAATTGTGTATATCATCCTGATTCAATTTGGGCAAATTATATGACTGTAGAAATTTGCTGATGCCTTTGATATTTTCAACTTTATTGCAGTACAGGTTTTCAAAATAATTTCGAATTATTGTCTGTATTTCTGCAGTGTCTGTTGAATTATTTCCTTTTTCATCACATATGTTAGTGATTTGAGTTTTCTGTTCATTAGCATTGCTAAGGGTCTGTCAATTTTGTTTATTTTTTCAAAGAAACAACTTTTTGTTTTGTCAATTTTTTTTCAATTGTAAGAAACAATTGAAAAGCACCAATTGAAACAAAAGAATTGTTTCAATTTCATTGATTTCAGCTCTGGTTTTAATTATTTCCCGTCTTCTGCTGCTTTTGGTGTTGATTTGTTCTTCTTTTTCTAGGGCTTTGAGATGTAGTATTAAGTCATTTATTTGTTGACTCTTTCTTCTTTTAAGGAATGAACTCCATGCAATGAACTTTCGGAGCATGGGAGGAATAGACGAACTCTAGATAGGGCAGAGAGGGGTTGGAGGGGAAGGGAGGAGGCATGGGGTAATTAATGACTGTGGAATGTGATGATCATTACTATCCAAAGTACATGTATAAAGACATGAATTGGTGTGAATATTGTATATATACAACCAGAGATATGAAAAATTGTTCTCTATATAGGTAATAAGAATTGCAATGCATTCTGCTGTCATATATAATTTTTAAAAAAAATTAGAAAGAGAGAGAGAGAGAGAGAGAGAGAGAGAGAGAAAGAGAGATAGAGAGAGAGAGAGAGAATGCCCAGGAAGCTGGACTCTGCCCAGAAGGACCATACTTGGGGAGTACTCAGAGTAGGATTCTCTTACATATCTCAGAGAATGCCTGAGAAAGAGAGATTTGTGACAGTCAGGCAATCCAATCATGAAGTAATCTTACCAGAAGAAAAAAGCCAGAGGAGGGCTAAAACGGGAAAATTGATGTCTATGGAGATTTGAGGTAATTCTGTTTAAATTGAGGTTGCTCCCTGCTTCCTAGTAGCACAGATTCTCTCTTTAGGTCAAGCATAGATTCTCTATTTAGGTCAAGTTTTAACTTACAGATGCAACCAGTGATGTGCTCAAGCCAGCCTGTTCATGATAGGTAATTAGTTGAATGTTTGCTAAATTCGTGAGTGAAGGTTGAACACAGACATTATAAACTAAATAACAGACACATTCAACCAAGTAAATGATATTAAATACCCCTTAAAAATATTTAAACTCATCACTTCCTAATTATGTTATTAAATGTTATTATTATATATGATCTTGAGACTCATTGTATCTTTTATAGCTGTACAGTTAAATGTTTTATGATAGTGTGCTACTAATCTCTTTTCATCTCCAAATTCAGTGGTGTCATGTGGATAACTTGAAATTGCTAATGGTGAGACTATTCACCCCATAGACATCAGTAAATGCTAGAATTTAAGCTATAACGGCTTTTATATTGTTTGTTTACTTGACTTTGGGGTTTCAGTGTTTGGTTGGTTTTTTGCTCCTTGTTTGTTGGTTTCTTTGAAAGCCTGTTGTTAAACATTTACCAGTATACCACAGGAGGCAACCTACTCATGGCCCAATGCAATCCGTCATTTTGTGTACTTCACTGTTGAAATTACCTGGCAATACTATGAAATCGCTAGATTGAACCAATCTTCTAATCTTTTAACCTGTATTTAACAAAAAGGTGTTTAGTTGAAATCATTAAAAAGGTGGTGGTGAGAGAGTATGTGTTTTCTCCTGTTCCTACAACATACACTGCTATTTCTCGAGTAAAAAACAATGTTTTTTGTTTTAGTCAGCTTTTTCGCTGCTGTGACTAAAGGATCTGACCATAGAGGAGGAAGAGTTTATTTGAGGGCTCATGGTTTCAGAGGTCTTAGTCTATAGAAGGCCAGTTCCATTCCTTGGGGCTCAAGGTGAGGCTGAACATCTTAGCAGGGGAGGGTGGCAGAAAGAAGAGCTCACATCATGGTCACCAGGAGGCAGGGAGAAAGACTCCACTCACCAGATACAAATATATACCCAAAGACACACTCCAATTCCCTTCTCTTCTAGCCACACCCAACCATTCAGTTCATTTTTTCAGAATTAACTAATTGGGTTGAGACTCTTACAATCCAATCATTTCTCCTCTGAATCTTTTTGCATTGTCTCACATTCGAGCTTTTGGGGGACACCACATCTAAACTGTAAGTTTGCCATAAATGAATCATATAGCAAATTTGTGAGTAAATCAATTAGAGTCAAGAATTAGAATCATTTAATTCAATCTCTGACATTGGGATTGCTTGAATTCTCTTAATATGAAGCTGGGTAACATTACATTTCACCTAAATATATTTTATGTATTAAATGTCATCTTTTAATACATGCTGGACCCAGTGGCTCACACCTGTAATTCTAGCAACTTGGGAGGCTGAGGCAGAAAGATTGTAAGATTGTGTCCGGCCTCCACAAAATAGAAAAATAAAAAGGTCTGGGGGATGTAATTGAGTGATGAGTGCCCCTGGCTTCAATCCTCAATACCAAAATAAGAAAACAAAAAAGCGTATTTTTAGGAAGATGTAACAATACTTGACTTCTCAATTTCCAATGGATTTACAAAATCCCCTGGGAAAAATTTTGCTAGCAAAGAGAAAAGATGGCTGAAAAGAGGTGAATCCGGTTGGGGCTGTGGCTCAGAGGTAGAGGGTTGCCTACCATGCATGAGGCACTGGGTTCGATCCCCAGCACCATATACAAATAAAATAAAGATATTGAGTCTACCTATAACTAAAAAATAAATATTTTTTAAAAAGAGGTGAATGGAGGAAAAATATCTTTTAAAAGAACAAATGAAATTTGAGAACAAAGGAAAAAACAATTGCCTAAAAATTTATCAGTACAGGTCAAAAATTAAAATGCAAAGAAGTTACTAATAATATCCTAGCTATACTTAATACTTTGGGCAAAAATTTTGTAAAATTAAGAGAATTTTACACTTCTTAAATTCCCTTTTTTAAATTCCCTGTTTAGAATTGTGAAAGTAATTCTGGTGATTCTTTTATAGCACAGGCATCATTAACCTGCCTAATCTTACTGAATAGTCACAATCATATAACTCTCAAGATGCTCTTTTCTCATTGAAAGTTGAGGTCTTAAGGATGACCGCTTTGGTCTTTATGCATAAATGTTTTGATGGATTAATAGTAAGGAATTTTAGAAGATGGTTGCTTATTTCCGAAGAGAGTGCACACACAAAAGATATTTAAGACAGGACTTATTTAGATACTACTAGTTGTTCCTTATGAAAGTAGAAATCAAACCTCCTCTTTGAATTGTAAAGACCTTTATATCCCTGACATTCTGATGGCATGATACATTATTGATCTTTATATCTTATGGAATGTAGTTAACTCATACATATCTAGAGTTAGAAAACAGATGTAAATAAAAGAAACAAATATGAAAATCAAATATTTAATCAGAAAACAGATATAAATTGAAAATCAAATAATAGTTAATCTTAAATATTGTAGAACCTTCAGCAAACACATGCATCTCTATTTAGACATTTATAGATAAATTATCCATCACTTCAAACCCTTTCATTATTTGTATTGAATTGATGAGAAAATTTCCCTCCTTTTAACTTGCAAAAGCATTTATAATTTTGAAAGTAGCAGCTAACATTTATCTCAATGCAATATTTCATGGCATCTTTAAAATAAGAAATCATGGCAGTCTCCACAAAAATATATTAATGTTTCATGTGCATGAGGTACATTACAGTTTGCAGGTTTAATTTTGATCACCACACTAATGCTTTAAGGCACGCTGGCATTGCTATTATCATCTACCCTGTGCAGAAAGTCAAAGCTCTGGGGCTGGGGATGTGGCTCAAGCGGTAGCGAGCTCACCTAGCATGTGCGGGGAGCTGGGTTCGATCCTCAGCACCACATAAAAATAAAATAAAGATGTTGTGTCCACCGAAAACTGAAAAATAAATATTTAAAAATTCTCTCTCTCTTAAAAAAAAAAAGTCAAAAGCTCAGATAGACTATGTTGCCTAAGTTTTAAAGCCAGTTATATGGAGGAACCAAAAACTGAAAAGTTCTGGAAATGACTTCTCGTTTATCTCTCCTTAAACTCCCTTTCCTATGGTACAGTGAATTAAAGGAAATATATAATGCAAATGCATATGTTTAAAATACATGTGTTAATTGACAAATGTCAAAGTCATAAATACATATATGTGTATACATACATTTATATGTGTGTATATATATAAAAAAATCTTCCAGTTCTTGTAAGAGATTAAATTATCCAATATATGTCCCTATGTTGTCTTTAATTTTCCAACTGTTGGTTTAGTTTTTGACTATTCAGTGTGTTAGGTGCTGCTGTCAGCACTTAATGTATAATGATTCATTTATTTCCCATAAAGCTCTTATTAAGGAGGAACTAGGATTGTCCTTGTTTCACAGATGAGAAAACTGAGTCACAGAATTGTTAATGAAACTTTTCAAGGTCACATTGCTTTAAATGACAGAACCAAAACTCAAAGCCAGAAAAGCAGAATGCACTTCCCTCGACAAGCCTATAGATAGGCTTGTCATAGACACACACACAAACACACACACACACACACACACACACACACACACACAGATTTCCCAAAAAAGGGAATATTGTTTGTGTTGGTCATTATTAGGATCAGGCCTGCATTTTTGACGTTTGATTTTAAATTATGCTCTGAGTTTCTAGAAGCTCCCTTGGCAACATCTAATTGTAGTAAAGTACCATGGTAGGAAGCAGATGTTTTTACAAAATGGGGAGAAAAAAATCTCACGAGTCAGGAAGATGAAGCAAAATCATGAAAAGTATGTGTATATTCTTTTAACAAACACATATCATTATTCTTCTTCTAAAGCTTGGGCAGGTAGATATTTAAAATTACCTAGAAGTACTGGCCTCACCTGAAAGCTGAAGCAGGCTCTAGTGTTTTGCCATCTATTGGTAATTTAAATGTGAAGGAACATATGACCCCTAATTTTGTTCTTTGCACATGCCATTCCCCCCAGGGCATGTGGGTTTTATGCATTCACTGCAGAGGTGCCTAGGAATTTTCCTGGCAGTCAGGTGGTTACATATGTAAAGACTGCAGAAGAGGGTGGAGAGAGTTTAAAACATGAGTGACAAGCTATCAATACTTTAGAATTTTAAAGTTTGACAAACACTGACAACATAATGAGGGGAAAGCTAACCACTTTCTCCATTTACTTTTTTTAAAAAAAACTGCTATATACTTCATGCACTTTTACTTGCAGTAAGGATGATTGTACAAACGGTAATTAAACTTGACCATTTAGCTTCCATTCTTTCCTAGGAAAGCAACTAGTGTCATCAGACCTTATTTCTTTCCTCTTTTAATTTAGCATATGGATTATTTTATGTTTTTAATGAACTGCCTAAAATACTACTTCAGGAGATGACTCAGATGGATGCTGATTTATTTTTTATTCTGCCAATTGAAACACTTGCCTATTTTTATATGGATCTCATTTAAGTATAGTTAAGAATCCATCTTTTTTTTTTATCTCTGATTGTCTTACAGAGAGTTAATGAAAAGACTTTCATATAAATTGTGGATTAAAGTTGCATCCACAAAATGGTAATACAGATAGAGAATATTGTATTATAAGCTAAGAAAAAATAATCTGCTGGGCCCAGGGGCACATGCCTATAATCCCAGCTGCTGGGGAGGCTGAGGTAGGAAGATCACAACTATGAAGCCAGTCTTGGTAACTCAGCAAGATCCTATATCAAAATTCAAATTTTTAAAAAGGGCTAAGGATGTCGTTCAGTTGTAGGACACCCCTATGTTCAATCCCCAGTAATGTACACATACACACACACACACATACGCATACACACACAGATTTATCCTAACAAATTTTTAATATGCCTAATGTCCAAAAAAGGTACATTTCATGATATTTTATACAAATAAAATAGCTTTTTTTAAAGTCAAATTAAGGAGGGTGGATTCAAACTGGCATTTAATACTTATTGAACAATCATTCCTTAGCTAGTGTTTATTCTTTCCATCAATCTCTAATGTGTTAAGTTGTATATTACAATTACAGAAACGTGCAGCAATTGAGTCCTCCATTCTTAAGTGGAGAACCATCTATACTTTCTTTAGCTACATAGGAATGGCAAACACTAGTGAGTAAACTCAACTCTCTTTGCAAAGGGCATGAAGTAATTCAATCATGAATCCTGATTATTGAGAGAAAATGAATTTACTTAGTCTCTATTTTGTAACTCTTACGGGAATAGAGATTATCTAGGATTTAACTTTAAAAGTGGAGTTAAATTAGAACTGCCAGAATTCCTAGTTGGTCTGATTAATTTTAACTGTGGAGATACATGTAGTTTATTCTCTGCCAAAAGCAACCCTTGAATGACAGATAGGGAAAAAGTAGAAAATTCCAAGTTGGCTTCTCCTCTTACTTATTTCTGAGTTATATGCTTTGGTGTTCTTCAACTTGAAATGCATGTTTTTGCAGAGTTGTGGAGATAGCTCATTTACTTTTCTATTTTTATTTATTTGTTTTTAATGTCCACAGCATTTATATCAATTGTAGGGACAGAGAGATGCATTTTTAATATCCACAGCATTTATGTCAATTGTAGGGACAGAGAGATGCATTTTTAATATCCACAGCATTTATGTCAGTTGTAGGGACAGAGAGATGCATTTACTCCTGCTAGTAACCTAGGTAGGTAACTCCTTCTCTGGGAGTTTATTGGCAGGTTCAATCATCAAAATTCATGCAGACATAAAAGTGCTTGATAGAATAGATTTTAGGACATGGTAGTTCACAGGAAAACTGTCTATAGGCCTTTGTTATTGTTGCTATTCTGATTTTGTTTGTGTTTGGAAGATGGCCACTTGTTTTTTTAGATCTGAGACTGCTCCAGAAATGATGAATTTTTAGACATCTGTATCCATTAAATTCTTTCCATCTGTAAGGTCCTCCAAATGTGCTTTTGCAGTTCATCATTCCAGATAATTCCCTTTGTGTATTCTCTGATGATCTGAAAATGGCTAAGAACAACTTTTGGCACTGGAAGAAATGAACATCATTTTCATTATACCCTTCACATGTCAATGATGCTCGAATAGGAACTGTGTTTGAAATTTGAAAAAGTATTAGTACAGGTAAAAAGAAAAATTAAATTGTTACTTAAAGAAGAATTCTGACCTAACCAAGTTTGTTCTTTATATAAATGAAATAGATGAAAAAAAGATATAATGTTAAACAATCAATGGTGGGAAAAATAGTTAAATATAGTTTTGAATCAGTGTACTCCATGAGGAAACACAGACTTGATGTTATATATTCTAAATCATTTACCTTGAATTATTTCATTGTATCCAGCGCTACATGATTTTAAAATATCTTTTCTCTTGAGAAGATTTTTCTCAAATCTCACTGTTCCTCTGACTCATGCTCAGTAATCCTTTTTAAATCTTTATGGTATACCTGAGCACAGTGGAGCAAGCCTATATATTCTAGCAACTCAGGAGACTGGGGCAGGAGGATCACAAGTTCGAGGTCAGCCTTAGCAGTTTAGAGTGACCCTGTCTCAAAATACAAAATTAAAAGGCTGAGGATGTGGAATGTGGCTTAGTGGTAGAATGCCCCTGGGTTCAATCCCTGGTACTAAAACCAAAACAAAACAAAAATATGTGATATAATCATCCTAGAAGTACAGACTTATATACAATTGAATCCCCAACTTCCTACACCTCCAATTCAGTCATCAGCTTCATTTTACCAGCCTGCTTCATTACTTCTCAGTACTTTACTATAAACTTCTAATTTCATAAATACTGAGAGTGTTTTTAAATATACCTGTACAACCATTAGTGGGAAAACTGTACAAAGTTGCCACAAAGAGTTGATCATCTTTCTTATTAATTCTTGTTGTCTGTATCTAATATTGTTAGGAACAGTATGGATTTCAGCTCTTTTCCAGAATTCTTTTCTATTAAGGGCACTCCATCCAGGTGATTTCTACTGGTTTTTAGTTCCTATATGATAATTCAAGTGAACCTGTAACCCTCACAATTTTTCCCCACAATGCTGAAAACTAGAACTCTTTAGGTAGTCAACTATTTGAGAACAAGTGTTTTTTTGTTAATGTTTTGATTTTTTTTTTCTTTTGGTGTGTTTGATGCTAGGAATTGAACCCAGGGCAGTGCACTTTCGAGGCAAAGCACTCTACCACTCAGCCCTCAGCCCTTTCTTGTTTTGAGACAGATCTCATTATGTTGATCAGGCTGGCCTTGAATTCACAAACATCCTGCCTCAGTCTCCCAAATAGCTGGATTACCAGCATGTATCACCAGGCCCTGCTAGCAAAAGTGTTTTGAATGGACATGAGAATTACTAAAGTAATAGTGACTTAATAGAAAATGCTTAGGACAAGAAAAGACAGAGGGTAATTCTCATGGCCCTCACTGAAAGGAAAAGGAGTTCAAAGTACAGAGCCTATTTATACCCAAATATTTCCCCATTAAATGTTACAGAAGTAGAGATATTGATGGACTCTGTAATCACTGACAAAACTTGTGATTTATAATTACAAGTTTCAATGGTTCCAGATAATTATTTTTCTCTTCCAAGTATACAAAAAGGAAAAAAGAAAGAAAAATTCTAAGTGTCAATCAAGCATGTTTTCGCTCTAACCTTGCCTCAATGGTGTTCAAAAATTGCAGTGCAATTAATCATTTCACAAAACAGCTGGTATACTTGTTTAATTAGCCTTTGCAAAATGATTATTCTTCCTGAACATTCTCCTTTAATCTTTCATTAATGCTAGGGTGTTAAAAAAAATTCCCTTCTTTGCTTTTACTGTTTATTCCATAAAACTTTTACTAAACACCTCTTCTTTTCTGGGTCATGAAAATTGATGCTTTTGGGTAGCTTTTGATCTTTCTGGGAGGCATAATTTACTTGATAAGCTCTCAACCTGTTAGTTCAGTTGAGATTTCAGTTATATTGGGCAAAGCTTTGAAATGGGGTTTTCTCACTTCATAACTTACCTGAAAATGTTCCTCTTTGTGCAGCCAAACAGAGGAAAAAAGTTTTATTAACTAAAGAGAGAATTAATGGCACCAAATAAAGTAACTCAGCTGGAAAGACTTTGTTTACTTTCTTGGTTTTTCAATTCCGCTATTTCTTTGTAAGGACGGTATATATAAAAAAAACCTCAAAAGGGAGGTCAGAATAACCAGTCTCAGTAATCAGGCCCTGTTGGCCCGGCATTTAGCTAAATAAATAAGAATTCAAGTTTATTCCTTGTTCAGAAGCTGGCAGCAAATTTGCTAAGTGATTGATTTGATGCTAATTTTCTGCATGGACTGAGAAGTCCTTTAGGGCCCGTCCTGCGGGAGGAAAATAAATCCAGCCAAATTGACTAAGCCCTATTTTAGGTTTTATTTTGAGTTCTGAAAGTTTGGAAACTTCCCTTTCCCAGAAAGGCTGTATCACCAAGGGATTCTCACTTATGATGTTCCAAAGAATGCAACTTGCTCTGAAAAGATGGCAGAAGTTCCCTGCATTCCAAATCCCAGAACATTCTGAGGATAGCATTTCAATTAACCTATTCATGGCAGGTGCTGTCATTTTCTACACTGTCATAGCCTATCTCTTGACATCTGTACTCAGTGTCGGATTCTAAGAGCCTTGGCTAACTTTCTGCCCCAGCCCTAGATGGCATTATGTTACGATCCTAAATACCTGAGATAAACAAATTATAAAAGAGAAAAGGCTTATTTGGGGTTACAGTTTGAGAAATTTCAGTCCATGATCAGGGAGACTTACTATTTTCAGTCCTCTGGCAAGAGGTGGGCAGCACATCATGGTAGGAGCATGTAGCATAGCAAACTATTCACCTCATGATCAGGAAGTGAAAAAAAAGACAGGAAGATGAGGAGCCAAGACCCCAATATCTCCTTCAAGGCAGGCCTCCAATGACCTAAGATCACCAAGTTCCACCTCTTAAAGTTCCTGCCATCTCCTAATAGTGCCAAGCTAGTAAGTAAGTCTTTTAACACGTGAGCTTCTGGGGGACATTTAAGATCCAAACTATAGCAGGCATAATGATGACTTTTGATACCACAAGAACTACCTTCTTTGTCTCAATATGTCCATGAATCAAGGAATGAGGTAGACTTTTCTCATTTCAAAATTCAATTCATGGGATGATTGGAGGGAATAAAGGGATAATTATGACACATAAATATTTTGCTGAATGGCAGTATGACAGAAAGGACACTTTAGTGAAGGACCATAGGTCTTGAGCCAGAAATTCTCTTTCCACAAACAGTTGGGGCAAGTTGTTTCTAGGCCACTGGAGGTGGAGGCCTTCACTTCCAACCATTTTCAATTAAGAATAAAAGGCAACTTTGTTTTGAAGTCTTTCTGGCTTTAATTGTTTGAGGTTATGCTGTCATTTTGGAATCTCTAGTTATAAACTAATTTTTTTTCAACATTTATTACCAGGATCCAAAATTACGTGAACTTCTGGATGTGGGGAACATTGGGCGCTTGGAGCATCGGATGATAACAGTGGTGTACGGGCCAGACCTAGTTAATATCTCCCATTTGAATCTCGTGGCTTTCCAAGAAGAAGTAGCCAAGGTACAGTAGCTGGAAATCTCTGAAGCTCTCTTCTCAATGTTAATTCTTATGATATGGTACTAATACCTATGAAAGACTTTGAATGTTTGTCATACTTAACTTGTGCTGAAATTCCAAGTAAATATAAATCAGTCATCAAGTATAAGTATAATTAAACACTTTCCAATAATTATATGTATTTTGAATTATGGGCTTTTTTTTCCACAAGGAGAAAATCACCTGATATAATTCCTTTGCAAAATAAAATAGTAGATAAAACCACATTCCATTTCACCTATCCCAAGTTATTATCGCAGATTCCTTCTTGTTTTATCTAACTCTACTTCCATTTCAACTCTCTCCTTGAGGGCAGGCAATTTTAATACCTTCTTAAATTCTTTGTCCCTGGACAACACATAGCCTACCACCATTTATATAGTATTAATTTAATTAAAATGTGAGAGAAGAAAAAAACACAAAATTTTAAATAACTGTATTTATTAGACTCTGGACTAGGAAGGTGAATTAGATACACCGTGTCCATTAAGAAATTGCTATTCTACTAAGATAAAGGGTCTTTCAGATAATATAGATATAACTGGAATATAAGTACAATACAGCAAACAAGAAGCTGGACCCAGGAGTGATACTTTCTCTAGGAATGCCCAAAGGCCTTTAAAATATATATGTGTACGTATACATATACATACATATATATGCATATAAGTACATGTATACGTACACACACATACATACAGTAATGAATGTATTTAAAGAGCTTTCTTTTTCCATGTTAATATTTTATGGAATGCTAGTTATGATCTTTGTCCTTCCTACAAATTCCTTCAAGGGTTAAGAAGATGAGTAGGAATATTTTGAAGTATGCATATCTTATACGTGCCCTTATAGGGTATCTCAGGTCACAGATCACAGCAGCAGGGTCACTCCAGGTCAGTGTGTATTGTTTGGGCAGTATGATCTATAATTTCCTAATCCTCAGTGTTCTGACAATTTTATGAGCTACACCGGATATACTAGCCTGACCTTTAATTCGTTAATTACTATTGGCAGGGGTTTATTTCCAATATTTACATTGACTTTAATTTTTACAGCAGAATGAATAAAATGCCATCCAGTTTTAATTCTCTAAGGTATTTAGAAACTCTCTCCAAGTGTGTTCAAACCTAATCTGTTTTCTCTGACAAATGACCAAGTTACCCATTTACTTCTATTGCATAATTTACACTTGGAGACATTTCCATACAATAGAACTTTACGTGTGTGTCAGCATTGTGCTTGTCTTGCACTAGTTATTCTAGTGTCCCACTGTTACCTTTTTGAGTTTATATACTTCATTTCTCAGTGTATGGATGGGTCCTTAGACAAATGGATGAATATAAGCAAATGCTAAAAATTTGAAAAATATTTTTTAAATTGCTTTTTCCAAACACAATCATATTCCCATTCAAAAAAAAATCACCAATTTATGAGATTCACTAAATCTCAAGTTAAAACATTCATTAAATGATAGTGACTTTCAGGGAGGTTTTTAATAACAACGAATATAGGTTTTTATATTGTATCTCAATCTGTATATCTTAAATTGCATTAAACCTTTCTACAGTTATATTTAAAATATATTTAATTTTCTCCTCTCTGTAGTTCCCGCCCACTAATTTTCTGTAAGGGGTTTTGATTTCTGAGACCTGTAATATTCCCCATCAGTACTGTTTCTATAAAGATTTTTCCAGCAGCTAGTTGAAGTTCTTGGTATAATTAATGAAGCCACAGAGCATGTTTTGCCTTCCCTGGCTGTAATATTTTTAGGGTATTTTTCTCCCACTGAAATTGCTAGGCCAGAAAGTTAAAATTTGTAAGCACCATGTTATTCTTGAAATTTATTTTTCATATTTCTAATTGTTAGTATGATCTCAGAAGATCATATCTTCTTTTTAATTTCTGGGGACAGTGTATATTGTGCCTAGTGCAGGGCCAGTATTAAAGTCTTGTTTTATTGTATGGAAAGGCCAACAGAAGCCCCCTGTAACAGCTTAGATCTGGAATGTCCCTCGTAGGCTTATGTGTTGAAGGCTTGGTCCCTAATGCATTAATGCTCACAAATGGGGGCTTTGGGGAAGTGAATGCACCATGATTCATAGCTGAGTGTTCTACTGGGAGATGGTGGAAATTGTAGGGAGTAGAATCTAGTTAAAGGGATTGGATTCTTGGGGACATGCCCTTGGAGACTATATCTTGTCTCTAGCCCTTCCTCCTACCCCCTCTTTTTCTCTCTCTCTTTCCCTCTCCCTCTCCCTCTTTCTCCTTTCTAGCCACCATGAGGTGAGCTGCTTTGCCTAGACACAGCTTTTCACCATGATATTCTGCCTCATCTCAGCCTATAGCAATAGAGCCAGCTGATCATGGACCTCTGAAGCCATGAGCCAAAATAAATCTTTCCTCCCTTAAGTTATTGTTTTAATCAGCTTCTTCATTGCTGTGACTGGAAGAACTGACAAAAACATGAACAGTTTTAAGGAGGAAAAGATTATTTGGGGGCTCAGGATTTAGACATCTCATTTCATAGACACCAGCTTCATTACTTGGGGCTGATGGTAAAGTAGCACATCATGGTGGAAGAGGGTGGTGGAGGGAAGGGCTCAAGACATCACAGGAAGGAGAGAGAAAGAAGGGGGTGGGGAGAGACTCCACTCACCAGATAAAAAATATAAACCCCAAAAGCACATCACCAGGGACCCCCATCCTCCAATCACACCTTACCTGCCTTCTGTTCCCTCTCAGTTCATTCCTATCAGGGGATTAATTCACTGATTAGGTTAAGGCTCTCAGAACTCAATCATTTCACCTCTAATCCTTCTTGCATTGTCTCACACATGAGCTTTTGGGGACACCTAATATCTAAACCAAAACAGTTATTTTCTCAGGTATTTTGTCACAGTAATGGAAAGCTAAAAAAAACTAAACTCCTGTAAAAGTTGAACATCAGCAGAAGAGATTGTACACAAACAGATTTGTCTCATTTTTCATTCAGTCAACACACATTTGTTGGGTGGGTGCCTTGTCTGTTTCAGCCACAATTCCAAGGTTAGGGATACATCAGTGAAGAAAACTAATCCCTTTAGGGGCCTATATTCTTGAAGAAAAAAAACAGATAATTCATAATGAAGTTTTGAACATATCATATCTCAGATGGAGGACTGTGTGGAAGAATAGAGGAGAACAAGGAGTGTGTATATAGAAGAAAAGAATTACTTCTTTATGAAAATATGAGGAAAGTTGCTCAGTTGCCACAATATCATAGATTTCTGAGAATTCTCCTGCATCAATGAGAAATTTTTTTTAAGAGAGAGAGAGAGAAGAAAGAATTTTTTAATATTTATTTTTCAGTTTTCGGTGGATACAACATCTTTATTTTATGTGGTGCTGAGGATCGAACCCAGTGCCCCTTGCATGCCAGGCGAGCACATTACCGCTTGAGCCACATCCCCAGCCCATCAATGAGAAATTTAAACTAGAACTGAGACTTAAATTTTCCTGAAGATGTGATTCTAGATTCACATGCCATTTTGTTCTTTCCTGAACCACTTGAAATTGAATTTTTAATTTATACCTTAAGACAAGTGAATCCTTTAAGAGACAGATATGAAGGGGAAACGGTCTTTCATCGTCTTCTTCTGTAATTGAACTCTGAATGTAGTGTCCCTGGCAATTACACTTTTGTTACACAACATGATTTGCCAGCCCTTCTGTACCCTGACAATCATCTGCTTCCTCGGTGGAGGGTGGGGTGTCTCCCTTGAATGTAAGTGGTTTGTTTTCCATTCTCCCTGACACCTTGGTAACCCTGAGAACCGGTGGGTATGCTGTGCTTGTGACCACGTGCAACTCCCAGACACCTCCCTGGGGCGCTCTCCAGAACTGCAGGGGAGATGGTGAATGACCCCTAGAGTCCTTTCCTCTCCTGTCCTTGGTTGCCAACGGTCTCCACTTACCACTCTATGATTTATGGTAGGATTGGAGGAGGCAGCAGCAGAAGAAGGGAAAACAGGAGAAGAGGGGGTAAAATAAGCTCCATGATAACATGCTGCCTCATGTTCTCAGGGAAGAGAACAGAGGTGAAGCCTAGGCAAGGTGTTCTTGAGGGGACACAACATAGTTGCTAGACTACTTCGCTGTTGTCTCCATGACTGAGTTTTCCTTGAAAACCCCACAATTCTAGTCACTAGCTAGCCTCTTTCAGGGGGTGTCTCTGCTCACTATAGTTTACTTTCCTCATGGTTCCTGTTCATCCTGTTCCAGTGCAGACCCTGGACCTACAACTCCTACACCTTCAATTGGGCTATCTTAAGCATCAATTTATCATCGATTCTTGTCCTCTGATTTTTTCCAGTGGCTTAGACGAACATTTAGTCCTCCAAATTTTGGCCCAGTCTCCACTGAGATTCCTCGCCAACAAGGGGTGCTGATGTACTTCATCCCCATGCCACCACCCCCTATGTATCTGTCAGTTAACGCCTAGGACAGAATAAGGCACAGGGATAGTCAGTAATTCTCAGAGGCTGTATGGGCTATCTTCAGGGTTGTTGGCATACATTCTTACAGGACCTCACGTGTTGGTAATAACTGCATTGCACAGAGGTAAGGCAGAAGGGATTTGGAGGAACTGTAGCAACCTCATTCTGCTCCTACCAACTGTTGTCTCAGAGCAATATGTAGGAAACATAAGCATGGATAAGAATAGCCTGAGTGGCTTATTAAAAACTCTGTGTTAGGCTCAAGCTCCAGCAGGTCTGGGATGAAGCCTGAGCAATTGCATCTCTAACAAACAAGTTCCAAGATGGTGCCAATACTGCAGGTATTATATGACACTGTACCCTGAGGATCTCTTCCTTAGAGAAGTGTGGGCTCAGTGGTGCCAGGTCTTTGGGTTTTCCTCTAAAAGGAGATGAAGAATCCACATGAAATATTAAATATTAGCAAAAATTGTCTTTAGCACGTGAGCCAAGCAAAAAATAACTTGACATATGGGCTTCCATTTGGCAGCTTTTTGGTCTAGATACTTATTCAGAATGGAAAACATTGTCTTAAATGAAGTCTCAAAACCACGGAGCACAATGGAGAAAGCATGGAATGCTGTTTTGCAGAGTAGAATCAGCATCCCCAGCACATTCCTGCATGCTCTCACTTCCAAACCCCTCCTGGAGTCCTCTGGGTTCCTAAGATGCATGACCTCTCTGCAATGTCAATTTTTTCATTTTTGAAGAAACAGTGGTCACTGTGGGAATTTTTCAAAAGTTTAATCACGGTCATTTATCTGTGTCTCTGACTGGCTCATATGCATAACCATATCATCTCCATGCCCTAGAGAGGGAAAGGAGACAGGATGCTCTAAAAGAAAACCTCTTAGATCCTCTAGTCTCCATTTTTATATTTGCAACTTAAAAATTAAAGAATAGAGAAGACAAATCGTGACTTAAGCAGGCCAAATATAAAAGTCAAGAAGAACACAAACTAACACAGTGTCCTACAAGCTCATCTTTCAGCCCCTTCATTAAACAAATGCAAACCAAGTCTTTGAGAGATTGATGCTGGGGGAGACCAACATTGGCTCTGCTCTCACTGCAGATCATAATTGCTGCAAATGAAATATCTCCTCCTGTAAGACCTCAGTTTTTGCTTTTAATATGAATCCTGAGGGGGACTCTAGGAAGGAACACAGTAAAGGGAAGAGAAAGAGTCTGTAAATCATAAATCTGAGCTGCACTCTTCTGACTAATGTATGTGAGCCTTCAAGCCCCTGGATAGTGTGGGCACATTATTCATCCATGAAACAGGGAGCTTGGATTTGTTTACTCGTGTGTTTATTTAACAAAACATTATCAAGCTCTCTACAAAGTGCCAAGTTCTGTTCTAAATGCTGGGGTTAAAGCAGTGAATAAAACAGACAAGGCCCTTTCCCTTGTGGTGCATACATTCTAGTGAGGGAGAGACAATAAATAAAACAAATAAGTGAGTCATGTGAAGTATCAGGAGGAAATCAGTGATGTCAACAAAAAATGAAGTGGTGGTGGGGATTTCTGGGGAAGGGACACTGAATAGGAAGGTCAATTCAGTTATCTCCGAAAAGGTGACACTTAGGCAAAGGCCTGAAGTGGGTAAGAGAGCAAGCCATGAGGATATATGGAGAGAGAATATTCCACATAGAGCGAACAGCAAGTGCAAAGGTCCTGAGGCAAGAATTGTCTGGTGTGTTTAGGAACCATAAAGGAAAAGTGTGGCAGGAGCAGAGTGAGCAAGATTGAGAGAAAATAGTAGCAGTGGGGATTGAACAGGCAAGGGAAACTGATTTCTATAGAGCAGTGTAGGCTTTGGAAGGACTTTGTTTTTTATTATGAGTGAGTCAGAAGCCACTAGAGGGTTTTGAACTGAGAACAGAGATGATCTGACTTAACATTTAATCAATAATGGAGTGCAAAGGGAGGAACAATAGTGAAAACAAGCAGATAATTTAGGAAATTATATATTTTAAGTGAGTGGCTACTGACTTCAACCAAGGTGGAACTGTGGAGATGAAAAGGAATTCAAATATATGTCTCTGCTGCTCTTTATATCAAAATAAAATATATAGACATGTATAGATATATACATGCATATATATATGTGTCTGTGTGTGTGTGTGTATTTAAAGATAAAACTGACACCATCTTCTTATGTTCTACATGTTGCGTGGGAGAGAAAATTAAATCAAAGATATCATCAGAATTTTGGCCCAGACATCAGGAAAGATAGAAATATTACTTACTGACATGGAGAAATTTTAATCTACAACATCTAGTAAATTTTTACTTGGAGGTATGTAGCCCTTTTGGTCATGTTCAAACTCGGTTCAAACTCAGTTCAGTTCACTTTTGGCTATTATTGTATATTCAAGTGGAGACATTGAGTAGGCAGTTGATTATATGGGCCTGGAGTGGAGCACCAGATATAATATATAAGTCTGGGAATCATTGGTTATTTCATAGTATTAACAAGTCACAAATAAGTATCTGTTATGAAATAGTATTAATAAAATGGAGGAGATCAACAAGGAAGTGACCCTAGATGGAGAACATGTCCCAGGTTTGAGTCTTGAACACCCCGTCATGGAGGGATACGCAAGAATCAGAAAAAGACAAGGTCGAGAGGAAGCAACCCAGCAAACCTTTGTCAGTTGAAGTCAGGTGAAGACAGTATTTCAAGGAGAAGAGAGTGATCCTGCTGCTCCTAGTTGAGCTAAAATGAAGGCCCAAGGTTGGCAATTGGCTCTAATGATGCAAAGGCCTCTGCTAATCCTTCCTTATTAGAGCAACTTCAGAGGAGTGGTAGGGTCCAAGCCCTGAGTGGAATGGGTGCTGGCAACACTGCGGGAAATAAGAGATCAAAAGGCATTGCTGTTTTGAGAAGTTTTGATATAAAGAGCATCAGAGATGTGGGAAAGCGGCTGGAAGGGGAAGTGAGTCAAGAGGTGGTTTTTAAGGCGTGAGTGACAATAGCATGTTTATAGACTGGTGGGAAGGATCCCAGAGACGGAAACCAAATGCTGATCCAGAGAATTAGAAGCATTGGAGCCTGAGTAGGCAAGAGCAGTAGAATTTAGTACAGAGCTTAGTAAATTACAACCCAGGGGCCATTTTTAGTTTGCTACCTATTTTTTGTTTGTTTTTGGTATCAGAGATTGAATCCAGGGACACTTAACCACTGAGTCATACCCCCAGCCCTTTTTATATTTTATTTTGAGATCCTGCCTTGCTAAGTTGCTTAGGGCTTGCTGAATTGCTGAGGCTGGCTTTGTACTCACGATCCTCCTGTCTCAGCCTCCCAAGATGCTGAGATTACAGGTGTGCCCGACCACACCAAACCTACTACCTGTTTTTATAAATAAAGTTTTATTGGAACACAACAGTGTGTTCCAATAATGTCTGATCCTTATACGAAAAACAGTATTTCAATTCTATCCTGCATAGAGGGGCTGGGCTAGGCCATGAGAGGTGGGACTCTCATCTAGAAGACGGTGAGTGAAGTACGTTGATCAAAATGTTGATGAGTGGTGCATGTAGTGGAAAGAATTGTAGTTCTTTTCTGATTGCCTCGCTTTTCCAGGTGACAGAGGAGAGTCTAGTTATTCAGAGAGTAAAGACTGTTTTATTTCTTAAGCCCTTTTCAGCACTAGTTAGAGCATTGCTTTAAAGATCTGACTGGCAAGGTGAACATGAAATATAAAACACAGATCATATACATCTAGTCACAAAAAAAATGACAAAATGACGTTATTTTGAGCCAGCTGATTCATCAGGTAAAATGCTCAATTGGCAAGTGCATCTGAAGATAAAATAGTTTTCTTCTACCTGTTCCATTCCAGTCTTTCTCCCATAATTCTGTTTATTCTCTGGAGGTGCTGCATAGAAACAGGTATCTAGGTGTGAGTCCTACCCCCCTGATGGCATGCAGTGTGAGCAGTATTGTGTAGGTTGCTGTGAGCCAGAAGCAGTAGTTCCAGGGATTGCCATATGCTGGCTCCTACCTCCAGGTCTCAGCAACCTGAATTGCAGGTGTTAGGAGATCATTCATTACCTAGAGAATCTCTGCAAGTCAAGAAATCTGTCCCATAATTTAGTACAGAAGAATACCAGTCTACAAAGTAAGGAAAGGTGATGTCTTCCCTGTTTTGCATTTAGAAAACCAAAATGGTTTTCAATATGTTTTTAATTTGGGTTCTGGTTCCTTTTCTGATCATCCATGATAAAAAAAAAATGAGTAGAAGTCTTTTTAGGAAGGCTGAAGCTGGTGTTCTAGGCAAGACTATGTATTGTATGTGATGAGGCAGGAAACAGATGCCCCTGTGGCTGCTTCCCTCATACTCCAAAGCTCATCTCCTGATTCCACCTTTGCTAGCTGCCCAATGCTCTGTATCCCTGAGGTGGCCTGTCACCCTGAGAGACAGGATTTGAGATCCAGGCTCTGCTATTAATTCCTAAATATTTTGAAACTCTGATAGGCCACCTGGGCATGCACATTGTTCAACCACCTTTCATTCTGTCAAATTTCAGTCCAAATGTTGCTTCAGTCTAATGAGAAGCAGTGGATTGGACCAGTAAGGAGCCAATGGATTGAGATCAAGATGTCTAAAAACAGACATGCAGGGGGAATTTTGTGTTTACTTATCTACACACAGATCTGCAGACTCTATTGTTTTCAATCCTTACTTCTTTAATCACAAACTCTTTTACACATTTATAAATAGGAAAAAAACAAATTCCTTTTTCTTGTGTAGCTATGCTAATGGGAAAAGAATCAGGTTTTTCTAATGAATCCTTGAAATACAACAAACAAAAAAGAGTGCACCGATCCAAACTGTATGTCCTGAAGGCTTTTTAAAAAAGAAACACACCCACATACCCAGCACCCAGATTGAAAAACTGTGCATCACCAGGACCCCAAAACATCTACCATGTTAACCAAACCCTTATTTTGAGTTTTAACATTATAGAATTGTTTTACCTGTTTAAAAAATATCCGTAAATGGATCATACAACATAGTTTTTTGGTCTGATTTCTATTATTCAGTATTATATTTATGAGCTTAATGATATTATTCTCTATTTGTTGTGGTTTTGATGTTTTTCTTCCCTTTGCTAAACAGTATTCTGTAATAATTTATCTATCTATCTATTCTATAGTTGATGGACACTCAGGCAGTTTCCAGTTCAGAGCTATTACAAATAATGTAGTTACAAACATCTGCCTCTCTGCAGAGTATATACGGGGGAGAGTAATTGCTGGTCATAGATCTTCGTATGTTCTGCTTTGATAGAAACAGTGAATTTCCCAAGCTGGTTGAGCCAGTTGGGTTTTTAAATGTCATTTCATGCATGCAAAAAAGTCTTTAGCAGGGAATTTCTGTGTGTTACGTTATTATATTTTGAAGTAGCTGTCACAGAGTAAATGAGCTCTCCAAAAATAGTTTCTATACACTGAACATCAATCTTGACTGTCTGCAATTCTAGATTTTAGAGGGGACCTCTGTAACTGTGAGTATGTTAGAGAATCTAATTCAGTTCTTTGAGAGGTGTGGTGTGAGGTGTTCTGGATGTTTTCCTTAACTTCATCCACACCAGTTGCTTGCCTACCATCCAGATAACGTGCAAGCTCTGTGAGCTGCCTGACCAGATCTCACATCTCTTTTCTTATCCCTCTTCTTGCTGTCTTGTTCAGGCCCTGAACAGGCCTCACCTGTTGTCAGCCCCTCCCTGCTTTCTTAGAACCTTCTCTTTGCTTTCCAGCCCTGCCTGCCCATCTGTGTAAGAATATCAGTAAAATCTGCTCATGATTCACATTCTTTTCATTCTCTATTACCCTCAGAATGAAGTGTGTACTTCATTCCTTCCTTTATCTGCGTAGTGAACAAATATTTTTTGAAGGCCTACCAGGGGCCAAATACCTCACTGGGCACTCGGGATTCATTAGTGACCAACGCAAACATAGCACCCACCCTCTGGTTCTGGGCACTCACCTCCTACCTTTCTGCTCCAGCAGTTCTTAACTTCCTGTGATTGTCTGCTTTTATAATTAGATTTTCAATGTTTTGATAATCATTGTGTGTTTTATTCTAGAGCACCTTTCTCCAGTATGTACCCCAGGGAAATTTCTAGACCTCCTTGGGGACTTAGCCATATAGTTTACCATCTCCTCTTCTATCCCTGAATTCCAGGAATGGTACATTGTTCTCTTCTCTGTTCTTTCATGAACCCCAAGCATATTTTATTTATTTGGGTGCCAGGGATTGAACCCAAGGGTGCTTAAACACTGAGCAACATCTCAGGATATCCAGCCCTTTTATTTTTCATTTTGAGAGAGGGTCTTGCTAAGTTGATTAGAGCCTTGCTTATTTGCTGAGGCTGGGTTTGAACTTGCCATCTCCTGCCTCAGCCTCCTGAGCCACTGGGATTATAGGTGTGTGCCACCACAGCCAGCCCCAAGTATATTTTCTATTGTATTTATCACTCTATAATTACCTGTCAGTGTACCTCATAACCTATACTGAATTTGTGAACTGCTGAAAGTGAAAAATAATTGCTCAGTCATTTTTGTGACCCCAGTATCTAACTTAGTGTTGGCACGTAGTAGGTGTTCAATAAATTTCTTATGGAGAGGAGGAAGAAAGCAAAGGAGGAAGAGAAAGAGGGAGAAAGGAGTACAAGAAAAGAACAATGAGGGGCTTTTAACCTCTTGAAAAAACTGATAAAGCACTTAAAATTTTAGAGCTATAGATACTTTGAACATCATGTACTCTAATCTCAATTTTTATAGAGTTGAATAAATTAAGGCCCCTTAGCTGATTGGCTGTTTCAGTCTTCTGAAGCATAATTGTCTCTCCATAACTTGCCAAGGTCCACGTAGAAGGATGCGGGTAGTACTCATTACAATGACTTTCATTCTCCCCATCATTCCCAAACTCAGCTTTGCTCCCACTTGGGGAGTGACTATAACTGCCGCCCTCCCTACGCATGAGCTAACTAACACATGCTTTCTTGAGAAAATTAAAAATAGCTCCTCTTTACCAAGTATGTTGACATGGGTCAGGCCAACAAAAGGAGAGACGTTGTCCCATGGAGGAATTTTGTTTTTAAGAAAAGTGCCTTGTTAATAATTTTCCTAATGATTATATAATAATATCCATTCATTCAAGAAATATTTAATAGCCTATTGTGTGCCGTGCACTGTGGGTGCTGGAGGTACAGAAATAACCAAAAACATTGAATGGGGGTAGACTGACAATAAAACAAACAAGGTAGTGTTCATGGCAGGGAGAAATAAAGGACAGAAGGTGACAGGAGATGCTGGAGAAGGGAAGTGTGTTTCAAGTTTGAATGCCCTGGTCACACAGGACTACACTGAGAGGATGCCTTTTGGGGAAAACCCTGAGGAGGAGGATGGAGTGAGTTCAGAAGGTATCTGGGGAGAGAACAGACCCTGAGGCACAAGAATCCAGCATGGTGGTGGGACTTCAAAGAAGCCAGTTTGGCTGAAAGGGAGCAAAGGGTGGGAGCAAGAGCAGTGAGAGAGAAGTTGGCAAGGGGTAATGGCTGGCCACACAGTCATACCTGGCCATTGTAAGAATTTGGCTTTCCTCTGAGTGACACGGGAAGCAAATTGTGTTGAGCAAGGGATTGCTCTGGTGTGCCTTATTTTAATAGGAAAGCCTTAGTGCAGAAGGAGAAAGAAACTAGGGGAGACTAGAGCAATTGGGGTAGGCGTGATAACAAGTGGTTGGCCACTGGGTCTGTTCTGAACCTAAACCAAAACATTTGCTGATGGATAGAATGCACGGCACGAGAGACAGAGGATCTGAGGATGCTGGCAGTTCATGTTGGAATTGCATTTATTGAGCTGGAGAGCCAGTGAAGGAGGGAAAGCCAGAAATTGGGTTTGGAACAGGAACTAAAAATAGGGTTAGCACCAATCAGCAGAATGAGCACAAGTGTGACCTCTTATCTCTCTCAAAATTCTATGAAAATGATGGGAAAAGAATACAAATGCCTAGTGACAAATATCCAGTGAGATGAGTCAATAAAAGATGACATATTTCAATAAGTTTGCAGAAGAAAATGGGGAAAGTGTCTGATGAAACAGAGAAAACCACAGTCTAAGATACTTAGAAAGCTGCAGCCAAGGAAGTCACAGACCTGCTCAGAAACTACTCAGGGAGCCCCAGACTGGAGCACTGCCAGCCTAGCGGGACACTGTGCAAGAACATGGGTGGGGAATGAAAAGTAGAGCCTTGGGGGCTGGGGTGGAGCAGAATAGTAAAGTATGCGTCTACCGTGAGCATGTCCTTGGTTCAATCCCTCATGCATAAAAACGTGCACACACACACACACACACACACACACACACATACATACACAAAAACCAAAAGCAAGGGTAAATAACTAAAGGAATACAGACAGAATAACCTGAAGGAATGCAGACAAAACAGTCAGCTCGCTCCTTCTTCTCCTTTTGCAGAGTAATTTAAAACCATTTATGTCCTGGAACAAAAATCTGAGGATTTATATTTTAGGAAATTGAACAAACCATTTGAAAAGAATTATGGGGGCTGACATAGGAGTTACAGATCCAAAGTAAAGCCCCTCTAGTTCTAAGCACTGGATGCCACCTATGTACTCACCTAAAGGTCAAGACTACAAGCAGATTAATCCCACTCATATACTCAAAGCTCCCAGGCAGCCTTTTTTTTTTTTTTTTTTGGTGCTGGGGATAGATCGCAGGGCCTTGTGCATGCAAGGCAAGCACCCTGTCAAATGAACTATATCCCCAGCCCCTCTCAGTCAGCCCTTCTATTGCCCTCATTAAAATGTGAACCAATAAAAAAATCTACAAGCTTTATTTAAGGAAGGCTACACTATTGGATGAAAAGAGAAGCCAGATGAACCACAAAATAAGACACCAGGAAATTCCAGTACCAAGTGATTTCCCCCTGCCTGCAGTGGAAAGCATCTTCAGAAGTAATTGGCAATAAAAATTAGAGCGAGATGTTATTAAAAAAGTAAAAAGGTTAAAAAGAGCAAAAATGTTTTATGAGAAATCAAAAATAAGGTAATAGAATAAAAATTTAAATTCTACAGAACTTTTTTTTTTAAAGGAGATGAGGGAAGTCTCCCAGAATGTGGAACCAAATAACAACAAACACAACAAACAAACCAAAAGTAAGAGAAAATATGATAACAGTGAGAGAGAAAAAATATGAGATAAAGACATAGTCAATCTAGAGAGTACAATAGAAAACAGAGAAGGTAATAAAGTAATAAAGACATAATACAAGGGACTGGGGATGTGGCTGAAGCAGTAACGTGCTTGCCTGGCGTGCGCGGGGTGCTGGGTTCGATCCTCAGCACCACATAAAAATAAAATAAAGATGTTGTGTCCACCGAAAACTGAAAAATAAATATTAAAAAGTTCTCTCTCTATTCTCTCTCTCTTAAAAAAAAGACATAATACAAGAAAATACCTGCGAATTAAAGAAAGGCATGTATCTTGAAATTAAATAACAAGTGTAAGAATCAAATAGGTTCAGGCAATGTGAGTGGGATACTGGAAGATGATGGATAAATGAAAAAAGGCTGAAGTTTCTACTCCCCCAGAGAAGGTAAAGTGAGGAATAAATGTACATTAAATGTATTATTCAAATGCAAACCTTGCTAACTCATGCAGGATTTTCAGCAATTGGAGAAGCAGCCAGAAACATCCATATTCACCTATTATCAATGATTCCTTTTAAAAATTATATGGTTCCTGGAACTGGAACTGTAGTAAATAAGATGATCTTAATATAGTAGATGTCCCCATATAAAATTACAATTGCATTTAGATTTTATTGTTTTGCTTTTAAACTTTCAAAATCAATTTTTATGCAAACAGTTAAGTCAATTTTGGATAGTGTTCAAGATTAAAAAAAAAAAAACTTGATAGTTTAAAAATATATTTATGCTACCAAGAATTAGAGATCAGGATTCCCAGGAAAATGTCCTCCTCTCACAAACAGAAGAGCCAAGTGAACTGTCTGTAATTGGTAGAGCAAGAAATGATTTAAGTATGTTCCTTGTGTTTGCAGAGGTGACCAGTGGGGAGAGAGCACTGGCAATCATGGAGTTGCTAGTGATGGCAGGAGAAGGAGAAAAGGGAGATGGTGTGAGAGATTGAAACCCTCATCAATCAGAGCAGAATGTCAATAGTGAAACTCAAAAATCAGTCAATCAAGAAAAAGAATGGCGTGTGTATTTAGAAATATGGAAATAACCGCAGAAACTTAAGAATAGAAATGCTAAAATTTAATATCAAGAAACAGAACTAGGGTACAGAAGCAATCGTGGCTTTTCATTATAACTCCATCAAATGTCTTTCTTTGATTAAATAAAATTTTTTGGATTACTACCACTTAGTAAACATTCATTTCACCTGCCATGGGTCTACATGCGTTATCTCAATTCTTATGACAAATCTGTGAAGTAAGTCCTATTATTACCAATGTTAAAGATAAGTGAATATCAGACAGGTTAAAAAGAAACCTGTTTGAGATATTCTGCCAGTCAAGTAACATTTGGCCTTGAGTAACAAAAAACCAAATCCAAGAGTAGCTTAGAAAATTAAGAATCATTCATTTGTATGTTGTTTGATTTGGGGGGTTTTGGTCAGTTGCTATTGTTTTCCTCATGTCGCAGGAAGTCTGAGGGTAAGTAGTTTCTGGTGCTGATTCAATGGCTCAAGGATTATAAAACTGAGGACTGTGATTCTCAGGGACTCTTCCTCATGGGCTAAGATGGCCCTGCAGCCCCAGCCATCCTATATGTTTTCCCCAAAGTAAAGAGAGAGAAGCACCTATATCAAAAAGCCACATTTTCCCAGACCCCACCACCAACTTCTGCTTATGTGTGATAGGCCTTCTGGCACATGGCCACCTAAAGCTGAGGAAGTTGGAAAAGGCACTTTTCAGTTGAACATATTGGGGATCTACCTGGATACAGTTGTGTTTCTGTTTTAGAAGGAGAAAGTGGTGATTAGACAGTGCTTAGTAGTGGTTCCCATCTAGAAAGTGGTCGAGTGCTGTTGTGAGAGTCAGTAAAGCATATTTTTAAATAATCTAGAAGAAAAACCAACAATATGAGTCAGGAAGGACCATTAATAATCTGATCTGCGTGTTTTAATTATAAATTAAAAGACAAGAAAGAAATTGTGTTTAAGATCCACTGTTCCATGACCTCAGCTGGCAGTGAGCAGTGGCCCAAAGTGAAGCAATCAAGATCAAAGGCCAAGAATAGTGCTCATGGTAGAGAAGGGCCTAACATGATCAAGGTTCCTACGCAGAGCCAAATGCCTGTTCACTTGAAAGAGAAGAATCTAGCTTTGGCAAAAAGGTTTAAAATAAAGTTGGGATGTGCAATTAAGGTAATTTAAAACAAATTGATTTCCAAATGAGAAAATTATATTTTAGCAGAATTCCGTCATTATAGGTTAATGAAGAGCTACCTGTGCGTAGTTCACTAATCAATTTTCTAGGAATGCGGTTTTAATTTCCTAGACCAGATTTCATTTAGCAAATAAGCAGCACAACTTAACTCCCAAGAAACGGTGATTGCTTTCTCTCTCTTTTTTTTTTCTGCCTGAAACATATCTTACTAAAGAAGTTGCTTGTTTTTTTCCTTTAATTTTTTTTCTTTTTTAAATTTGATCTCCTCAAAATTACTTTTTTAAATTTGATCTCCTCAAAATTACTTTTCAAAAAAATAAGCAGTCATATCAATTATAATTACAGTGCTTACATGCATTTATTGTGTGTAGTACGCAACACTGAGGCAGATACAAAGTAATAATTAACATTGAGACTTCTAAGACTAGAAGGCATTATAGTAAGTATTTTTATGAAAGTGACATGAGGCTGTTGGAGGCTGCCATTCCAAGAATATAACAGATTGACATGAAAGCCATAATAATGAAGCTGTGGGGTTTCAACATGTGAACGATAATTAACATTTTCCTAGTTGCACAAATGAGCAATGACTCAGGGAACTAACTGGAGGAAGAGGAGTAGGGCTCCCCAGCTGAGGCTACAAATATACTTGAAGACCACAATAAAAAAAACTACAAACCTCTCATTGTGAAAACTTCAATCAAAACAAACATCTTTTCCTTTTACTTGGCTGAAAATATTGTTCTTCTGAAGGGTGCCTTAGTCCATTTTCTGTTGCCATAACAAAATAGCTGAGACTGGGTAATTTATAGAGGAAAGAAGTTTATGTAGCTTAAGATTTTCCAGAGACTGGAAGTCCAAGATTAGGCATTCACATCTGGCAAGGACCTTGTGCTGTAACATAAAATTGCAGAAATTTCAGGGCAAAAGCAGGGACATGCAGAAAAGACAAAACATGAAGGTGTCTTCTCTTTGTAACAACTCCCTCTCATAGTTTACTAATTCAGTCCCAGGAGAACAAAAACTGCCTGGATACCACAAGAATTAACCCAGTGTCCCAAGAGCAGCATGAATCCTTCCTAATGACCCTATCACCCCATTGGGGCTCCCTCTCCCAACATGATCAGAATAGCAATTAAATCTCAGTGAGTTTCAGAGGAATCAAGCCATATCCAAGCCATAGCAAGGGGCTTTAATTTTTAGTTCTCAAAGTTAATTTTAATTTGATTTCACTGCATTATACTTTTTCCAATTTGGCTGAGAAATAAACTTTAAGAGGACTAGAGACGTATTAGACCTGGCACCTCTCAAAAGCAGCCCAAAATGTAGATCCTTATACACATATGTCCCCCATACTGCACTTTCAGATAGGTGAATGTTTCCTTAGAATATCAAGTCCCATTTAGCACAGTACTGCTTCACTTCTCTGGGGAAAGACTTTGACGACAATTGTTCAGATCCTAGCTCAAAACATGAAATAAAGCGCAATGCATGGCCTTGTAGCCAACACGGATGTCCTAAGCCATCACACTAAAGCTTCCATGCTGTATTCATTGGAAGACCCTTAGTCTCTTGTTCCAACCAGCACTGCTAGTTCTTATAACCTGCTCCAGCATCGTGCACATTACAATAGAAAACATGCAAAGCCAGCACCACCAACCCTGTAGCCAAGCACAGTGAATATGACTTACTTTTAAGACAGACACCTTGATTAATTTCAAAAGACAAAAATTATAAAACATGCAGTCAACTCAGAGTTTGATTTATTGCCTACTTCATAAAAAGAATAAGACAGCGCGAAGAGGTCCCACACACGTTATGGGACGACAGTCCTTTCCTTTGCCCTTTCTCACAGAACTCGATTATAAAGGGCATATGTGGTGCTTTCTGCACCCTTCCATCCTTCTGCTCACTGCTTTCCCCCCAGTTCCAATGATTTGTTTCTCATAGACACTGACGGGTGCTAGCCTGAAGGGATTCCTAGAAGTAGATTCATCAGATCACTCCCAGGACTTTTTAGACCAGAAGGGAAGAAATTAACCAGTCTCTGGTGGCAGGAGACACTATTTGTGAAAACTCGCTGCACAGCTGGTGGCCATGGAGAAGACCTCAGCAGTAGGGAAAAGAATCATGTCCTCTTGGAAGAGAGCCTCCGGATTCCTGTTCATCTTTATTATTAATACATTGTTCTGTTGCAATTTCTCCAATATCTCCTTCAACTACATTAAGTAGCCCACTCCCCTTTAAAAGATGAGAATGAGAACAATTTGACGATAGAATCTCCTATTTCCCATATTTTTTGAGTTGTTCTTTTGTCAACTGTAGCCTAAAGGTTTTGAATCAATGTTCTGAAAACGACTACTCACTTTCCCTTGATATTTCATCATTTGAATAATGTGACATGCTAGTGTCCCCGTAGTGATGGTAGTGATGGTATTGAGTCCTCATGTGCTACTTGCTTGAGGTTTTTATTGATTTTGTTTGTTTGTAGTTATGTATAGTTTACAACCATTTTTCTTTGAGTAGGAGATGAGAATGAGAACAATTTGACGATAGAATCTTAAGATTTTCACTGCTACCTAATACAGAGAAACCGTGCCAGAAATTTTACCAAAATGTCAAGTGTTGTATATAGTATCATACATGCAGTAACTTCTCAGATGGTCTCTCTGATTTTAACAAAAGATTTTGCAACTTGTATACCATATTTCACCATGAAAAGATTCTTCAGTGTGTCATTAAGACAAATGCTCAGCAGGATGAATTCTGATGTGTGCCTGTAAGTGAGAGGAATGAGCTCAGCCAGGCAGGGCAATTCTGAATGACCCACACAACAGTCCAACTTTCTCAAATCCCAGACTACTTCCCAGCCCACTTGTAAGCACAGGTGATTGCAGCAGTAGGATTTTTCCAATAAATAGAATATAAATACAAAACATTAAAAATAGGTAAAATCTTTGTATGTATCACAAATATGAATACCTTATTTTAAGGTGATGATACAGCTCAGTGTCAGCAGGCTTGCCTATCATATATGAGGTTGTGGGTTTGATTCCCACTACCACAGAAAGTACATAAGTAAAAATAATTGTTTAAAAAAACCCTTTTTATTTTAAATTTTACATATTCCATAAAGCTTTTATAAATTAAATGGATGGAACACAGAGGATTCTTAAGACAATGAAACTATACTGCATGATATAATAATTGTCAATATGTATCATTATATATTTGTCTGAACTCAGAATATATATATAAAATGAACTCAACGTAAATTGTGGATTCTCAGTAATAAAGAGGTATCAATGTAGGATCATTAAATTAAATGTACCACTCTGATGGGGGATATTGATCATGGGGGAGGCTATACTTGTGTAGGGACAGGGAATATATGGGAAATCTTTACCTTTCACTTAACTTCACTGTGAACCTAAAACTTCTTTTCAAAATAAATAAATAAACTCTTTTTAAAAATATAAGTACAGTAAATAGAGGCTTCCAAATCAGGCTTTTTGGAAATGCCTGCTTTTAGTTCATTACCATCTGTCATTCCTTTACGACAGTGACCACTGATGCCCAATTATATCTATCTATATACAGACATAGACATAGAAAATGCAGATTCCCTTTAGAATCGTTTCATTTCCACAGAGATCTCTTTGAATGAATATATGTTTTTGAAAGTAGAGAATACATGCTGCTCATTTTTGTGACTCCAGCTGGTTAGGGTCAGGTCACAGCTATGGCCTGAGTACCTTGTGAACCGCGATGCCTCAGGACCATTGACAACATGCAGCCACTGTAATGGTAATTAGCTTCCACCAACAGAACTGGTACTGAAACTGGCCTGTGTCTGAGCTCAAACCTCAACCAAACAAAAGCCCTACCCACTTTTAAAGACAATGAAAGGAAAAATGGGTTAAGATTATAAACAGGAAATTCATAGCAAAGAAAAAAAGTAGAACAACCCTCAAATTACAAAAGCATGCTCAGGTGTGTTTGTAAATTGAAATGTCAATTAAGATAATGCAGGATCCCACGGTGCACCCATTAGATTTTCAAGGATTTTTCTGAATGTCAGATATAGGAAATGTGTTCGAAAAGGCAGGAAATAAAGCTAGCCTACACTGGCAAGACAGATGCAGAGTGTCCTCCTTACCACTTTGGTGAGCAAGTGAGGGCACCCAGGACTGATGAAAATATAGGTATTTTAAGAATTCTTCATGGTTACTTCTGATATTTCTTCAGTGTCTTCTGATATTTCTTCCAGAAGACACTGTCCTTGTCTGTAGACCTCTATCAGTCATAAGTTGAATTATCAAAGGGAGAAACTTCTATTCTTAGAACTGGAGAGGATATTGAACTATGACATGACTGGTATTTGGATCAAGGGCAAATATTATGAATGGTTGTTACTCTTTCAATTGGCTAAAGCAACTTTGAGTGGAATTGGTGGCCTATTCTACCAGAACTCCAGGACTAGACCTGTATTTTCAACCTGAGCTCACACCTCTTTATTTTAGCATACTTCATTTCTGCTCTACTTTGTTTACTTCCTTATTATAAAGGAGTTGTAAAGTGTTCCAACTCAAGAAGAAAACCCAAGTTCAAATCTCAGTTACACCTAAAACTTGCTGTGTGACTTTATAACATTTATTGAATGTCTCTGTGCTTCAACTTTCTCAACTGTAAAATGGGATGGAAATAATACAGTCTATCTCATAGGGCAGTTTGTGAGGAATAAATAAGTTAATTATTTGCAAAATAGACCTGACCCATAGAAAATGCTAAATTGGTGTTGGAAATAGAACATAGTTAAGTAGATTTACTTATCTGATCCATCTTATTTAATTGTATATATCAGTTATACTCACATTTTCTAGACCAAGGTGATGACAAGCAAGGTATTTAGGACTTCAGGTTTGGCAGCCCAAGAAAGCAGTCATCTAATCCCAAACTGTGACTTTTATTAGTTATGAGAACATCAGTAAGCTTTAAGTGTTTTGAAATTTGAAGCCTCCTCTATAAAATAAGTAGGTTAACTATCTCCAACAAAAATATGTGAGAGTCAGTGAAGTTATTGAATGCAAAGAACCTCTCTCAGAATATAGTAAACATTCAAACAATAGCTATAAGAATAATTAAAAAAAAAGAATAATTGATAATCATGAAACATTTGCTAGTAGCATTAAGCAAACACATGTTCCACAAATGCCAGAGCTTAAGTAGCTTTAGAAATTTAAAAGTATGTTGCTTTGTGACATGTTAGGGAAACTCAGTATCTCTGATGGTGTCAAGACTGGAAGTAATAACAAGAGCACCTTGTGGGGAGAAAAAGTTGCAGAAATAAGCCAGGTGCAGTGGCACATACCTGTAATCTCAGTGACTCAGAAGGCTGAGGCAGGAAGATCACAAGTTCAAAGCTAGCCTCGGCAACTTAGCCAGGCCTAAGCAACTTAGCCAGACCCTGTCTCAAAATAAAAAAATAAAAATGCCTTGGAATGTGACCCAGTGGTTAAGCACCACTGGGTTCAATCCCTGGTATGAAATAAGGAAGGGAGGGAGGGAGGAAGAGAGGAGGGAATCTTGAAGACGTAATAACAAACATGAACATTTAAGTCCCAGCTAAGTCCATGAAAGTTGATGTCTAGAGCCATGTCCTCTAGTTAGGGTCTCTGTTGATCAAAGAACAGAAAATGTCTCTTAAGAAGCTTCAGGGTTTAAATAGCAGGAGCTATAACAAGGTAAGTGACAGTCAGGACTTGGTTTCTGAAAGTGGACAAGCAAAAATCAAATCCTCTCAATTAAATAAAAAGCTACCATTCCAGTGCCATACTAAGGCTCAGCACTGGGTTTATGAAAAAAACTGCCTCTGTAGGCTCTGTCTTTCCTGCAACAAAGCATATTTCATAATCTTATGAAAAGCCAAGATTGCTTTAAGCTGCTCTGGCCATATCTCTTTAGCCATGTAGTTCTTAATACAGCTGAAAGAGCTATTTGCTTATGCAAAAACTAATAGTCAAAATAATTTCTTTATTTGCTGGAGAAGGGATTAAACAAAGACTAGAATAATGCTTCCTAAATCAGAACCTGGAATACCTTGCTGCTTAAAGTGCTGTCTGTGGCCCAGCACAATACTCAAACTTTATTTAGTATGCATAAAAAACATGAAGATTTACTGAAGAAAGTGCAAATTTTGAGTCAGCAGATGTGGTGTGGAGCTTCAAATCCTACATTTCTAACACGTTTTTAGTCAACGCTGCCAGTGCACCCTAAAATATTGCTACTCGTGTCATGGTCCAGCATAGATCTCACCTGGGACCTTCTAAGAAATGCAGAATCTGTGTCCCCTCTGTGGACCCACTAAATCAGCATCTGCATTTCAACAAGACTAGTGATGCATGTGCACTTGAAAAGTTGAGAAAAGCTTCTCTAGAATGTATGTGAACCAATTTTCCCAGGCTTGGATGCATTTCCCCTATTGCACAAGGTGGCTACTTTGAGTACTCAAGAATCCCAAAACACAAATTAGTATGCTTCAATACACTCTAGAAGTGCTCTGCCAACATTCCCTCCAATTCCTTTGTCATTTTCACACACACACAACACCTCAGTGGGTTTTCATTCCCAGGAGCTCATACCTGTGTCTATTGGCTCCTCCCTTTGGATGCTAGAATTCACTTTGTTTGATTGGGAGGAGAAGAGAAAGAAAGTACCTAGAAATATATCATCACCTTCAAGCACTTTCTAACTAAAATGAACAGGCACAGGAATTTCTAATCTTCAGCTTCCTTCTCCCTGATCAGAAAACTTAACTTTGAGGTGTGGTCTACATGTGGAGAAATTAAGCCAAGATGTCCCTCCATGAGACTGCACGATGTTTTACCCTCTGCCTCCTGCACCCACTGTCCTGCTCACTTCTCTGTGAATGCTGGCAGAAAACACTGCAATAAACTCAGTCTGCATAAATCCTTATCTCAGGTTCTGTTTCTAGGGAACTCAAACTAAGACACATGCTATTTTAGCTAAGTGCCATTTAGCCTAAGATCAGCATCCAGCCAAGAGTTTGGGTTGTTTCTAAAGTTTTTTTTTGGCCGCTGTGATAATCTCTGATTCTGTGATTCAACCTGGGTCTTGTGTAACACTTACAGGAAGCCATTGGACTCTAGGATTTTTACATGTGGGAGGTCACAATCGGAGAATGTTATGAAAATAAATTATGCTTTACTCTGAATGAGCTAACTGTGGTGGTGCAGCGAAGACAATGAGATGCTCTTCTTAGCTGGCTTTATTAAGGACCCACAGAAAGTTCTAAGGACCTAGAAGACCCAGCTCTTGTGATTAGTGTGGCATCCACGGCCACTGTGGAATTTTGAGTGTTGGAAATGGTGCCAGTACAAATAGAAATGGCATAGTTTAAAGCACAAAATCATTACAAAGGCTTTACATATGAAAAGAATGTATTTTGTTAAGAAGTTTTGTATTGATTACATGGTTAATACAGGTTAAGAATCCTTTGTCCAAAATTTGTGGGACCAGAAGTGCTCCTCATTTATGATTTCTATCAATTTTGGGATAGTTTCATATAGACAATGAGAAATCTTGGGGATGGGATCCATGTCTAAACACAAATTTTATTTGTTTCTTATGCATTTCGTAGTCTGAGGGTCATTTTATTCAATATTTTTAGTGCATCTGCATCTTGACTGCAACCTGGAACATGAGGTCAGGTGATCTTTTCCAATTGTGGTGTCATGGAGTTGTTTAGAAGTTTAGATTTTAGATTTTCACATCAGAGATGTACAACTTGTCTATCAGGGATTGAACCCAAGGATGCTTAACCACTGAGCCACATCTCCAGCTCTTTTTTTTTTTTTTTTTTTTTTATTGCGTCTGATAGAAGAAAAAGTTNTTTTTTTTTTTTTTTTTTTACCAGAGGCAGAAAAGGTCAGGGGCGGGGGCATCCTTGGGCATACAAATTGAATTAATGTATCTTCCTGGAAGCTGAGCTAAAGTCATGTCTTATAACTGTGCAGTATTTAAGCTAATGCAAGTGTGATTTACATTTTTCAGGAATGGACAAATGAGGTTTTCAGTCTGGCAACAAACCTGTTGGCCCAAAACATGTCCAGGGACGCATTTCTGGAAAAAGCGTAAGTCACTCTAATTTTATTGCTAAGGGTGTTGCTTCTTCTGAGTCAGTTTCCTTTCTCCTTTGTGAGTCTTTTGTTTATGCTGCACTGGCTTCTCACATTGATAAACAAAAATTTCCCTTTGGGATTTGTTAGAGAACTGATACCTCCACTGTTCAGAATTGGAAGACTTCCAAGAAAGATCACTCTTTCCTCCGAGTTGCACATCCGCATTACGCCTGGGCTGAGCTTGCCTGAATGTCAATGCCTTTGACACACAGTAAGGAGATACTTCCAAATCCTGGCAGCTGTGCTCAGAACTAGAAGTTATTAATTTCAGAGAGCCTCTGCTCTGCATCTGCCTGTGACCTCTATTATTAATCCAAGGAAGAGAATGAACAGCATATGTTCCTAGTTTCTCTAGAGCCATAGTCCTCTGATGGCTGCTACAGTAATCATCATGCCTACTTAAATCAATAAATCGATGGCCCTTGTAGACAATCACAATAATTATTAGTGAGAAAAGAGGAAAAGAAAAGATGTAGAGGAAAGGATAGAAGGAAAAAAGAGAAGGAGAGAAAAATTAAGCAGATTAGTACATCAGTCTGGAATTGCAACAGCTTTTCTAAAAAAAAAAAAAAATTGTCTGACCAAGGAAAGTAATGACACATGCCAGATGGGCAGTGAGGGATTCCTGGTTGTGTTCCTTTGTGGCCATTCAGGAGGTTGGGAAACCTCTAAATGCAAACCACAAACAGAACCCTTAAGAGGTGGTCCTGGGTTTTACTGAATAGCTTTGTCTCTTCTCTCTTGTTATGCAAGACATACCTACTATTTCAGGCCTCCTATTCCAGCCACATTTCCGTTTTGCTCTTCTGAGGATTCCTTTTACTTTTAGTCAGCACCCCACAGGTCTTGTATAAGTGGTTTTCCATGGGATCATCTCCCCTCCTGAATTTGTTCCCTTAAACATCCTTTTTACATGGCTCCACCTCCTCCCTTCCTTTCTGCCCCTTTCTTTTGCTCCGGTCTTTGTCCCATCTTTTCATCCAACAAACATTGTAGAACATCTATTCTTCCAGAAGTGTTAGTAGAAGTGTTAGTATGAATTAAGTATGAATTAAGATGCTCTACTTGAAAAAGCATTTTTTAGCTGTTATCTGTTACAAATATCTTTTCTACTTAAGTGTTTCCTTATGTAGCTGCTTTGAACATTCTAGAGTATGTCTCTTAGTGAGCATATTAACATTTCTGTGGCATATATACCTAGTGTAGGTGAGTACAGTTTTCTAAAGTAGCATTTCCCTTTTACATGTCCATAGCAATGGTCGAGAGTTCTGTTGCTCTCTCTCTACCTATGTGTCCCTAGCAGTTGAAGAGATAAACACAGTCATTATATTCATATAGTGGGATTCAGTACAAAAATGAGAATGAATAATCTACAACTATAAGCAAAAGTTGGTTGGATCTCAAAAATACAACACTGAGTGAAAGAAGCCAGACACAAAAAAATACGATTCCATTTTTGTAAGGTACAAAACAGGCACCAATGATCTATGTTGTTTAACAGCAGGATCACAATTCATTTTTGAATAGTTCCTTTTGGAAGGAGGTGTGAAAGGGGCTTTTAGGATCCACTAAAGTAACAGTATTCTACTTCTCAATCTGGATGTTAATTTGGAGACTTAAGCATTGTGTGAATTTCAACAAACTGCACATTGGCACAGGTTCTTTTCTTTGGGTTTTATCCTTCAATAATATTTTCATTTAAAAAATTGAAAACTTATTTTTCTGCTTTGTCAATAGCTATACTAAACTCAAGCTACAAGTCACTCCAGAAGGGCGCATTCCTCTTAAAAAGTAAGTCTCCTGAGTGTTTCCCATTGTTCGTTTTCTTTTTCTCAAAGATTTGAATCTGTGCCATGGCTCTGCTTTGTTTCTTCATCAGCCTAAGTGGGAGCTTGGCAGTGCATGATAACTCTGTCCTCTTGCGTGTGTGCCTCATATCAGAGCAGCTGATTTCTCCATAGCATTTCCCTGGGGTACACTTTTCCTCTGGCGTCCCTTTTTAAAAACACCGAAGTGGGATGGGGAGGGAGTGAGAAGGAAGGGGACCTCATTGCTAAACCCAAAGAAACATCTGATACTCAGATCTATTCTGGGAGTACAAATTGGGTGACCTCGGTACCTCTCTCTGCCAAGGTGGCTCTACCTTAAAGCAGGACTTGCAAACTCAGGAGATGGGCAAGGAACTTAAATAACAAAGCAGGGCAAGAAGAAGTAGAAAACTATCTGCAAATCAGTCTAGGGTACTGAGAATTTACCTGCGTCATGTACCTTATGGGATGGGTAACCTCCAGGAAGAGGATTTTTTAATGTTTCAATAGAACCCATAATCCAAATTATTATAGTAAATTGTTCAGCACTTACTTTCTGGTTTTTTAAAAATGAAATTAGTGACCTAAGAAAGTACATCTTTAGATCATATTAGTCAAAAGTCTTTCACTTGACTTATAAGCTATCAGTGAGATTCTGTTCATGAAAAATTTTGAAAAAAAAATGTCTTAATAAAACAACATACACACTTAGGGCCATGGGTAGCAACGAGGTGACAAGTTTGCTAAGTTTATTTTAATATTTAATATAAGATGCTATTTGATGCACTAGTTTTTTAATTGGATCATCAGTATTATCTCAGAACATTGACACTGTGTTAGACACTATGATTTTTTAAAAGCACACACAAAGATCTTTCTGAACACAGATGCAGATGTATGGAAGACTAGCTATCCTTTCATTCTTTAAAGGTGAATAATGAATAGGTTTGATACAATGGGATATATTGAGTGGGCACCATCTGTAGGTCTGTGATCCCAGGGACTTTTAAACATCTCTCATTCATGTGTTTTCACTCCACAGCATATATCGCTTGTTTTCAGCAGACCGGAAACGAGTTGAAACTGCATTAGAGGCTTGTAGTCTTCCATCTTCAAGGGTGAGTGTGTTGCCTCATGGTGATAGCACAGAAAAATAGTTCTTAATGATTTATACTCAATACACATTGTCCCAACACTACCTGGACATATTTTTATAAAGTCTAAAACCCATAACTTATTTATATTTGCAGTGTATGAGACCACTATTGTATTCTTCATTCCCATAACTCCAATATGTCAATCTAGAATGACTCCTGTGGGGCTGGGGACATAGTTCAGTGGTGGAGTGCTTGTCCTGGGGTCCTGGGTTAAATTTCCAGTGGTGAATAATGAGGAAGAAGAGGTGGGGAGGAGAAGGAAGAAAGAAAAATGAAAACCTTAGACAGATACTTGCATTTTGTAGATAAAAAAATCATTAATGTATTCTGGGTGTAGTGGCACATTCCTATTTATCCCAGTGACTAGAAAGGCAGAGGCTAGAGGAATACAAGTTCAAGGCCATCCTGGACAATTTAGCAAGACTTTTTCCCAAAATAAAAATATAAAATAAAAAAGGGCTGGAGATACAGCTTGGTGGTAGAGTGTTGCTGGGTTTAATCCTCAATACCACACACAGATACATATTTGTGTGTGTCTGTCTGTGTTTGTGTATGTGTAGTAATCTAATCATGTAATAATACAGAAAATAAATAAATAACAAAAAGAAAGGGTCAGCATTGTCAAGAAGACAATTTATAATGTCTATCTTTAAAAAAAAAAAACCTATCTTTAAAATAAACCATTCCTTAATGTCTCTTGAGCTAGTAGCTAATGATAATGTGAGGTATTATGTTTAGGAATACATTTGAAATACTAATTTCACCTTATCCTTCTTAAATTCTTCATTTTAAGATTTATAAGTTGGAGATACATTTAGCATGGTAGTACATGTTTATGAATAAATGTATGTACTCTGCAAGGCTGTGTTCAAAACGTTTTTACCAAGAGTGACACAGATCAAAAGTTTGCAGATAACTCACTTTGCTCTTGGTTGGTAAAGAAGGTGAGAGGACAAAGGATGTAACTTGCTTTTATTAAATGCCTGATATGTACATACCACTCTATATACATTAACCACCTAGAATAATGTCATATGCTTTCATTTTAATTAATTTCTACATAAGTGAATCTCAAATAAGTTGTTAGCATTGTTTCTAGGTGAACAGTCTATTGCAAAACTCTTTCTCATGTTATATTCAGTGCTTTCCCTTCTATTCTAAATTATTTTTATCCTAGTATCTAAGCAACAAAAAGCACTTATTTAAGGACAACACTGACTTTATAGAAACTCCGAGCCTCTTGAAACACTAGCAAGCACTGAATGAAATCTTAAAGCCACTCTTAAACTTATGATTAAATTATGAAAAATCATTATTGAGTTCTCTTTATTAAATTAATTGGCCGACTTTTGTTGTGAATATTTTTTCAAAGTGAAGTTTATTACCGACTTTGGTAGGTTACAGGAAACACTGTCCACCACCACTTCTCCTCTACAGGTAGAAAAGGCTAACATTGCTGCCTGAACAGGGCAGAGTTGTGCAAAGGCTCCACAAAACATAGTTACTTTTGCTTTGATAAGCAAAGTAGAGTATTGAGTTTGCTTACCATTGCTCTTCTGATAGATGCTTTAGCGTAGGAAAGGTATAGCAATGAAACTCCTCTCATTGACCCAACAAATATTTCTAGAGACTTTACTGTGTATCCACAGGTACTGAGAATGTGGTAGTGAGCAGAAATGAAGTTTAAGGTTTCAAGGACTATAAAATCATCTGGGGAACTAGTTAAGGAATACATCAACAGGGGCTGGGGATATGGCTCAGTTGGTAGAGTGCTTGCCTCACATGCACAAGGCCCTGGGTTCGAACCAGCACTAGGAAAAATAAATAAGTTGAGAGAAGTGTTATGAAAGAAAGAAAGGAAGGAAGAGAAAGAAAGAAGTGGTGCTATGGAGAATAAGGGAAGCTCACTTTAGAAAAAGAAAGCAGTGTGTGCTGAGGCTGGGAAGAAATTTCTGGATTTGAGAAACAGAAAACACCATTTGTTCAGAAAAAAAAGAGAGAGAGAGAGATAAAGTATGAAAGATGGTTTTATAAAGACATGCAAAGAATGGTTAGCCTATCCCTTCTGGTTTTACCTTTCCTGGATAATGCCTTGTGAAATACAAGGATCAAAAATTTTAACTTGGTATTATACATCTGGCTAAGGGAAAGAAGGAATAGAAAAGCTGAATAGAAAAATCAAACCCATCAATCAATTCTCAGTAAATTTCAATTTTCTAAACAATTGGATTCTGACATTTCAGTCAATAAACATAAATTGAGTCTTTGCAATCCACTCTGTCTATTATAGGTTCAAACTTTCTGACCAATATCAACCAGAGACATTTGAGGAGGTAAATGAGATTCAAATAGCAGGAATTACATTTAAATTGGAAAAAAATTATCTTTAGCAAATTAAATGTAATGCCAATTCTCTGAAAACAAACTGAAGTTATTTGAAAAATATAATCAACCTCCATAGTAGTTTTGAAAGATTATTTTTCATAGTTAAGTATAATTTACTTGGAGAACTTGTAGAATCAGAATGCCTTTTAAAAAATCTAAACCGAAGATGGTTTCAAAGCCAGGAAATTAATGTTTCTGTGAACTGTCTATTGCACATCAAAGCTATATTTTTAAATCATTGCAGTAATTTCATATCTACGTGACTTTTATGTGGGAAAAATCCACTAATTAGCAAAAAGGTTCTGGATACATTAACAAGGGATATTTTAAACATTGCACACTATAAAAGGATTATATAAAAGGGTTAGCTAGTTTGGCATAAATGGGAAACAATTTCATAGCCAGACATCATTCAAACTAGATTTAATTGTGTTCTGTAAATAGACACATTACCCAGAAACACAGTGGATATCCTGTCGAGATTTTTTAAACATTATCTTTGTACACATTGTTAGGGATAATTAATGCACTTGAACTTGTATCCTGGCTGACATGATCCATTGGAATAACACATTCCTTTAGTGGGTAGTCCTTTGGAGATTATAGTTGTTAGCCTCACGTCACCCTAATTGTTAAAAAGTAGTACTGTGCCGAAAAAGAGAGACAAAGCAATAGCTGTCCTTCTATTAATAATCTAAACTTATTTTCCAGTGAGACCTCTGAAAACCTTCCCATTTTCAGAAAATGACCATTCTACCCACAAGCTGAGAACTGAAAATAATTTATTTGTACCAAATTCCCTTGGTTTTAGGCTTATTAACTTGAAAAGAGCTCAGTGACATTTGGAATTGTATTGTAGTCTTGCCATAACATGGGCCTATGGGGGTGCATTTTAATGAAGAACATAATGAAAAAGCCTGTGTATTTATTTTAAGTTGCAAAGTTTGCTGGGTATAGTGGTGCATGCCTGTAATCCCAGCAACTCAGGAGTCTGGGGTAGAATAATAAGTTCAAGGCCAGTCTGGGCAACTTAGTGAGACCCCATCTCAAAATAAAATTTTAAAAGGGGTTGGGGATATAGCTCATTGGTAGAACATCCCTAGGTTCAATTCCCAATCCTGGGGGTGGAAAAAAAAGTTTATTGTAGTTGATGGACACACAAATATATTACAAAGGGAAATTCCTTGGGATTTCAAGACTATGATATGTTTTACTGAGTAATACTGTAAATAAAGCTTATAAAATAATTTCTCTGTATAACTGTAGTTCATTGCGTTTCTTCCTAAATCAGAAACTTAATTACTTTTGAGTTGTGATACTGAAAATCACTGATATCAAAATTTCATTTTAAAATCACATTACGTACTCAGTACATAATAAATTAAGAGTAATTTATTTGTAATTATTCTATGGACTCTGGCTAATTCAACTTTTTGATTTATAGTTTTAAAACAAAAATATTGAAAATATGTAGAATTTGTAATTTACTGGGAAGGAATCCACAGGACCACCAAGAAAATAATCTACATGTGGACACTATTTATTTGATTCTGCTTCAATAAATTAATACTTTTTAATCATGAAGTTGAGCAAAAGAAAAGTGAGATAAAGAAAATCAGCTACATTGAGAATTTTATCTTTTTTTCATGTGATAAAATTCAACAGTGAAAATAATATTACATTTATTCATATTATCTCATTAATTTGTCCATTTAATAGAAAATCCTACTTCTCAGCTGGTAAATAAACAATGGTTAGATTTTAGGAAAGTATATTGTTCTATGAAATTTTGTGTCTGGACTCTTACGAAAATGATTTTCATTAAATCTGATGCTCAACAAGAAGTACCATACGCAAGCTCTCACTGCCAAAACTCACCATTCTCATAAATTATGTCCATTTATTTAGTAGGTGTTTAATGTGTACCTACTATGTGTTGCACACCAGAATTAGAGCAACCGACAGACATCACACAGGTCCTAACTTGTGCGCTTCAGCAGTTTAGCAGGGAAGAGGGAATGATATAGCCCAGAGCACTAAGTGTTGAAAAATAAGAGAAGCAAGTTATAATGGGAAAAGAAAAACCAGACCAAGTCAGTCAAGGGGGAGACAAGGCCTTCTAGAGAAAGAGCCTTCCAACTGAGCCTTCCAACTAAGCCAAGAAGGAAGAAGAAAATAGTAAGAAGAATACAATTATTGATATTCTTAGATAAAATGAATTTATATCTGTGCTGGATGAGTTTACACAGAGGTAGAGTGGACTCTATTTAGAAGGGAACATGCAGAAATGCACTTGGGGTTTATAAAATGCAATCAAGTTAGATGCCCTTGAGTTGGATGGCAGCACCATTGGGTGTTTTTTGTTTTTGTTTTTTCAATTTATTTTAGATCTTTCTTTTCCCATTGTCTAACAACCCAAGAGTAGGGTAGACATGTCCAGACCATTTCTGTATATAGATATATGTGTGTCTAAATCAGAGAGGGTGGCATCCTCTAGTCAATGGGATTTTTTTTTTTTTTTTTTTTTTAGTAAATCAGACGAAATTTTGGGAACCTGCTTCCAGGTTGTCCTTGTTCCATTTTATGAATGGCAAAATACCAATCAAGCAATCCATGAGAATTTATTTCCCATTGTTCTAGGACTTGTGTTCATGATTTCAAAGTTTGTGTACAAGTAGCCTAAGCCTGCTGGTATAAAGCATCTGTCTATGCTTTATCCCTCTATGTGAAATGATTGATGTGTTGCTTGGTTTTCTCAAAATTCTATTTTGCAACATAAATGCATTTTCCTCTATAAATGGAAAAAAATATGGGGCTACTGTTCATTCCATAAATATGGGGCTACTCTGATACCCAGTGGTAAGCTAAGTTTTCTTACATTAGCAAGCGGTGTACAATTTCAGACCATAATTCAGACAGGATTTAAAAAACAAATTTCTTTTAAAGTAAATTTCAAAACATGAACATGATTAAGAGGAAGGGTGTTTTCTTTGGTTTAAGAGCCTGAAAATAAAAATAATCATATAAACATATACCTGAAATAGGGAAACTGCATGAAAAATGTCCTTCCTGTTAACAAAGACTTGAATACATGCTTCCGGTTTCCATGGCAGCCCAAATAAACAGAAAACAGAAGCCACAGAGGTAGCCTTTTATATCAGTGACTGGCTTCCAGGACAATAAGACAGGAGCAATCAGTGAAAAATAATGGCTGGTGCTGCCCTACTTAGGAAAACCATTTTACAACTTATCACATTATTTAAACGAGAGGGAACGTTGTTATAAAAAAAAAAAAGACACACAAATTTATGTTTTCATTTGACAATGTCTTTATCTAGTAGTAACATCACCTTGAAAAAATATTCATTCAAAAACCTGATAAACATCATAACAGTGTGCATATACTTCATGCTGCTGTTCTGCACATTTAAAAAATGATTAACATGGTAAAATTTGTTATGTATATTTTAACAAAATTTAAAGAAACATATTCAAACCAAAAGAAAGAGGAGGAGGGAAAGGAGGAAAAGGGGGGAAGGGGAAGAAAAAAAAGAAGAGGAAGGAGAAAAGGAAGAGTAAGAGGAAAAAGAAAAGGAAGACGAAGGAGATGAAGAAGAAAACTAAAAAAAAAAAAAAAAGTGCTGCTAAACAGAATCTGTCCTTCCTATGTCTAACTTATCTTAGTAAATGTACTTAGGGAATTGTCTCAACATTTCTTTAGCAGAAGAAAAATCTTAAACTCTAAAAAAAAAAAAAAAACAGAAAATTAGGATTTTGACACCCCAAATCAGAGTCCAAGTGAGCTCTACATTTGGCCTCCTGGATGTGCTCTGGATATTTATTTACCAGACCTCCTAGAAGAAATGAAAAGAGAAGGAAGGAGACAGGGAGACAGGAAAGGAGGGAGGAAGAGAAGGAGGGGAGAGACAGAAAGAAGAAACAGGAGAGAGGACCATATGCTGACTCTGTCGTTCTATTTCTCAGAATGATTCTATACCTCAAGAGGACTTCACTCCAGATGTGTACAGAGTTTTCCTGAATAATCTTTGCCCTCGACCTGAAATTGATAACATCTTTTCAGAATTGTAAGAGGACATATTTTAATGTGCATTTTCTTCCAGCTTGCATTGATACTCAGGCTGTCTAGATGGGATTTTGAGTAGCACTAGAAGGAGGTGGAAGAGAATCTTACACCATGTCTATGCTCCTGAGTGATCTGTTGGGCATGATCCCATGTTCTTGGTCCTGAGGTGGAGCCACTGCTTTTAATGAGTGATTTATGATTTATGATTCCTGTTAGTTTAGCATCTCATGTGGTTCTGTGGGGTTTAAAGATAGAACAGGGAAGTATCTTGGCTAAGTTGGAGACAGACTCCTGTACCAGAAAGATCTGTGACTGAGACCCACTTATTTGATCTGAACCATATCAGTGAAAGAAGAAGTTTGAATTACCAAGAACCCTCCCAGCTGGAATATTATTTGCTTTTATGTTACAAATTACAAATATATGCCTATCTTTTTTAAAGAAACTGAAAAAAAATTCAAGAAAAAAAATGCATAAACCAAAATGTCAAGGCATATGTGGGAAATTTGCAGTTTACCCTTCTTGACACACTAAAATCTACATAATGACAAAAAAAAATCAATCCAAAATTGGTGAAAAAAGTAAGGAGAAAGATAGGCAAACAGTTCTGCTGAAAATAACATTGCATGTTGGATGTCTCTGTGATATTTATTGCCGTTAAATGTTTATTGAATGTCAACAGCCCTGAACTTGTCATTGGGTTGTTGATTAAATTGTAATGGGCAATTCAAATCACATTATTTAGAAAAGTTATAGACACTTATGAAACCTTAACTTAATGAAATGAAAAACATACCCAAGTAGGTTGTTTATTTTTTAAAGTAACGAATGAGGTACAAATATAACTTTAAATGATTAAATGGGATTTGAGAGTTTGATGACTAAATCATAGTGTTAGTGTCATAAATTTAAAAATCCATACTTCTGTTTAATTTAAAGTGCCTTTGTACACAAACTATGCAGAGTTTTCCTAATGTGGATTTTTTTAGGGATTTGATAATTTTCAGGTATATTAGGATTTAGTGGTGTTGATTATAAAAGACAATTTATAGCTCATAGGGATACAGAAATTATGGTGGAGTCACAGTATGTTTTTTGGGGCAAGCTAAGAATTTATATAGCTTTTCAAGTATGGAATGGTTTTGCTTCTCTGTAGATAAATTCATAGATAAGAGTTAATGGGGAAAATATTAAAACTGTTGGTTTTAATTGTTTTTAGTGGTGCCAAAAGCAAACCATACCTTACTGTTGATCAGATGATGGATTTTATCAACCTGAAGCAGCGAGATCCCCGGCTAAATGAAATACTTTACCCACCTCTGAAACAAGAACAAGTGCAAGTACTGATTGAGAAGTATGAGCCCAATAACAGCCTTGCCAAGAAAGGTCAGTACACTTTGTTCCACACCACAGGGAAGCTCTTATTCCCCATTGTGAATGGGTGGCACTCTGGTAGTTAGGGACATCAAAGACTTCAGAGACTGTTTAGGTCAATTGCCCTATTTGTAAACCTCCTTGTCTTTCTGTCTGAAATCACTGGTTGTTTAAGCCAAAGTAGATTTTTATTTTTTAACTTTGGTGTGTGATTTACTTTAGGTTTATGTATGCATGTAATATATATTTTTATAATGTCTCATTATTTGTTTTGCTTCAGATTTATCCAGTGAGTGAGTGCATTTTTCTCATATAGGAAATTCGATAACTTAAAGTTGCCCTTTCTGTTCTCTTTCTAGTAAGTTCTGTGAAGTAGCCTAAATCTCCAAAACCAAAAAGAATATTCAGTCTACTAAACTCTTTTATTGCAATTTATATGATCTGACAAATTTTTCCACCCACTTTGGAAAATATTCTGAAATCTGATCTTTTATATTTAAAAAATTAGTGTTAGTAGAAAAACTAATCATTAGTCCAAAAAATTGATATAAAATAGGCAGCTCTAAGTTGCATAGAGTTCATTTAGAAATTTACATTTTTAATTCAGGAGAAGTCAGTTGCCAAAATATGCAAAATATGATCACAAAAAATTAATTGCTGGAAGTTTTGAATTATATGTGGAACATTTTCCCCAAACAAGATCTTTGGTTGTTTCTCCACCATGAAGATTAAATCTCATCTGCCTTGAAGTTGCTTCACTTAGAAAATCAATACGTTATAACATGTTATTGCAAATTGCCTATTCCATAAGCAGGGACAGCAAAGTTCCAGTTATTGAAAAGGAATAAATTACATGCTAATATGTGGGCAATTTATAAAATAACAAAAATAGCTCTACCAAGCTTAAAAGTCACAAATAAGAATGGTAGTCATAAAAAGAGATTAAAAAGTTTTTTGGCTCATTGTACTTATTCTGCAATTGGTCCTCTGAATATAAAATACATGTATTTAGTATAAAATAAAATATTCTCTCTGCATGTTGTTAAAAGGGAATTTCTAGATAACATTTTTTTTTCATTTTTGTTTGTGTTCTTGGTTGAATGCTTTGCTCTATTGTCTTCGTTTCTATCATGGCCATGGAGGTGAGGTCAGTCAAAGGAAGCAACTGACCCAACAGTGTGCCTTGGCAGGGCCAGGCCCGCCCCTCCACACCTGCCTCTTTCCCTAGTACCACTTCTATTTCTCCTCCTCATTACACAGGGAGCAACTTGCTGGATAAGCTTTTGCCTGTATAGCTTGGCATTATCCTTATGACGTCTGAGCTTCTCCAAAAATGACCAACACGATGTTATAACAAATCCAGTATGACTTGGGAAAACAGAAAGTGTTTTTTAAATCAATGAGGCCTCCTAAGCATCAACTGTACCATTTTGCCTCTTTTCACACCACACTGCTGATGGTCCATGCCCCAGCTGCTATGTGACACATCCATATGTCATTTTCTGATAACTTAGATGAACTAGAAGGTACAAAGGGAAAATCTGTGACTGGTTATTGTAGGACTCCATGATCCTAGAAGAATCAATGTTGACTCTAATGGAAATTAAGACTGTTTCCCAGCATTTGTATGATTATTTAGTGCCTTTTTATAAGTGCATGAGGTATGGATTTCACAATCAGAACAGGTGCATAAAATTCAGGTATATTTTTAAAACAAATATATTTCTCTTCCTATGACTTAATATGACACTGATATGAATGCCGTGTAACACCTTTAATCACAATATAGAGAAGCAACAAAGAACTGTGGTGCCCCTCACAGTTTCAAAGTTGAGATCCACTGGTCTCCTGGTCTTGGTATTTAATTTCTCTGTGTCTTAATTACTTCATCTTCAGAACTGAAAGGATAAGAGTTCTCCATTGGCTTGTGATTTTGCATTAAATAATGTCTGCATGGTATTTAGAAAGAAGAGTGTGTGGCCCACATGTGGGATGTATAAGTGTTAACTCTTTCCTTGAGGTGTTGAGATGTAGTGTATTGGTTTATATTCCTCAGGTATTTTCACCTATTATTTTTTAAAGAGAACACAAGATGTCTGAGCCTTTCATTTCCCCACCACCTAGAAGATCAACCTGCTCATGATGCATTACTTAATGTAGACTTGTAGGTGTGATCTAGAAATTGACATATAAAGTATTTGTGCCCCAGTTTATGACTTGAGATTATCCCCTGGAGGTCCCTAAACAGAGGAATTTTCTTTGTGCCATCTCCACTGAAAGTCTTGTCTAGCACATGGGAAGGACAGGGACCCTGGAGTTCATCCCTGGGATTTGGTTAGAGTGCCAACCACCCCAGAGACCTACAGAGACAATTCAGCAGCTCTGGCTGGATCTGTCATCCTTTCCCCTCCACAGTCCATGTGAAAGAAATCCATCTCTCCAGGTATCAACTAGTCAATTTACAAAAGACCTTAGTAAGGTTGCTTCGGCTCTAAGATGTGTAATTGTGATAACTGCCTTATTTAAGGATAAAGTGAGAAGATGTATGCTGATGTTTAGTTCAGCAATCAATAATCATTCCTTAGGTGGTATAAATTATGATTATCATCATTGAACGCAGGGCACATTAGCACAGGAGGAAGCACACGATCTGTGGTGTTCTGGTCCTGAAACTCAAAACTTACAAGCAAACCTCTATTCATTCATCATTCATAAATTTGGCATTCAGGAAATCATTAGTGACAGGTAAGAGGCAATGGACTGAGAGAGAGGCAAAGAGAAAGCTGGTGCTTTAGGTTTGCACTCTTTTAAAAACAATAAGATATGAATGTAAATAACTGTAACCTTTCAAGTTCTAATGTGCACATGAATCACCTGCAACCTTGTTAAAATGCCGATTCAGGATTCTGTGTTTCTAACAAGTTATTAGGTGATGCTGAGGCTGCAGGGCTAGAGATCACTTTGTGACATGGCTATGAGAGGAAGTGAAGCAAAAGGGAGGGTAGAGCAACATCTTCCTGGAGGGGATGGTCATGGAAGAGACAACATTCAGGCTGGACTCATTTCAACAGGCTTGAACTAGAAATTCCCTAGGAATAGAGGATATAGCATTCTATCATTCACTCAACAAACATTTCTTGAACACTTATATATTAAACACCAACAAAATTTGAAACAGAAGCTTCAAGATTTACAAGCTGTCTGAAGAGATCTGAGGACAGGCAACTCTATATGAACACTGAGCCAAGGGAGTTGTTATTTCTAAGTTTCCCATTAGCAACCTAGAAAAAAAATTATTTTCAATCCCAGTATTTCTTTCTTAACCCAAAACCTTAAGTAACAAAATTATGTTGAACTTGAGCTATTTCATACCACGTGATTTTATTTGCCACTTTGGCTGTTTTTATATGAACAAAGAAGACTACAGAAGATTGTTTCATTGTGTTAACTATTATTTCATAGTCAAAAGATAACAATTTTTAAATTTATTTAGGGAATTAGGAAATCACTGGATTAGATTGCAATTCTTGAATAAGTAAAGTTTGAAGTATGAAGATGAAAATCAATTTTTGATTTGGTTTTTCCACTTATAACATTTGATGTTTGACTTTAAGATCTTTTCAGAACCTCCTTTATATGTCTCCTTTATAAGTAGGCTTCAACAAAGCACAACTTAATAAACTTTTGTTTGACTTTAATGAGTGGTATGGATCTTCAAGGAAATAGCTTTCATTTATTTTGAGACTTTAGAAAGCACATTAACAGGGGCTGGGTTGTGGCTCAGCGGTAGAGCACTCGCCTTGCACATGTGAGGCGCTGGGTTCAATCCTCAGCACCACATAAAAATAAATAAATAAAATAAAGGTATTGTGTCCAGCTACAACTAAAAACAGTTTTAAATAAAAAGCACATTAACATTTTGCACAGAGGCAAACCAAGTCTTTGAAGTCAGGTGACTTATATAAGATCTGATACCAACATGTTCTTCAAGAAACCAAGTTTTAAATTTTCAGTTAAGTGCTGAATACCTTTTGATCAATAAACATATAAGGGAATAAGCAGAGAAATTTAATATTTTATTATAATGTTTTTCTTCTGCCTTAATTTTGACTAGTTCCTCAAATGTGCCCAAACATTAAATCAGTGGTGATCTTAGTGCTTATCCACAAACTTAGTCTTATTTTTCTGAGAAAGACACTCCATGCTGACTGTCTGTTAGAAAATGAGAGGCATAAAACACATACATAAAATATGTAGTATAACATAAATAGATGTATGAATACCCACATGCATATATATATACTATGATATCAAGAAATATATTTTAAAGCAGGTTTTAAATACACAAAGTTGATATATGTTAGTGTTTAATTTTAATATTCATTTTCTATCATTTTCAAATGAGAGCCTAAAATTTTAAAAAGTTTAATTTGACCTACAGCCTAAATGTCAGAGCTGACTACAGGCTAACAGACCAAATGTGCAGCACACCAAAGTGTGAATTGAAAATCCAGAAGAGACGATGGGCCTGCTCTAGTTAGCATGTTGGCCATGTTTCTATGCTAGAATTTCTGTTTTGGGAGATGTGTACATTGATTGTAAATAATCCAACTGCTTCTGTGCATTCTGAGCCAAATAGTCACATATTTGGTTTGCACAAAGAAAGAGTTTGAATCTTGTCTCAGAATACACTGTTCTCAAGAGTGTCTGTTTTATTGCTTTATTTTTACAACATAAAATCACACAATGAGAAATGCTGGGCCCCCCAAGTTAGCAAATGTTTCTTCCCTGCCAAATCATTTTTAGTGTTGACCTGAATCTGCTTGACGCAGAAACACATAACAATCTCTGCTTATCCAAACCAAAAGGTCATGAATTCCATTGTGTGAAGACTAATATTTCCTGAGCACAGTAAATTTCTTTAATCACTTAAATTATTCAGAAAAATAAGAGTGAATAAAATTAGCATGAAAAATAAAATAGTCAAATTGATGATATTTTGGTAACAATACAAACTTCAAGATTCAACTGATGTATCCATAAATGAAAACTAAGTTTTGCTTAAACCAATCACCTAACCAAAAGAAAACCATAGGATTTTTTCATGCTTTTATTCTTCTTTGGAGAACAGGTATGCATTAGTATTTATTAAATAACTGAATTAATATAGCAGATTATAATGCTAGCAGAGGATTCAGTTCCATGTCTCTTCCCCTTTTTATCATCCATTATTCCTCTTAAATTTTTATCAGAACTGTCTAAAAGAGTCCTCACTTTATTTCAATTAAATCATAAAATGCAGCTATATAATCCCCTTTAGTATTTATCAGAATTCACCAAGTTAATAGTTTGATAACTGAAATGAACTCAAATTCATAATGTTAAAGCGATTTGGTTTTAAGCAAAGCACACATAGGTCACATATAGCAAATGTTTTTCCTTTTGATAGACCTAAGCTAATAATGAAAGTATCAGAAGAAATAACTATCCTGTTTCAATAGAGTTTTATTTAAAATATGGATAGAGTTGAACTATATTATAGCATTATCATCAACCCTAAGAAGTTGAGAGAGAGAGAAAAAGAGTTCTGGACTTGGAAAGCTTATAATAGTGTTAGGCAGGACTCCTTCATTTGAAAAAAAAAAAATGATTCTTAACTCAACCTGAAGCACAGAAAAGGAATTTACTGGCAGATCTAAGCAAAAAGTCAAGGTGTTGGCGGGGCAAGTGGCACACACTTGTAATCCCAGGGCTCAGGAGGCAGAGGCAGGAGAATCACAATTTCAAAGCCAGCCTCAGCAAAAGCAAGGTACGAAGCAACTCAGCAAGACCCCGTCTCTAAATAAAATACAAAATAGGGCTGGGGATGTGGCTCAGTGGTTGAGTGCCCCTGAGTTCAATCCCTGGTACTCCCCTCCCCCAAAAAACAACAACAACAAAAAAGTCAAGGTGTTAAAGACTTGTAGACTGAAAACAGTGGAAGAAAAACAATTACCCAAAATTCAAATGGGATATGGAAGAATGATCACAGGGCAGATAAAAACAGTAGATTCCACTAAAACTGAATCAGAAATCAAGACCTAATCATGAGTCTTTACATTACCTTAGGCTGCCATTGTTTTTTTTTTTTTTTTTTTGGGGGGGGGGGTCAGCCCCACCCATAGTTTTCTCATCTTTGGAATAATTGATTCCCTTCAAAGACTGCTGGACAAATTAAGCAAGATGTTTGTAGAAAGAAGACCTCCCACTAAACATAGATAGTTGACCTAAACTGATAAAAAGTGATCACTGGTATTTATTCACACCCAATTATTTTGAACATTTATGGGTCTGGAAATAAAATGTGGGGCTTTGGACAAAGGCATTCCCAAATCTGGCTGTCTCCCCCATCTTACCAGGCTTATTTAACTTAGCTCACCATTATGAATAAGTTAGGATTATTTAATGATGAAACCTGAAAAAAAAATGCCATGTCATATTTGTCAAAATGTTCCTTTCTGACTTTGGTGCTCTTTTCTATATTTTTATTAAGATAGAATTATAGTTATGGATGTAAGGATTTACACTTAACTCTTACTTTCTTATCACTTAACTTTCCAAGTAGACTTTTTAAAATCATATTTTCCCAGTACCATATCTCCATCAGGTCTTGCTTAGTAAAGAAATGCATTATACTTGAAAGTTAGCAATAAGTAGAAGTCAAAAAGCATAAATTGAAGAGGATTATTATAACAATCTCTATTGTGCATCCTTGAGGGATCAAACATGACAGAATTAAACAAAAAGTTTGCCACAGTGGCATGTTTAAGCCATTAAACCTCAGGCACGTGACTTTCCTTGCTTGAGCCAAAGGTTCTTCATCTATAAAATGGAGTGACACTAGCATTACAGCAGTTTTTCTACATCTCTGGGAGCTCAGCATTTCAACCCAGACACCAGCATCCTCCCCACTCTCCAGTCTTCTCCCAGCCTAACCACAGCCATCATGCAATTCCCTGGAACTTCATGGCCCCAAGAGTAGTCATAAAATAAATGCCTCATCTTCCTTACCCCTCATGTGACAGTTGTGATGCACATCATCTACTTTCTCGAAGAATCCCCCAGTGGTACTGAGCTTTATTTATCCATCTGCTGTATGCTGCTCAATGACCTTCCATTTATTAGTTGCCCTTCCTTCTCCTCTCACGTCTCTTCTCCTCTACTGTTGACTCTCATATTCAACTTTTGGAAGACCCCCAACTTGGACAAACAATGTTCTTAACAGAGTTGAAAGCAAAATATAAGTAACGGAAGAGTTAGTGAGTTTCAAGAGAGAAAAATGGAAAAGAACTGTGCCCACAACTCATCAACTCCTTCTTTCCATATTATCAGATAATGATTTTAGTAGTTATCATTCATGAAGCCATGGTCATTGGCTTCACATCATGAGAGTTCATATTTACAAGGGACTTAGCCATTTGGCCCAAATTTTCAGATCATAGAAAAGGAGCTAAGGAAGTGATAAAGTGGTGACCCTGACTCATATTTTCTTTGTTCCATGGCAGCTACTAGATTCCCTCAGGGGAGCCTCCATCAGGTCTTGCTTAGTAAAGAAATGCATTGTACTTGAAAGTTAGCAATTAGCATCAATAGCAGTGGTTCTCAAACTTATCTTTGATGTAGCATCCTTTTATTAGTGTCCATTTCTTCTGATAACATCTTTCAAGAAAGGCCAATACATGGGAGAAACCTTTAAAAGCACTTTGACATGAGTCAAGAAGAGTCTGGAATACCACTGGTGATGACAGCCCCACCTGCCCTCCACCCCACCCATTGTCTGCAGTCACTTTGCCAAAACCCCAGGAGATGCAGGATGCTCAGTTTAAAAACCACTCATCTGGAAGAAGTATTGATTGGTTTAAAGATCTGCCTCAAATTCAAGTAGGCATCCATTTAAATATGTTTATATAGATTACCTGCATAGCAAGAGAGGAAATGAAAGAACTAAAACCAATGAACAAAGTTAACTCAAATGAGATAGATTTTCTTCCCAAAAGACAAAGACAGATGAAAACTATATGACATATTTAATTCTTTTCATGCCTTAATTGACTACACTGAGGACATTGCCGAAAGCCACCAGTATTTTATTGATAGGGATTCCATTTAAATTCCATCTGTTGACTTTCTAGCCTCTGTGGAAGGTCACAGAAGAATGGCATTGTTGTCAGTGAGCAAAATTTAAGCTCCTTTTAGCTTTCTGTTTCTTATGTTCTGTGAAGTATTCAAGATTGTCTACCAATGAAAAAACTAAAAATAAAACAACTCTTTTATCAAGGTAGCCACTATGGGTCCATTATTCATTGGTTGACTTGCAACTTCCTTTCTGGTATTCCTTTAATGCATTTCCTTTTCTCCCAGGAGGCAAGGGCTGGGCCCCAGGAATGCCAAAGGCCTGGCCCAGGAATCTGTGTTTTCTTCCTTTGGCTTTTTTTTTTTTTTTTTTTTGGTGACCTCAACGTCTGCTCAGCAGCTCAGTTTAGCCAGAAAGTCACAGCCATGTCTAGTCACAGCTGAAATTCCTTTGTGCAGAAAATAACCAGACAGGAAAAATATAAATAGTAAAAGTCAAAGTCAAATGCCAATCCTGAGGAGTAGGGAAGTGTGTGTGGTGGTCTGAGCCACTCCACGGTCTGCCACACTTCGTTAATGCCTCTCACTGTGTCAGATGAGACCCCCAGATACCTTGCCATTTCTTGTGTGAGCAACTGGGACAAAACAGAGAATGGCTATTTTTCCGCCTCAATGTAACCTCTCAGCATAACGTCCCATTGACAAGTATCGACTGTTCAATTATTTCTCTTAGCTGGAGCCAGGTAGAACTCTGGCTCACTCCAAAGGAACAGTTTGTAAGTTGCCTTGTGCTGGGGGAAAGGGTCACCAAGCTACAGGCACTTGACTCCCAACACTGCTATGCTCAGAGTCTTGTTTTGTTAAATAATCAATTTACAGGAAATAAATAAGGAAATGTGTTGAATGCAGAGAGAAACAAACCATGACCACAAGGAAACCAGATCAAATGAGGTGTGGACCATCAACTCTAACACTTAACTGAAAAGCTGGAAAATATGCCCCTGCAGGGAACACCGCCAGGAAGCTTAGAGTGACCAATGATTTCATTAGTACATTATGGAGATCCCAGGAGCTCTGTCTCAACTCTGAATCATTGCATTCTCTAGGACTCTGATCATAAGAGCAAAGTTAACTCTAGGCTAGGAATAGCATTATGAAGAACTTTCATTGAGGATGACAAACAAAATCAATCTTGTTACCTAAGACTCTACCTGACACATAGAAAATGAGCCAAAAATGCTTCTTGGTAATGTTGCTATATGACTTTGTTGGCGTTCCCCCAGGAACTGACTCGGAGAGAATTCAAGAGCAATGAGTTTATTTGAGAGAAGATGCCAGGAAGCACTAGTAGGGAGTAGGAACAAGAATGCAGACAGTCAATAAAGGTTGACTTATCAACCCAATTATCATCATGACTAAGCAGAGCTTAGTCCTGGGGTAATCACTATGTTTGTATGAAGAACACCCATCACTATGTTTGAGTATGCTCTTAAGAAGTGTTTATTCTCAGGCACTTCCAGTCTATTGGACACAAAGTTGGCCATTAGGCAAATAGATGCAAATGGGAGTCCAGCCAACCAGATCTCTTAGTGCACCAAGAAGGTCTGCTATAATTTCATTACCAGCAAAATGATGCTTACTATGGTCACATATAAAAAGGATTTGTCCATCCAGCTCTGAACTTTACCAAGAATCTCCAGCATGTCAAAGGAGAGATGCCCCCAAAGTACCTGAAACTCATAGTCATGGTTTGGATTTCAAGTGTCCCTCAAAGATTCATATACTGAAGCTTGGTTGCCAGCTTATAATGCTGTTGAGAGGTATTTGCACATATAGGAGTGGAAGGAAGTTGGGTTACTCAGCGCCTGCCTTTGAAGGGGATATTAAGGACACTGGCCCTTCTCCTTTCTCTTTGCTTCCCAGTCACCATGAAGTAAATGAACCTCCTCCATCTTACACTCCCCACCATGATATACTGTGCCACCACAGGCCCAAAGGCCACAGGGCCAAGCAGCTATGGACTGAACCCTCTGAAAAAAGCCATGAATCAAAATAAACCTTTCCTCCTTAACTTGATTTTCCTCAAGTATTTGTCCTTAAATTGATTTCCTCAAGTCAAAGTCGCAGAGAGTTGACTAACATACTTATCATATTCTTTTCTTTACTCTAACACATACTTGATTTGATTGCTTGGACATTTCAATCTAGCAAACATGTATTTCCCACCTAACTTAAGAACTACTAGAGGGGATGGGATTGTGCCTCAGTGGTAGAGCACTTGCGTAGAATAGGTGAGGCACTGGGTTCGATCCTCTACACCACATAATAAATAAATAAATTTTTTTTTTTAATTTTTTATTGTTGGCTGTTCAAAACATTACATAATTCTTGATATATCATATTTCACACTTTGATTCAAGTGGGTTATGAGCTCCCATTTTTACCCCAAATACAGATTGCAGAATCACATCAGTTACACATCCATTGATTTACATATTGCCATACAAGTGTCTGTTGTGTTCTGCTGCCTTTCCTATCCTCTACTATCCCCCCTCCCCTCC
>NW_026000026.1:33706786-33753972 GCF_001458135.2 Marmota marmota marmota
CTGCTCCTCTTCTGCCGGTGGGTCGCAGGCCCGCCTACCTTGCAGGAGTGATTGGAAGCTCTCATAAATAAATTTTTTAAAAAAGAACTACTAGAAAGCTCACCAACATCAAAATAAAGTCAAGGAACATGTAATTCCAAGAAGAGATGACATTACAAATAATTATATTTCAAGACATAATATAAATAGAATAATTATAATTTGAGATACATATATTCATTTGTTCATATAGCAAATATTTACAGGGCGTTCTTTATGTGCTAGGGAGGTTTAGAGAGAAAGAGAAGTTTAATTTTTCATTGAGGTTCTAGCAATTTTCAAGAAATTCTTCAATTTCTTAACCTGCTAGTGATCCCATATAAACCTCACAACAAATCTTCAAGTCCAGATTATTATCCACATTTTATGACAAAAAAAAAGTGATTCGATGGGCAGTCAAAAAATTTTACTGGCAGGAGCTTATGCTTATTGGTGAGGGAATTAGTGAGAGGAAGTCTGGAAGGGTATCTGCATGTGACCTAAATGCAGCCTTGATGCTACTGTTGGATAATTCATTCATGTAATTTACTTAATATGCATTTTTTGAGCCTTGCTGCCTGTGCCAGCCCTTGAGCCAGGATGGTAAGGTGCCATTCTTAGCCTCACATGCTCTTAATATATTAGAACCTCCTGTCTCTTCAGAACGTGAGGAAAGATGTGCCGAAAGCTTCTGAAGAGCAAAGCAGTATTGCATGCTGTGCTTCAGGAATGCCACAGAGCAGAGGCCCAAAGGAAATATGGATTAGAGTCAGGTGGCATTTGAGACACCAAGAGATATCATGTTCTAAGAAGTTCATCAGAAAGCATGAATGAGCATATATTGTTGGCCTGCCTGTGTACTAAACACGGGGAGAGATGTAAACAAAGTGAAGGCCATGGCTCTTGCCCTTAGAAAGTCATTGTCCAGTTGGGCTAAGGAACATGACATTGTGGTTGAGGATTTAAAACATTTTTGTCTACTTTGCACTATGGTCAAGAACCATTATGGAAGATCTGCTTTTGTAAAGCAATGTCACAGGAAGCTAAGAAAATACAATGGAACTTTTTTCTAGCCTCTGAGAACCTCTAACTCTAAAGATAAATAGTACTTACACAGTTCTAGGCTCCAAATATGTTCTAAAGCTATGTTCACGAAAGAAGGATACTACTCTGAATCCTGTCTTTGTCCTTCATTAGCAACTTAAAAGGACTATTGAAGCTTCTTTGGGTCAAATTTTGCTTCTATATCATGTTAAATAGCAAAATTTTGCAGCAGCGATAGCAAAGTTCATGTCCAAAAAACAGTAATTGAAAGAGAACATTTAATAGATTATTTCTGAAAGCGGGCAAATAGATTTTGGTGAGCCATGCTATATGAATGCCATCTGCACTTTGTTTCTGTGAACCGAGCTAGAAGAATTCACAAGGGTCATAGCACCAGGGATAGATGTAAGCCAAAAAGTGACTTCTCGATGCTGAACTTAGAAGTGATTTAAGGAGGTGCTAAGCCATTGGACCGGTAGTGTTCCAGTGTGCACTGGTGTCATTACACGAAGGGTGAAGATTGAAAGATGATGAATGGATTCTCAACCACCTAATCCTACTGACATCCAGACATAAGGGTGCCAGAACCTGCCTAATTGGCATTTGGCTCAATACAATGAGGCTGGTGCCCATGCTAGCTGGCAGACATACTGTCCAGTTTGCCCATCTCTACTGTGTGATGATTCTATGTGTATTTATGGGCCATCTGTCTTCCAAGGCAGAATTTCTCTGTGCTGCAAAGTTTTGGAGATGTTATTTGCATTGTTTAGTTGTTTTTATTTTTTCAAGCTAACCTGATTTTGTTTTTTTTTTTTGCAAAAGTCACAAAACAATGTCACCTCTTCAGCTCAGCATTTCTCTTATTCTTATGTTGGCATAACAAGATTTTTTTTTATTGTATTTTGTTTTTCTTCCTAAATGTTAAACTCAGGGGTTAGAAAAGAAAAATGCTAGAGGATGCCTTTAAATGACATGCAAAGATTAGAATGTAAATCAAGTCTGGAAAAGAATTTTGGACCTTGATAGACAAATTCAATTCAAAGAGCTAATCCTCACGGCTCTGCCAGATGGGTCATTTGTCTGCCTGTGCTCAGCTTCTTTTAACAGAAAGATTAAAGTAACACGTTTTAGAGAGATAAGCAAATCATGGGAGAAAGTCTTCCTTGGTCACATCCAGGGCTATTTTTAGGACTGATGCAGGGTGACCAGATTGAAGCCACTGCCAGCCAGGCAAAACACTCCCTCTTCCATCGCCCATGTTCCTTATCCAGGACAGTGCGGGGAGTTATGTGGATAAACATCATCAGTCACACCCACTGCCATCTGTCTTTTCATTGCTTCAGCGTGTGTTCCTGTTTAGCTTTCATACTAGTTGTCACCCAGACAAGGCACTTACCTCTCTGAGCCTCCATTTACTCAAATGAAAATGGGAAGTAAAAAGTCCCTCTCTCATAGGATTTCTGTGCCTTGCACAAGGTCAGTGCTTAGTAATGTAGTCTTATTATTATTGTAGTTGTTGTTATTGTTTTTTCACCTTCTATTACTAGACGAGTTGTGGTTTCTTTTTCATCACTGCAGCATAGTAAAGGCCTAGAACACAAAAAGTTGACTCCAGATCCTGCCCTCCTGAGGGATATGTGACTGAGCAAGCTACATCGTTCAGATATCTATAAAATAGGCACAAAAATGGTAACCACTAATAGAGTTACGATGAAGACAAAATGAGTTAATTTTGTGTGCAGTTTAGTAGCAAATAAAGTCCTTTTTGACCGTATACTGGAAATAGATCAAATGGATGCAACCTTTCAGAAGATGGCTCTCTTTTTCTTTCTTTCCAATCCTGTTTACACTTACACAATGTATGTATTTCCTTTCAAGTCCAAATGCATTATAAAAAAGAGAAGCGTCCTGTGTATAAATGTGGCCAACCATGTTCTCTTTCCTTGAAACTCCACAGGACTTTTTCCGTGACACTTCACTGCCACTTCTTCACATCTGCTCTTGGGACTGTCTCAGGAGCAGCTCCGTGTCTGTGGTTCATGCTATGTTAAAATGCATACAGAGTGGGAAAAAGCCTGTCTGGGGAACTTTCCAGGCACTTTAGTATTGTGCCCTGGATTCTGCCATGGCTTATGCACTTTCTCTTTTTCCTGGGTCATGGAGTATAATAAAAAGGTGGTTCAGGAGTTTCAGTATAAATGAGGGACATCCACTTGTGTTACCTGGCCTATTGAAAATCATATTCATAAGCTTCTCATACTTTTTAATCTATGGACTTAAGAGGAAATTCTCCCAAAGTGAGAAAAGGAGGTTCAGAGAAATGTGAATTGATGGAGCAATAGTTTGCCATGTGCAATATAACGAAGTACAGTCGACTCTTTTATCATTTAAGGAATGATCCGCCATACTCTGAGTTATCCTACTCCCCTTCTTCTGGCCTGTTTTGATGACTGTGGACTTTTTCTGGGACTTCTCCTAGACTTGAGGACAAGAAAGCTTTGATATTAGACGACTTTCAGGTCCAAGAAGAAATTGTACCCTTATTTCTCTCCTCTCTCCTCCCTCCACCATCCCTCCCTTTCCTGGGACGAAAGATAGAATGCTTTGATGTGGACTGTTCTGGAGAAAAGTTAAAAGGGACTTTGGAAAGATGAAGAGGAAAATATCTCATCTGTTAAACACTCCTACCTATGACAGGATTAAACACACAGTTTATTTCAGTGCCTTAGAATTTAGTTTTCTAGACATTTCCTCACTTTTTTTTTTTTTTAGATCTAATTGTATAACATCTCCAGCAGTGTTTTGCACTCCAATGGCAACATTACATGAGAGACTTTTAAAATAAAATTACAAATCAGGACACAGATTTCTGCTGATTGAGTGAACTCATGAGGGGTTCATCCCATGGCCCCCCTGAGGGAAGTTGGACAAGGCATCAGCACTCGAATCATCAAAGGCCAGCTTGATTCAGTTGTCACCCCTTTAGAAACTCAGGTGTTGACAGCTCTTTCACACACTACCATGCCTGCTCCACACAAAGCATCCTTGTGAGGTTGGCAAGAGACACCAAGGAGTGTGAGTAACTTCTCACCTGATGAATACCTGTGAATTCAAGCTGCCTATGTAACTCTGATTCCATTCCACCTGGGAGAAACAGCAAGAAAAACCTGACTGCCAGATTATCCATACAGTGCCATCCGTGGTGAGATATTAGTCACTGCATGCTTTTCATTAGAAAGATACAGGTACAAGAAAGCCAGGGAACCCCACCATAAGTTCCTAGCCAGGCAAAGCCAACCTTTGGTTTCTCCCAGGTAATTGAATTTTGCCTAAAAATGCTAGGAGCAATGACAACACTTTGAAATTTGGCTTCATAAATTTTATCAACAAAAACAGTTGCAATATGGAATAGTAGAAAGATCATGGAACTTCCGGATAAATATGGTGGACTGAACATATATATTCATTCAATTAGACTCTCTTAAATCCATATTAATACTGAATTATAAGAAAGATTTTTTTAAGTGTAATCTAGCAAGAGTGTGGGATAAGGTAAAAGACAATTATAATTTTTGTAGCTGTCTGTATGTTTATAGCTATAACAGATTTGAAGAATTGATCATACTTTAACTATATGACAAATGGAGAACCAATCCAAGTTACTCATAAAAATCTTCAGGTTTCAGGATTGATAATCCAGGTCCCTCTAGAAGTGGGATTAAAGAGAAGGACTAAAATAAGGGGAATGACAGCTATTTAAGAAATAGCTCCCTGAGAGATATAAATTATTTACTCTTTGGAGATAGGATAAAAGAAGAAATGAGGATGATCAAGGCCTTGAAGAAGGTAGGGTTCCCATTTTGAAAGTAAGGCCATCATAGCAATCTACATGTGGAGACTTCCAATCTCTTCCCTCATATAAATCTGGGATCCAGATTTATACTCTCCGGGTTAAAAAAAAAAAAAATGAGAACTTCTCTAAGGACTCTGATTGAGCCAAGAAGAAAGACCTAATGTTATGAACATTAGAGATTACTCCAAGAGACAAAGGCAGATCCCTTGACAGTGGTGTCTTATCAACTCTTATGCTTTTGAAGCCACCAAATGCACTCACAAGTCCAATCAGTTTTTTATCCTGTCACTTTTAAATATAAACAGATAATCAATAGTAACTAGGCATATGAGGAAAATTTATTTTTTAGAAATAGAAATAAATAAAAAAGTATTTAGAACATAGGGAAAATGTAGTGATAATTCTTTAAATATATAAATATCATTAATATCCTTAAGAAAATAACCAAATATGTTGCATCTGTGAAACAAAGAAGTGTCAGACCATAAACTGACTCATAGACATTAAAAATAGGGAAGCAGAAACAAAATACTGACAGAACAGAAAATAATTTTTTTAAAATCCCAGAGAATAGAGCAAACAAATGAAAAAAAAGAGAAAATGAATAAAAATTTAAAACTGGGCCAAATAATGTTCCAGAAAGAGAGAATACAGGAAATTAGTATATAAATAATTTATGTAAAATTTCCAAACAGAAGGTGAGTAGGTTTCAGACTAAAGTTTTTCAAAGGTGCCTAGCACAGGGGATATAGACAAAACTATAACAAAATATATCAATGTGAAATTCATGAAATTGAGGCCAAGTTGCTGAAAATTTCCAGAGGTACTTATACAAAATAGAAGAAAGACCACATAACTATTTTTCAGATGATCAATCAGAAAAGGCTTCAGACTTCTTAACATTACAAGGATACTGGATACTGGAAAATAATGGACCAAATTTCTGAAAGAAAAAACTTTTCAATCTAGAATATTATAGCCAACTAAACTAACAACTAAGGGTTCAAGTGTAATGCAGCCATTTTTAGACATGCATTGTTTGAAAATTTTAACCCTCATGAACCTTTACTCAAGAAACAACTGACAAATGTACTCCAACTAAAATAAAATGGCAAACTATGAAAGAGGGAGACATGGTATGTGAAAAATAAAAGAGATTTAACAGAGAATATAATAAAGAAAATGGAAATTGATCAGTTTACAATGGAGCAAGTTAGAAAGCTCCAAGAAACACTTTTAGAAGAGACAGTAAATAAAAGAAGAGTTGTGTTTGAGTATATTCCAAAGAGGTCTAGATAACTGGAAGAAGTTTGGAGGTGGACTAGATATACATGCAAATAAATTTTGCAAATGACAAACAAGACACTTATTAACTTCAGGAAAAATTAAAAATTGTGCATGAAAAGAAAAATAATTGTTGGGTATTCTACAACTCACCTCTGAACAGATTTCATAGTCATGACAATATAAGCATATTTACATACTTACCTAACTATAACATAATTGTCTCAAAAGGATATGAAGAATATATATTTGTGTGTTGTGAAAGTGGAGGTAAAGAAAGATTAATGCCCTCATCTTCTGTGGTGGAAAGTCAGAAACTAGTAATATCAGCATATTATTTTGAGATATAGAAGTAAAAAACAAAAACATTAGCTGACACTTTTTTATTACACACTGACTACTCCTTATCCTTTTTTTCCCCTTCAATTCATCAGATAAGAGGGATCAGGGCCCAAGAATAAGAGAGAACTAATCCAAAAAGCTCTTCTATACCATTCATTTGTTTTATTCTCTAGAGCTCTCTTTTCTGAAAACAAATTTTCCTCATTCTTAATTGTCCCTAAAAACCCATGGGATAGCTCCTGGTTTAGAGAAAGCATTGGATTAGCCCATATCTCAGTAAATATTCAAGGACCCTTGTGTGCACTTGTAAGCATGAACTACATGCAGCCAACTGTCCCTGGACACAGTGCAGTGTAGTTAAAACATGATTTAAGTTCTCATAATGTCACAATATAATTTTGAGTTTGTGTCTTCCTGAATACTTTTAGGAGGGCATCAGCCAAGTCTCAACCATGATATGTTTCAAGGAAAGGAGAAAACCAGAAGGAGGGAGGATACCATAGATGGCCATGATAGCTTTGCAGAACTGCATAATATTTGAGAGTTTCTTAGCAGCAAAGGTCCTGCTGAAGAATGAGGAGACATAAGACTGCCAGGAACCATCATTTGGTCATACCACTTTCTCTGTATTTCTTTAAAGACAGTTTCTTCCCATATGAGTCAGATCTGTTTCCCTTTCGTAACACCAGTTTCCTTCTTCATTGAACACTGGGACTTCTTTTGAACAGCTTCATAGACCAGTATTTTGTTCCATTCCTTGAGGGATATATGTTTTTCATGCTTTGGCTTTAAGTGGTTCAGATAATATGTATGCTTATAAAGACATTTAGGTGACATTATATGAATGACATGTCCAGTTGAAAGCATACCGATCTTTAATAAGAACATATGAAAAGGGGTTTATTTTTAGCCACTGTCAGCTGACCTTACCCTCCTGAACTTCACTTTTCTTCTTCTTGATTTTCTTCCAGGAAATTGTAGCATTGCTTTTCACTGTGGTTTAATGTTACATAATCTCATTCTAATATGTGACATTTCATTTTGTTTTAATTCAACAAGTAATCATCCATAACATATTGGCCTGCTTGAATTCATAGAATTTTAGAGCTAGAGGACTATAGTCCATATAGTTTATTCATCTCTTAGTTAGGGAATTTCTTCCCGACCAGTTTTAGCTGGCAGGAGTAGAAGCTGAATTTCTTGTGCTGTTACTAATTTGTTTTCCTATCTCAGTTCTCAAGGTTTTTCATTCTTCTGAGCTCCTTAGTGGACAATAAGAAAATTGTAAGCAATTTTGCACATATAGTTCAAGATTAAAAAAAAAAAAAAAAGATTGTTTCATTTAAGTCAATGGCAACAGCAATCTTCCAGCTGTAGGTTATACAGAATGCAGGGAAGTCCTCTGAGTCTGCTCTCTGTCCCCAAGCCTTTACTAATCAGAACTATATTTCAGACAATCTTATTATGCCAAAACATCTGAGTTTTTTCAATTGAGCTCCTAAATCCTTAGCCAACACCTCCAGATTACACACTGACTGCTCTTTATCCTGACTTTTACATTGGCTTTTCTTTATTTTGACTTACCTCTGCCTAGTCATTTCATGCACCAAAAATCTTGAGCATTTGTTCCTTTGTCAACAAGGCAAAGCTTTGGGGTTGAAAATTGGATGCCTGGTTACTGCCTACAATTGGCAGTCATATTGTATCTGAACTGCCCTCCAAACTCATTCATTGTTTTGATCCCAAATTAGATACTCCTTTCACTGGGCATTTTTAAATTATTTAATGTAATTATAAATAATCTTCAAAAACACTGACCCATCTAATTCTTGCTTTTTACTGATTCTAATCAATGTTAAACATAATGTTTAACATAAACATAAAACATAATATTTAGAATAAACATAATGAGCTATATATAGCTTAGTAGTATGTGGAAGGTCCTGAGTTTTATTCCTAGCAGAAAAAAAGGAAAGTTTATACATATTCATATATGTAATTAAAAATATATTTCTGTATATAGTTTATAATATTGAATAATAAATACATATATATGATTTCTAATAGTTTCCTTTGAAATGGCTTTATCATCTTTTTGGTTTACTCACAAATTAATTAATAAACTTTGATGCTTTCTTTGTCCTGTGTTAAATCATACTTTGACCTAGACAATACTATCTTCATTTAAGGATGACATTTGTAGCTTGTACCCACTCACTTTGTTTTCTGTCTTGCACTATGACATTGTTCACAAGCACAGTCCAGAATCTTTTGTCTATATAACCACCCAGAAGTCACTAACAAGAATTGATACTGGCATTAAAATTCCAGTGTCATCTCTGCTCTGTTGGCATATAGTTTGTCTTACTTACTTTTAAAAGTTGCTGACCAGATTAAAAGATATTTAATTCCTGCAAAATAAAAGTTACAAACTGACACTCTTCGAGTCAAATCCAGCACCATGAAGATGGTCAGTTAGGTCACACTAACTTCTGCTGACATAGTTGGTGTGACTTTAGAAGGAAAGCACACTTGCCAGGGTTCCACTAAATTGGCAGCATAATTCCATATTCCCAGTATGCACATTCATCCTGCAGGCACATTACTTTTCTTTTCTATTCCTTGAAGACACTTGCATTTACTGCCTATCCTCTAAGGAAGAGCTGTACTTAGAGATTGAGTTATACGAAATTGCCATTTGCATAGGTTAGCAATACCCAATACTAGCACTTTCATATGATCTGACCATATTAGAAGATAAAATCAAAGAAAATTATGCAGACCTTGGTGATCTTTCCATTTCAAAATAATTTATTTTCTATTTTAAATCACTACAATCATGCAAAAGAAGTGATTTAATCCTGTGTGTAAAGCATCATGGTAGACACCAAGGAATGACAAAGATATAAATGCACATATGCCTTTGAGGGTGCCCACTATTGGTTTTCATGGGGTGACTGGTCTTGTTTTCTATTAGATTATGAGCTCTTTGAAGGCAGGGACTGAGTTTTATGTGCTCTGGTTTTTTTTTTGTTTGTTTGTTTGTTTGTTGTTGTTGTTGTTGTTTTTTGTATTTAGCACCTGGCAGGTGTTAATAACTCTTTGTTAAGTGAATAGAAGGTAAGGAGAGAGAAAAGAAGAAAGAGGGAAGGAGAGAGGAATGGAGCCTTTAGATTGAGATGTACCAGACAAGCTGGACTTATCACAAAGAAAAGGAAGACAATGAAGAAATTACAGAGTTTTTAATAAAATTTTACCTTAATAAGTTTTATACTTCAAACCATTGATTGAAATAGCTTTGGCTCTAGGTTGACTTTGGTTTGTTTCCAAAAAACCAAAATCAGTCCAAATAGATTTCAGCATTTCACCATAAATGCACAATAAACAGAAGTCATAAACAACAGTAATCAGGTGTCCTTTTTAATGGCAGCACGATCAGGGTGATAGATTTGTTAAGTGATAGTTATTTGGAATTATAAACTATGCCATCTATTAAAAATTGGTTACATGCAAATGAACCATTTCTAAAGCATTTTTCCTCTTATCAATATTGAAATTATCAAATTTTACATTTGAGTTCATTTCTAAGCAGTCCATGGTGCAAATAATTTTTCCTACTTAAAGTTTATTTAGAAAGGCATTTCTTTCATTAAGTAGCAACTTGCATCAAAAGAGCCAATACCTAAATTTCTTTCTTCTCTTTTTACTGATGTTTGAGTGATATTAAAGGTGATGTAACTCTAACATTTCAAGAATATGGAAAAAGTAGCCATCAGTCACCTTGAGAAATTTATTAGACATGAATAAAATTTTACTATACCAATAAATTTGCCATATGGTAAATTGCATTAGCCCTGCCATTTATAGATAGCACACTCCTTGATGTGTAATTGATAAAAGATTCAACTTTCAGAAATTTAACAGAAAGAATTTTTTTATCTGTATTAAAAGCCTTAAAACATGCTTAATCACTGAATAAGCAATTCCATTTTCAGGAAGTCATCCTACAGAAATAAAGTTAGGTTTAAAATTTAACTATCATTGGTGAGGATGTGGGGAAAAAGGCACACTCATACATTGCTGGTGGGACTGCAAATTGGTGCAGCCAATGTGAAAAGCAATATGGAGATTCCTTGGAAATCTGGGAATGGAACAACCATTTGACCCAGCTATCCCTGTCCTCAGTCTATACTCAAAGGACTTAAAAATAGCATACTACAGGGATACAGTCACATGGATGTTAATAGCAGCACAATTCACAATATTTAAACTGTGGAGCCAACCTAGATGTCCTTCAGTGGATGAATGGATTAAAAAATGTGGCATATATACACAATGGAATTTTACTCAGGATTAAAAAAGAACAATACCATGACATTTTCAGGTAAATGGATGGCATTGGAGAAGACAATGCTAAGTGAAGTCAGCCAATCCCAAAAAAACAAATACCGAATGTTTTCTCTGATATAAGGAGGCTGACTCATAGTGGGGTAGGGAGGGAGAGCATCGGATGAAGAGATGAATTCTAGATAGGGAAGACTGGTAGGAAGGAAAGGGAGGGGGCAGAGGATTAGCCAGGATGGTGGAATGTGATGGACATCATTATACAAAGCACATGTATGAAGACTTGAATAGGGTATCAACATACTTTAAATACAAACAGAAATGCAAACTTGTGGTATATATGTGGATTAAGAATTGTAATGCAAAAAAAAAATAGCATTACCTTAGATTAGGTAGAGAGAAGTGAAAGGAGGGGAAGGTAGGGGATGTGGGGATAAGAAAGATAGTAGAATGAAACAGACATTATTACTGTATGTATGTATGCGACTGTATGACCAATGTGATTCTACAATATGTATACTCAGAAAAATGAGAAATTATATTCCATCTATGTATGATACATCAAAGTATATAAGTTCATTCTACTGTCATGTAAAACTAATGAAGACAAATTTTAAAAAGATTTAACTATCAAAGAATTTAATGCAATATCATTTATACTAGTGAAAAAATTATAAACAACTATAATGATCAATGATAATAGACTATTGTTTAGTCTTCTCATAATTTTATATTTTATAAATATATACATTTATAGATAATTATATATAAATATTTATTTGTATTCATATATATAATATACATATTTTTATGTTTTATACTTTATAAAATATAATTGTATATTGTACATTTTAGATATTTTATCTGTATGGAATTTATTTTCACAAGAAAATATTCTTTATGGGTCACTTAAGAAAATAAGGGTGCTTAATTATATATGTACATAAATGTATAAAGTATCTATTATATATTAATATTATACAATAATGCATAAGTGTATACTAATATATTAACATCATATAATATATAATCATAATTATATACAGGTATTATATAATAATATAATAGCATATAATACTACATGCTATATATAACATATGCAATATTATATACTATATAGCATATATTATAAATTATGTCAAAATATAATATATAATAAAGTCATTATATATCATATACTAATTATATATGTTATAGATGTGTGTAAATTGGGCATACTAGCATACACCTATAATCCCATAGATCAGGAAGGCAGAGGCAGGAGGATTACAAGTTGGAGGCCAGCTTAATTTAAGTAAGGGCTAAGAATGTAACTCAGTGGTAGAGAACCCCTGGGATTCCCTGCAAACACTGACAAATTATATGAGTGTAAATATGACTTCATCTTCATAGAAGAATTATATGCACACTTTTTTTAGAGGGGGATCATACTCGCCAAGGTTTTTACTTCTCTGAAGAAGGAGTTAGAGATGTTCAAAAAGTTTTAAGTTTCCTCTCTGCTTATTGCATTGTCTAGTTTTTCTTCAATGAGCTTTTAAATTAACACAAAACTTTTTCCAACAATTAAAAAAGAAATGCTACTGTCCAGTGGTTAGTGCTCATATCATTACTACCTATAAATACACCAGTGTTCTGAGGCTTTGACTACTAAAGTTGAAAAACAAACTGTGGTGATACATCTAAATAGTTAAAGTGGGTCTCTGTATCTATAAAAATCTCCATGATACTTGAAATTTTTCATGATAGAATTATAAATTTTTAACAGAGGAAAGCATTTTCCAGAGTATGCATTTCAACTCTCATGTTATACACATGAAGTAATCAATATTTATAAAAATTAAGTGGCATGCTCCGGAACTTATGACTAGTTTTTAGTAGGGTTAATATTAGAACCTGGTTTCTATGCAATTTTTTTTTACTTAGTAAATTAATTGTCCACTTCATATGAAAAATAATCTCATTTTATTTGACTAAAAACGAAAATAGAAAGATGTGGATAGCAAAAAAAAAAAAAAAATCTCCATGAGAAAGAACTGTCTCAGGTGTTTCACAACATCACATTGCACACCTTAACTATGTACAATTTTTTATCTGTCAGTTACATCTCAGTAAAAGCATTTTAAAAGCTGAAATAAAAGCATTACCTCAATATTTAGGAATAGTCACCTCCAAAAAGTTACAATGAAAGAAAAATATCTAAATCTGAGTTAAAGTATAAGTCATTATTTTCTCCATTTGAAGTAAAATTATTCAAAATATAAAATGTAAAGGCCTCCCCTTTTATGAGAGTTTGATTCTTTATTCTGAGGAAAAACTTAATTTGTGGTCATTTTTATTTTCTATTTCAGAGAAAAAGATTATCTGAAAACACTTTAACTTCATTTTAAATAATAAAATCCCTTGTGCATAGCTCTTTTTATAAAAGTAATGAATTCAAAATACAGAATTTTGAAAAATCACCAAAAATGCTATCACTCAGAGACAAGCCCTAATAACATTTTGGTGTCTTATTCATTAAGGTAATGCCTATTCTTATATGAAACTGTGGCTGCTGCCTTCTACCCTGGATGCCTCCAGAATTTTCTGGGGTGGTGAGTAATGAGAATAACATGATACCAGAAACCCTTGAAAAAAATGCATTCGCATCTCCTTCCATCTCCTTTCTTCCAGGACAGATATCAGTGGATGGATTTATGCGCTATCTGAGTGGAGAAGAAAATGGAGTCGTTTCACCTGAGAAACTGGATTTGAATGAAGACATGTCTCAGCCCCTGTCTCACTATTTCATTAATTCCTCGCACAACACCTACCTCACAGGTATGAATTGGCCATTTTTTGACTGTTACTATGGGCAGTCTCACCAAATTTCAGTAATCTCGAGTTTCTCTTGTTTCAAAGTATAGGAGAATTTTCTTCTGCTTCCTCAGAAATACCTCTGGGAACTCTGGGGTTCCACCACCAAAGTCTCCACCCTTAATAAGCAGCCATATCCCTGTTTGTGAAGCAATATCACCATTTCTCCAGGCCTAAGTTTTGAAGTCTTTTAAATGTACCCATACCTTTTAACTTCAGACCAATGGAATTTTGTATAATGGAATCAAATCTTATGTTCAAAGCCACTTACAATCCCACCTACCTCTGTGGGCTGTGTTCATCTACAGAAGAGTTCCATGACTCTTAATAACTTCTATTGAAGGCAAATTGATTTTGTTCAAGGTGAAACAGGGTGTTAAACAAAAACAAATTGATCTGTGAATAATAATTTATTCCTTATAGTAAAAATTATAATAAAGCAGGAAAAAACAATTACATGTTTCCTTTATTGATCATAAATTGAATTCTATCATGGTTTTGGGAAATCATTAACCCATTCGATCCCAAACTTTTAATTCTGTGAATATTTAAATAAAATCAACACAGGTACATTAAAATAGGTTGGAAATCATGATACAGAACTTACATACATATAACTATGCTAATATTAGTTAATATTAATATTATTATAGTTATTATATTACAACATAATTATATTCCCTTATTATGTATTATATCATTATATTATATACTATGTTAAAATTTTTATAGCTATTCCACACCTGGGACAATGGTAAAAAATGGACTAAATAGAAAAATACTAAAATATATTTTACATACTTATATACACATAATTTAAACAAACATACACATATATGTTGTCTTATCATAGTTTAGAATTAACAATTTAATATAGATTTTAATTAGCTAAGAATAATCAAAATGCATTTCTTCTAAAATACTTTCTGTATAGCAGATCTCTAGTGGCAATCCTTAAAAAAGTCTTTCTAGAAAACCTGAAGCTGGGAGAAAAATAAAAACACCTTTCTAAAACCACATCACATTCTTGCTTCAAACCATCCTCACATATATAAGATAGCCAGATCTAACACAACAGAACTGAAGTCTGGGTCTCATTTGCTATTTGTGTTTTGTAAATGCTCTCCTTGCCATGGGGGTGGTTTTGATGTGTTCTTGGCTCATTGTCCAGGGGTGTATGGTTTGTACTACAGGGTAGACCACCAGTGAAAATGCCTATAAAGACAAGAGAGACCCAGGCACTGAATAGCCGTAAGGGTATCCATGAAAATTCCACAGGGTTTAGCAATCTGACAACTGAACAGTTCTTTTTAAAAAAATTCTTTAAAAGATTTATTCCTTCTGCCTTCAAATGCACACTTTGTTGGTATCAAATCTAGCATTGGCCCAATATCCCATAATGGGTGAAAAGGAACTTAGAAATTATTCTTAGAGAGCAATGTTGCCTCTCCACAGCCAGAATGGGCTATCTCAGAGTGATTGCCCATAATTTGAGACCATCTAGTAAGAATCATATGGTCTGAGTTCTGTAGACATTTGAACTAAACTAGGCATTTGAACTGCAACATACATGTTTTTCATGAGAACTGAAAGGCTTTCAGACTACTTACACCCAATTTTGTTTCAACTGACATTCTCTAGAAAAGCTCTGCCACAAAACTAAATTCATGTTTGGCTCCTCCTAAACTCTATTCTGGTTACTTATTGCTGTATAACAAATCACTCCAAAGGGTGTCCAAAGTTTAGTATCATAAAACAAGCAATATTTTACTTTGATCCATATTCTGTGAATCAGGAATTCAGATAGTGAATAGAATACAGGAGACTGTATGTCTCTGATCCATTGTGTCCTAGTTTTTACCTCAGAAGTGACTGGGAGAAGAAGGGGTGACTCAATTAAAGAGCCTGCTGCTGGAATCATCTGGAGTCTTCTCCATCATATCTGGCCCCACAGCTAGAATGACCCAACAACTAGGCTCAGTTAGGACTAGAAACCCAATTTCCTACAAGAGGCCTCACCATGTAGCTTGGGCTTCTTTAGAGCATGGCAACCCAAGGGTAGGTAGGCTTCTTACATGGATGGCAACTCAGAGATGCAAGAACAAGTATCTCAGGTAACAAGGAAGCTTAACTGCCTTTGCACTTAACTCCTGAAGCACTATAATGTCACTCCTTTCTGTATTTGTCTAGAGTCACAATCCCACTTAGATTCAAAGGGTACATAAACCACAGGTCTCAATGGGAAAGTGACAAAGAATTTTCAGTGCTGCTTAAAACTACAACAGGTTCCATAATTTCAGGAGAGTAATGTCCACTTAAACACCCTTTGGATTCAGTTCTTTAGGCCTGCTACAAAAACTGCGGCTCCATTCACATCCAAGCTCATAAGCCTTTATGAGGGATTTTATTTTTCCTTCTTAAGGGTTCTTAATCTTATTTGGTGCCACTGACCTATTTGGCAGCCTATTGAAGCTTATAGACACTTCTCAGAATGTTAAAAACATAAAATAAAGTACCTGGGATTAAAGAGTAAATAAATTTCACTAAAATATTTTTAACAAATATTAAAAAACAATTTTGTGATAAAATAATATGTATCTTTTTAATTAACTATTTTAAATGAATATAAGCAATATTTTGTCATAACTTGCCGCAATTGGATACCATAGGAAAATATCTGTGATTTATACTGGTAAAACAGTCACATATCCTGCTAAAACTACTGTGACTTGTCACCTACATTCATAATTGAAGAGAATTTAAATTTTGTGGAGATGTTATAATTAAAAATGTAACCTTTTTTTTTCTCATCCAAGTTCATGGAGGTCTGTGAAATGTCAAGTTAAGAAGCTTTATCTTTGACTTGAGAGAATCCAAAGTATGATTTTAAAAACTTCAGCATATAATAAAATCTTGCATTTATCATATACTTACTACAAGACTCAAAAAACACTTAAATATTTATCCAGCTGAACTTTGGATATGAGATTTTGTTTGCCCAAAACTCACAATGCTGAGTAATTTTATAAAAGTCCTTTTAAGCCCAAAATGCCTGGGAATTGATGCCATGCAACTAAATTGATATATTTATATTCATTACTTTCTGTATCATATAAAGGATGAGTCAGGAATATCAAAACAATTGAACAACAATACTTATTGGATATATATTCCATTGTTTTCAACTGCTTTGGGAATATATTAAACTATCCTCTTGAACATCATTATGGATTTAGGGTTTTCAGATTTTGTTTATGTGCATTCCATCACAGCCACTATTCTTTGAAGCTCAAATTATCTCAGCTTTGGCCACTTGGGAACCCTTTTTTGCCTCTCAGTATGACCCATGGGTCTTTGAAAATTCTCTTGCTTCCTGGCCCATAAATGTTTTCAGAGTCACCTTCCTCCTGTCTGCTCCAGACATGGATTCATGTTTCTCCAGTGTATTCTGGATCCTTGTGGGGGAGAGCAAAAATAGTATAAGTGACAGCACTTTTGACCCTGCACTATGAAAGATTATTTCCAGATTATTTCTGTGAACAATCCAAGGAATTTGGGTTGTTGTTATTTTGTTTTTGCTTTTTAGGGCATGGTTCAGAAAAATATTTTCACTTCTATCTTCCAACTTCAATTCTTGCATTTTCTTTTGCAATCTTGATACCTAACAAATTATACAGTTACTCATTTGCTTTATTGATGACATAATAATAGTTCTAAGAAAATTATTCATTATTAATGCAAACAATAAATTATGGAATATAATTCAAATTTCCCATTTAGTTTTTATTTTCAAACTGCATTTCACCAAGCATTTTCAAATTAATTTTATAACAGTCACTAATATGCCCCATTTTTGTGTGACTTCAGAACCACAGACGTGATGGAGAATTTAACTTCATTGTATTGGGTTATTTTAAATCTGAGGGTATTAGAATATTATGGATGACAATGCTCAGAAGATAGAGTTTTCCACTATTAGGAAAATGAAGGATTCAGGTTAGGTTTTAAAGAAAGAACTCAAGTAGTTGTTTCCAAATTTCTGTATCTGATTCATTCATTCTGTATATGATTGCTGATGAATTCTCCATCTAATTATTTAATTTCTAGTAGTATTAAAATGTACATATTTTCAAATATTCAATTTGTAAAACTATGTGAGCTCACTTAAATTCAATACTGATCTTAAATGAACTTGTTGTAGTTGCTTATCTTTCTCCCTTTTCTGAACTATGTATTATTATACCAAGGTTTTCATTAGATAGATTTGCATAGAATGAAATAAATTCTCACAATATTACCTTGTTCCAGTAGAAGCCAGGCTTTTGTTTTTCTGCGGGGGAATTAGAGAGAATTTCATATAAATAGAAAAAACCCATTAAAAATGTTAATATGGGCATTTCAATATAGAAAGCAGTATGGAGATTCCTTGGAAAACTGGGAATGGAACCACCTTTTGACCCAGCTATTCCACTCCTCCATCTATACCCAAAGGACTTAAAAACAGCATACTACAAGGACACAGTCACATCAATGTTTATAGCAGCACAATTCACAATAGCTAAACTGTGGAACTAGCCTAGATGCCCTTCAGTATATGAATGGATAAAAAAAATGTGATATATATACACAATGGAATATTACTCAGCAATAAAAGAGAATAAAATCATGGAATTTGCAGGTAAATGGATTGAGTTAGAGAATATAATGCTAAGTGAAGTTAGCCAATCCCAAAAAACAAATGCCAAATATTTTCTCTGATATAAGGAGGCTGATTCATAATAGGGTTGGGAGGAGGAGCATGGGAGGATTAGACAAACTCCAGACAGGGCAAAGAGGTGGGAGGGGAAGGGAGAGGGCATGAGGGTAGAAAAGATTGTGGAATGAGATGGACATCATTACCCTAAGTACATGAATGAAGACAAGAACGGTGTGAATGTACTTTGTATACAACCAGGGATATGAAAAATTGTGCTCTATCTGTGTAATACGAATTGTAACATGTTCTGCTGTCATATAAAACAAATTAGAATAAAAAAAAATTTTAAATGTTAATACAGACTCTTAAGGTTTTGCCTGAAGTCCTCTTTTTTCTTATGGACCAAAATTTGCTTTTACTTCATAGAATCATTGTTTTAATTACAGATAAAACTAATATAGAAATTTGTTTCTCAGAGGCTTTTGGATAAATTTGGACATCTCTGCTATAAAAATTAAAAAACTCTCCAGACCCAACTAATAATGCTAAAAGTTATAACCAATAGAATCCCAATAGAATTTAGTTGAGTTTTAAAATCATTATCAAGGAAATAAGTACAATTTTATACTTCATGGACATTTCTAAAACAAGTGAAAACTCTATCTATAGAAATCTATTTCACATAAGAGGCTCTCCCTAGGAAAAAAAAAAAAAGGAAAGGTTTCCTATTCAAATAAGCTATGAAATGCCAAGTGCAAACACAAGTTAATACCTACTGTAGTGTGGATTAAATATAGGAAAAAAGACAGAGATTGACAGTGACTAAGGGGATCACCAACCCTGCACATCCCCTGTCACCACTCTATTTATTTTATTGGAGCACTTTAAGAACTACAATTTCTGAGAAATTTCACTCTAAATCTAAATGAGAAGCATTTCAATATGCTTGCTGTTTTCTTTTGAGACTTCAAAGGGACTGTAAAAATTAAATGTACAGTATGAAGAACCAATCCATTTAGCAATGCATATTATTATGGCTATTTTTCTGCTCATTATTGCCCCTTGTTGAATATCAAGATGCCCAGAAGGAAAAATAAATCAGATCAATGAGAGAAATATGTCCACAGAAGGAGTTGGGTTTTAATTGCAATGGTCATTTTCAAGAGTTTTAGATGGTCTTGGCAGTATACCCAGAAATGATTATGTTTTAAATGATGATTTTTCCTTGAGGAATCTACATTGATGAATCCAGAAAAAAAGAATCCTCCCAGGACAGAACAATATGTAATCATTTCAACCCACACCTGAGCATCATTTCATACACCAAACTTTTCATGCTCCAAACTCTTTAGGAGATAATGGCTCCATATAAAGGCAAGACAAAGTGGTATAACCTCTGGGTAAATTAGCCTCCTTACTGAGCTTACAGAAAAAAAAATTGATTTGAAGTTTTAGTTATCCTCAATAGTCTGATGAATTAAATTATCTGACTAAATGTCAAATAATTATGCAACTTCGCTCCTCAGTTATATGTTCTTGGTTGCAGAAAATATCTAACAATGATTCAGTCCTGGTTGTACCCTTGTCAATCACTCACTAGCTACCCATACTTGGAATGTCACTCATTCTCCTCCTACATATTTCTCCTTCATTATCCTTAGCATATATAACCTTTTATCGTTTATTTTGTATTTAAGTATACAGAGACCTAAGAAAATTAGGTGGTAGAATGGAAAGAAAATGAACTTAGGAAATAAACAGGCTGAGTTTAAATTTATCTTTAATTATGTACTTACCTCCTTGAGCCTTGGTTTCCATATTTATAAAATGAAGATAAATTAGAACAGCCAGGATCCTTGTGGCTGAAAGTAATAAGATATTATCACATAATGACTTAAAGATTAAGGAATTTATTACCTCACCCATAAGACTTCCAGAGGAGGAGTGGTTGATGGTTGGTTAAATCAAGAATTCATTAACGTCATTGAACACCAATGTGCTTTCTTCTTTGTCCTCTTTTGGTTTCAAGATGACTGTATACCCTAAGTGTCACTTTCCTACGAACAAAGATCCACATGTGGCATAAGGAAAGTCCCAATCTTGTGTCCCTAAGATTAAGAAAAGTATCCCTGGAGGTTCTTAAACACCTCTCCTGCACCCCCACCTGGTATTCTTTCCTTGATGCCCTATTATATATTCTCCAGAATTATACCACAGAGCAAAAACCGATTTAGTCACTACCATGAGCCATGGAAGTTCCATAACCGCCTCAGAAGATTCTTGATTTACTCCATGAATGGGAGAGATAAATTTAGGATTTATCAGATTCTAAATAGGATAATCTATTAGTAAAAAAGGAAAAAGAAATAAGAGAAAGAAAGGATGACCAGAAGTGTACAATCAGGATGAGAGTTTGAACTGCTAAATAAAAACCTGCTGTTTTATTTTTACTTGCCTCCCTTCCTAGATGCTGAGGTAAGGACGATGTCTCATGTCATTTTTATTTTTTCATGTCATTTTTATATCCCAGAAACCTGTATTTTGCCTCCCACAGAAAATGTGTTTGGGGATATATATATTTGTATGGGGACCATACCGTGATCAGTAAGATATATGCTTAACGTTGTTTTCCCAAGAGTGGGAATGGATTTAGACCGTTCCCCACTTTCTCAACTAAGGCATCACCTAACAGTTGGATCTATGTTCAAGAAATTTTCACGTGTTCTCTGGGGCAGATACTATGGAAGGGAGAGTCTAGATCAAAATGATGCCTTTAGGATTGGTCAAGAGAAACAACACACTCTCATATTTTGAACTGCTTCCATAGGTGTAGCTGTGAGATTATATGATTGTCACAGAATGGAAAGCAAGGAGAAATAGTCCCCATCTCCCATTATTGAAGGAGACAATGTATATTGAAAAAGGCCACTGAGTGAACAAATATGTCACATTCTCAACTTTCTTACCCTGGAGGTTGAAAAGAAGACAGCAACTGTTGATAAACATGAATGTAGGCAATTATTCATTAGCCTTTGCAAGATAAGAAATTTCTCAGAAGGCTTTGTTAATACAGAAATTGTTATTTCCAATTTCCTGGTCTTTTCTCTCATTGGATGCCTCTGGTAATCTGAGACAAAGCTCTAGTGAATGTAACCAGCTACCAAAAATGAGTGCAGTCAAGTGAGAAGTCACAGAGCTGTGACTGGAGGCAGTAATAGGAATTAATCTGAGATGGAGCTTCAGCTCCAAGTTCAATCATGGATTTGGAATGTATTCCAGAGGGTGTTCACAGCCAGGCAGAGATGATGTCAAATGCAAGTTTCAGAAATACCAAGGATTGAATGACTCATGACACATCACAGTCCCAACCTCTTGGCAATCCCTGGCCCCAGAAGATACATTTATTGAATCGAGTCAAATGGAAATATAGTCAGTGGGTTGGGATGTAATAAAGAGAAACTAAGAATTTTAGGAAAGAAAAATAAAGCCAATTTTGAGTCTTTAGGCAGAAAAGAAATAATGGAGATTGTTAGCACTTATATAAAAAAAATCTCCTTAATGAAGTTAAACATACAGGGAACTTTATGTACATTTCAAGGAATAGGAAGATTCTGGGTAAATATGGGTCTTCCTAAAATAGGCTTTCTTTTGTAGACTTCCATTCCTAATAAAAATTATTAATTTTAAGAATGATCAAAAGGATTACCTAACTAACTGAATTAATTTTGGGCCAGTGAAGAGAACATAAGGACTAAAAATCCCAATAATCAAGATCAATCCTAGAGAATTGCTTGGCAATGTATGTTCAAAGTCCTTAAGAGGCAGAAAAATATTGAAAGAGTAATTCAATTTCTGAAAATTTTGCCTACAAAGAAGCAATGATCAAATATGCACACAAACAGAAATGTAAGAGTAGTTTTTAAAAAAAAGAATGGTCAACAAGTTTATCTTTGAGGGATTCTGTTAGTTTTAGATGTTGGACAACACACACATACACACACACACGCGCGCACACACACACGCACACACACATGTACTAGGTTTTTTAGATGTTTTTTGCATCTCACAAACCCAACCCCACACTTTACCATGCCTTTCAAAATATTGACTGTTCGGCCATCAAAGTGTATATCAAATTTCTTCTGATTATTGTTTAAATGACAAAACCAAAAAAGAAAGAAATTTGCAAGCAAACCCAAATAATTATTTCCAGAAACTCTTGACAGAACATTCTAGTATTGTTTAGGTCTTTATCTACTTTGAAATACCATTTACTGTAATTTAGCTTCCAAATCCATGACAACTTCCCTACCATTCAATGAAGGCTAAGTAAAATAGACTCAGAAACTGCACAATGTGTAGCAGTATTGGATTACAAGGTTAGTAATAACCTTTTTCTGGACAGCATACATTCAAAAAACATCTGCTCTATTTTTTAATACCAGTGCAGTTTTTTGCAGGCACAAACATTTTTAAAGTGTTAACTTGGTAATTATTTAACTTCTTCACTTTCTTTTGTTAGGACAGCCCTCCCTGAAGTTTAGAAATAACATAATCTTTTCCCTTTTGGTTCCACTGTTCCCTTGCCCCTTGATGCAGAAAAGACATCTGTACATTTTTGCAATGACAATAAACTTCAAGACAATTGTAAATAGCAAATGGATTATCTAGCATTGGGGAACTTTCTAGGTTGTTTTGTCAGCATTTCTGTTTTGCAAATACACATTTAAAATGCCCTAATTGTTTTTTCTTAGAAGTGATTCTGAAACCTACTTCATCAGTCTTCAGCTCATTTACCAGGGCTCTGTAGAACTCAAGAATGTCATCCTTTTGTTATGCTGATAGTTGAGTGTTGAGACATGCATATAAAACCAAAATTAACCAGTAGACTTAATCTTATTTTCTTTCTCTTATGAGTCTCCACAGAGCCAATATTGTCCATTTCAAAGTCATTTTGACAGTTTTTATCAACATGCCATGAGTCAACTGGCTAATAAAAAAAAAGATATGAAGGAATCTTATAGAGTATGAATTTAAAAAAAAAAACACTTTAATAGGGAAAACCAAAGACTTCAATTTGTTTGGTAATGTGTTGCCTCAAAAGTTATTTATTATTAATCTTTTAAAAACAATTTATAGTGGCATTAAGAAAACTGTTCATTTCTTTTTTAAAAATTTGATTTATTTATTCTAATTATGTATATATGATAGCAGAATGCATTTTGATTCATTGTACAAAATTGCAGCACAACTTTTCATTTCTCTGGTTGTATCCCATATAGCGGCGCACCATATGTGCAATTATACAGGTATCTAGGGTAATGATGTCCATCTCATTCCCCATCTTTCCTGCCCCCATGCCCCCTCCTGTCCCTTCCCCTCCCCTTGGCCCAATCACAGTTCTTCCATTTTTCCCATGCCCCACCCCAATTATGGATTAGCATCCACTTATCAGAGAGAACATTCCATCTTTGGAAGAAACCTTTGATTTCTTTTTGTTGTTGTTTGTTTTTTGTTTTTTTGCGCTTGCTTTTTCCTTTAATATCAACAGACTTGGGTAAGTTTTACAAATCAGGGTAAATTTTCAATCATTTAGGAGGTTTAAGACATATCATAGTTTTGTTAATGAAATTTTCAGGTTAAATAAAATTTAACAAGAAAATCATTTTTCCCCTTGTTAAAATGTTTTTTTAAAATTTTTATTGTTGGTTGTTCAAAACATTACATAGTTCTTGACATATCATATTTCACACTTTGATTCAAGTGGGTTATGAACTCCCATTTTTACCCCGTATACAGATTGCAGAATCACATCGGTTACACATCCACTGTTTTACATACTGCCATACTAGTGTCTGTTGTATTCTGCTGCCTTTCCTATCCTCTACTATCCCCCCTCCCCTCCCCTCCCCTCCCATCTTCTCTCTCTACCCCATCTACTGTAATTCATTTCTCCCCCTTGTTTTTTTTTCCCTTTCCCCTCACTTCCTCTTGCATGTAATTTTGTATAACCATGAGGAAGAGCATGAGAAGAAGATTAACATTAAACAGGGACGAGAGGTGGGAGGGAAAGGGAGAGAGAAGGGATATTGCATGGAAACCTTTGATTTCTTAAGTGAAAAAGAAGTAGTTTGTTTTTCTGCCCTCTGTATTCCAGCCCATAGACCTCAGGTGCCTTGATTGTTACAATTCTCATAACTTCACATGGGTATTTCAGTTGTGTTCACAGAACCTCTTAACTCTGATGAAATTTAGCTATTTTTCCTTTTGTTCCTTTGTGCTATTGTTGTCATATCTACAAAATCCCTGCTGCATCCAATTCTGTGGATTCACCTCCACCTAGGAGTTTTATGGTTTTTAACTCTCACATTTTTGGAATTTGATCCATTTGATTTGTTGTTTATAGTAGAGATGCAGCTTCATTCTTTACATATGGCTGTCCAGTTATCCTGCCCAGGCCAATCATTGAAAAGACTATTCTTTTCTGCTTTCAGTTGTCTATCAATTCTTTTGAAAGCCAGGTGACCATATAATGGAGGTTTGTTTAGGACTCCCAATTTTTTTTTTTGATACCGGGGAACTCGACCACTGAGCCACATCCTCATCCCTATTTTGTATTTTATTTAGAGACAGGGTCTCACTGAGTTGCATAGGACCTTGCTGTTGCTGAGGCTGGCTTTGAACTCAAGATCTCCTGCCTCAGCTTCCCAAGGCACTGAGATTTCAGGCCTGCACCATTGCACTCTGCAGGACTCTCAATTCTATTCCATTATATCTATACTTATGACAGGACAGTTGCTTTCTACAGGTTTGTAGTCAATTTTTAAGTTGAGAAGTATGATTCTAACTTTGTTAAAAATTTTCAAAATTATTTGATTAACATGAAGTTTTGAATCAGCTTGTCAACTTCTGGAAAAAAAAAAGATAAAAAGCAGAGTAGGAGACTAGGGATATAGCTCACTGGTAGCATGTGGATAGCCCTGGGTTCAATCCCTGACATGCACGAAAAGAAGAGAAAAGAAAATGCAGGTGGGATTTTGATAAGAAGTGAGTCTATAGATCAACTAAGGGAGCAGTGTCTTCTGTTCCATGAACAGAATTCTGCATCTTTTTATTTTCCAGCTTTAGAAACTTGGGCAATTGAACTACTTTGTGCTGTTTTATATTTTAAGTAAAATAATGAAGATTTATTTAAAGATTAAATATTTGGTACATTTAAGGTCCAAAGACCTGTTATTGACACATGATAAGCTCCTAAGAAGCATGTGTCCTTGTTATGATGCCCTCCTATCTGTACTCTCTCTATTCTCTCTTCACCCAACCCAGTGCTAGAGATCCTTGATTTGATTGTACTCAGCTCCCTGGTATGTTAAGGCAGAAGAGAGGCTGAGAACAACTGTTCCAGATTCTCTTTTTCTGTGTGATAGTGGGACTGAACTCAGGGCCTTGCACATGCACACATTAGGAAAGTGCTCTACCTCTAAACCACATCCCCACCCCCTTTTAATTTTTTTTCCCCCTTGAACAGTCTTGCTGAGTTGTCCAGATTGGCCTCCAACTTGTGATCCTCCTGCCACAACCTCCTGAGTTGCTAGGATGACAAGCATCTGCCACTCGAGCCCAGCTGCTACAGCTCCTAAACACTTTGTTTTCCAACTGTTAAGAGAGGCTTTCTAGGAAGCTACGACTCACTATCTTGCTTGATTCATGAGATTTGGGGGTTTGTTTTGTTGGTGTGTTACAGCTGGCCAGCTGGCTGGAAACTCCTCTGTGGAGATGTATCGCCAAGTGCTTCTGTCTGGTTGTCGCTGTGTGGAGCTGGACTGCTGGAAGGGAAGGACTGCAGAAGAAGAACCCGTCATCACCCACGGATTCACCATGACAACGGAAATATCCTTCAAGGTAGAGTGGATGTGTGCTGTTAACAAAGAGAGCCAGGGAGACCTGACTCCTTTTGGAGAAAACTTCCTAAGGTAGAAAGTCCCAGTAATCACAATAACGTCCATAGGCTATTAGTCATCTTTATAATATCACAGATTAAAATTAAGCAGTTTACACATGGTTAGTTGGCATCAGGTGAATGGATGCATGCTAGTCAAACTCTTAAAGAAACTTTTTTTTTTTTTTGGTTTTGGGGATTGAAACCAGAGATCTACCACTGAGCTATATCACCAGCCATTTTGTTTTATTTTGTTTTTGAGACAAGGTCCCACTAAATTGCTGAAGGCCTCAGTAGGTTACCAAGGCTGGCCTGGGGATTGTGATCTTCCTGTTTTAGCCTACCGGTTCTGGGATTATACGTATATGCCACCACGCCTGGTTCTGGTGAGAGTTTTATAATGAAAAAAAAAAATCTTTTTTTATGGCCATATTTGGCATTAGTATTTCTTTATTACATTTTATTTTATTTATTTATTGGCACTGGGGATTGAACCCAGGGGCACTCATCATTGAGCCACATTCCCAGAACATTTTTTCTTTTCTTTCTTTCCTTCTTCCTTTCTTTTCTTTTTTTTTTTTTTTTTTTTTGAGACAGGGTCTGGCTAAATTGCTTAGGGCCTTGCTAAATTGCTGAGGCTGGCTTTGAACTTGTGATCCTCCTGCCTGAGCCTCCTGAGTTGCCGGGATTACAGGTGTGAGCCACTGTGCCCAGCTGGAGTTATATTTACTATTATGAAACATGTATAGCAAAGTATACATACAACTTATTTCTACAGTTTAATTAATGAATATAAAGTGTATAAACATGTAACTGCCATCTAATTCAGGTGTGTTATCATACTCCTGTAATCCCCGGGACTCAGGATGCTGAAGCAGAAGGATGGCAGCTTTAAGACCAGCCTGGGAAACTTGAGACCTGTTTCAAAAAATAAATAAAAGCAGCTAGGGAGTCTGAGACAGGAGGATTCGGAGTTCAAAGCCAGCTTTAGCTAGGGAAAGGTGCTAAGCTAAGCAACTCAGTGAGGCCCTGTCTCTAAAAAAAAATACAAAATAGGGCTGGGAATGTGGCTCAGTGGTTGAGTGTCCCTGATTTCTATCCCTGGTACCATAAATAAATAAATAAATGCACTAGAGATGTAGCTCTGTGGTAGAGTACCCATGGGTTTAATCCTCAATAATGGAAAAAATAAAAAAAAAAGAAACAACCCCATGTACCTATTCTCATCGGCGTGGTCTCCCTACCCTCAGAAGTGACCACCCTCTTGAACAGTGCAATGATCACTATTTTGTGCATTTTAGAGCTAAGTAAGTTTAGGTGCTGCCCTAAACATTGTAGCTCCCACAGTTGTTTAGCATGGTGTGTAAATTAATTAATACAGTAGATGCATTATTTTGTGCCTGCTTTTTAAAAACTCATTGTTTAGAAGATTCATCAATATTATTGCATATATTTCTAGCTTGTTTGCTTTATTTATCAAGACACTATCAATTACTACTATTTAATTAAACAGTGATACAGATTGAGTATCTTCTATCCATATGCTTGGGAAAAGAACTGTTTCAGATTTTTTGGAGTTTTTTGAGATTAAGAATATTTCCATAGACTTTGCCAGTTAAGCAAACATAACCTGACAACCTGAAATACAAAATGTCCCACAAATTTTGTGAACATTATGTTGGATTTCAAAAAGGTTTAAATCTTGGAGCACTTGGGTTTCAGATTTTTGGATTAGAGATGCTCAACCTGTATGAAAGTCCATCCTATAGCAGAGCTTTTGATATGTTGCTGTCTACCCATCAGGCCTCCAGGAACATGCCTCTAGTCAAAGTTGGGTTTATTTGCTCATGAAGGAGTAGAACACATATCATGGAGAACAGTAATGACTTAGTAAATGTTTGTTACAGAAAATTTACAAGACTTAGTTTTACATTAAATGATTTAGAAGAGGTTTCAAGTGCTGCTATGGATTGGATGCTGTCAGAAAGCCGAAATAAACCTATAATAGGGTCTTTTTTTGTTGTTGTTGAACCCAGAGCTTCTTGCATGTTAGGCAAAGACTCTTCCACCGAGCTACATTATCAGTCCTTCGTATTTTATTTTAATGCAGGATCTCGTTAAGTTGCCCAGATTGCCCTCCAGTTTGTGATCCTTCTGCCTCAGCCTACTTAGTAACTGGAAATACAGGCATATGTCACCAACCTCCACTAAGATTGGAATGTTAAGAAATCCTCCCTGGGGTAAGGGTAAAAGCTGTTAATGTTAGGAAGCTTCGGGCATTCTTATTAAACAGGAATGGGGTGTGTTTAGGCTTCTTGCTCTTTCCACCTTTGACTCCAACTACATTCACATGTGTTATCATTTTTTGACCCAAATTGGATTCTTTTTCTCTCTTGGAATCATGGAAACACTAAAGGAGACTGAGCATCCAGTGAGCAGGGCAGGAAGGTTCATTCCTGGCCAAAGAATAAGAGAAGCCAGGAGACAGGCTCACAGATCAGCTTTTCAACCTGTGGAGAGTGGAAAATCATGGATATAGGATAAAAGAAAAGAGAGGCTAATAAAGAGGAAGAATATTCATGTCTTTTCTGTGAATGGGTGGTAATTCAGGTGCCACCTCTTTTGTTCTTTTTACAGTTATTTCCAGTGTGATCATGGCAGTTGTCAGCTGTCCTGGCACTGGGGTGGAGGGGGGGTGCATTTCATGTACAGATTGGATAATACTGCGGTTAGAGGTCATTTGGAGGTCCCTCAGGCAGGCAGGCAACCTAGATCCAGCTGGTTTAGGCTAGCTCTCCTGGAGAGGAGCTTCCAGCTTCTGTATACAGAGATAAAATTAGGGTAGGGCAGAAGCTCATCTAGGTGGTATAGGCAGCACACTGGATAACACTGTGGACACCTAATCCCAGCTATCCAAGTTATATCCACATCTTCAAAGACCCATCCCCAGAAGATTGACCATTTGGGTAGGTAAATCTGGGCTCCTAGGAACCTAAGGAGGTAGCTAGAAGGTAGATGTTCAGTCTTCAGGGAACATGTTTTTCTAGATGACTAAGTTTTCTCACTTTGGAAGGAAATTAGAAGATAAGGGCTAGAAGAAAGTTCTAGGTCCTAGGCCATTACCTGCCCCTGCCTGGATTGTAGGACAAAATTGGTATGGATCACCAACTCTTGCCCTAAGCAACCAGGGGAACAGAGCCCAAGTATGTGGGTAGCTAAAGTGGGGGTAGAGGGAAGTCCATTGCAAATGACTTCCATTGCAAAGTGCGAAAACTAAAGAGTCCAGAAAATTTGTGAATTAGGTGATAGCATCACTGAAATTGGTGACAAAACTTTGGATGAGGAAGATCATCAACTACTTGGTTAGCCTTTACTAAATGAAGTTGTCTCAGGAAAACGGGGGTTTATATTTATTTATTTAGAAAGAAGCTTGAGGAGCTGTTTCAGAATTATTGGGAAAAATAATCCCAAACCCATTTTTTAGCCCTGGGATACTTGGGATGTGAGAAAATAATTTATCATCTAAGAGAACAGAAATAGAGAAGCCCAATGTTCAGGGGACAGCTTTGCTTCAGTTTTGACAAATGCATTTTTCTGATCAAAGGTACTTTATTCAGTAAAAAAAAATGTGTTCAGAAATAATATCATTAGCACCTTAAAATATTTTGCTATCTGTGTCTAGGAAATTTGACTTCTTCTGCTTTGTTAAACATAGCCTGTAATACAGTGATTAGAGAAAATAGAGGCACCTTGCATTAATTTTATGACAAAGTTTCACAATGGGATTGACCTTAATTCTGATCAAAATCTTTAAAAGTTGTACCTGCTCCTGAAATCAACTACTCTGTAAATCTTCAGATTTTCTTAAATGGAAAAATCAATGGGTTTCTATTTTATTCCCATAGTCCTCCCCGCCACTCCAGACTCTGCCACTGTCCTTTGCCATTTATCTAAGATACCAGCCTAACTTGATTGGACTTCTTAAGAAAAAGTGGGGGCAGATGATGCTGGAGTAGAGCCAGTACCGTTTGGGAGTCTCTGTCAATGGATGGAAATGGTTCTAAAAAGGAAGAAGCTCAATCTGATGGGGCTGAGGTATGTGTGGCCCTGCACATGGACCACTGCTAGGAAGACCAGCCCACCTGCCCTCAGTCTACCCCTGAGTCCTCGTGATGAGCTATTATATTTTCTTGAAAATCAAAAGAATTTAGTTGGACATGGTGGCACACTCCTGTAATCCCAGCCACTCGGAAGGCTGAGGCAAGAATCACAATTTTAAGGCCAGTCTCAGTAACCTAGTAAAGCCTTAATCAACTTAGACCCTATCTCAAAACAAAAAATAAAAAGGGCTGGGGATATGGCTCAGTGGTAGAGTGCGATGGGTTCTAGCCTCAGTACAAAAAAAAAAAAAAAAAAAAAAAAGAAGTCGTCGTCTTCCAATTTCTTTGGGTTCCTTGAGTGAGAATAAACCCCAAGCACATTCTAAGGCATATTTATTTTATGTGGAGCATCTGCTTCCCGGCCTTTTCCATTAAGTTTGCTTGGAGTGACTCTTCTCAAGCACTTGACCAAACAAGTGGTTCTTCAGTCACACCTATAATCCCTAGTCGTGGACTCCCTGAATAGCCTTTCCTGGTGTCTGGAAGTCCTACTTCTCAACCATGTCTACACACTTGCAGACAAGTGTAGAGGCTTCAGGACTAAATCCAGACCAGATCCCGCTTCCTCTGTCTGCTGGCTGGAATTATGGATGGAGAGGTGACCAGAGAAGACCCAGATCATCTCTCCAGTGGTTAGTTTGTCCAGCCAACCCTCCTGCTCATGTGCACTGGCAGGATAGTTAGTCCTGGCTGAGACGTGGGTGGGTGGTAGTGGGTGGGAATGGATGAGGGGAGTAAAATTGGCAGCCCATGTTCTGGATTAATATACAGCAAGGCATCTCTGCATCAGGACCAAGGGTAAGACAAGTGAAACACCAGTGAGGCAAACTTTAAGGAGACTCCTAACTCTCAGGTCCTGTTGGTGCAGAACAGTTACCTGGAGTGAGTACTAAATTAAATTTGGTACTTGGCACCTGGAGTGAGGGTCTCTTTAAATTTGGTACTTGAATAACTTCCTCTCCTTTCCTCACCCTCTTCCCAGTTCTGCTGTGCCTGATTATCAGCATGCAATCCACTTTTCCAGAACCAACTATATATAGTGGCTTGTAAGAAAGTATCAGAAGAGAAACAAGGAATAGTGTCCTACATAATCCATCTCCTACCCCCAAATTACCATAATTCTTACTACTTCCCCCCTCACTCACACAGCTCCAAGTGCCAGGCAGATCCTATCTCAAGCCTTTGCATGGGCTATTCCTGCTGCCTTGAATGCTATTCCCTGAAGTACCCTCATGGCTCCCCCCTTACCTCCTTGAACCTATATCAAATGCCACCTTCTCCTTGTGGCTAAGTATAACTCTATGTAATATTCCTATTAGCCATCATTCCGAAGCCCACCTTGATAAAATTTTTTTCAACCCTAGCTTTCCATTTTTTCCACATAACACTCATCATCTTCTAACAACCTGCTTCTTTTAATTATTATATTCCTTGTTTGTTGCATCTCTTTCTACTAACATGGTGGGAGCACCACAAAGACAGGGGTCTTTGTTTCATGTCTTTATCTGTCCGAAGCACTTTGAACAGACCCTGGCATATAATCAGTGCTCAACAAATGTTCTGGATGAATTTTTCTATCCGAAAGCCAGTAGACAGAGTGTAGCAATGCTTTCACTTTTACTCTTTTTACCTCTGTGCATCACCTACGTGAATTTCATCTTTCTCCATTTTTGCATGTGAAATTTTATGTACAACGTATTGGTAGGTAGTAAAAAGACTCTCCCAACTTTTGCTACCTGGGCTTTCCCTTACACTTGGGCCTGACCTTCACAGCCATCAAACCATATTCTATTCTACAGATACAGTGCGTATTGCAGCTGCAAAGTTCATCATTTTTATGCAATACAGCTTATCTCCTTTCAGTGTATATGATGCAGAACATTCCAGTGCAGTGTATCTGCCTACTGGCATTTGATGCCTATTTATTGTATGAGCCCAAATAAAAGGTTATGTTCAGTGAAAGGGGACGTGCTGTAATTCAGTCTCTTTGTGGAGGCCTTTTTATTCTGCAGTTTGGTTTATTTGTTACTTATCCCATATATCTGCCCCTTTGTCTCTATGCCTCATTGTCTTCTGATGGCCCTGATGTAGTAATTCACCCTTTGGTCTCATTCTTTCTGTTCCTACTCAATCTCCTTCCTCCATACACTGCACACCCCCTCCCTGCCCACTCCATCCCAGGCTGGTCCTATTTCTTTCCTCAGGCAGCTCCCTTTTGAGCAGTAATTGTACTGAATGGAAAAACGGGTAATATGAAACAAATGCATGATAAACATGGATCAAATATGGGTAAATTGTTAAATCGAGCATTTCTGAAAATAAGGCTTCATTCCCTGAGAGAAATAATAATAATTTAGGATACAGTTTCATGGCTCCAGAAATGCACACATAAAATGGATATCCAAATACACCCTGCTGTTGTCTGTCAAGGATAAAGGCAATTTTCCCCACTGGAGGTTAGTAATGGAACCATATGGTTAATAGATTATTGAATCCAGTGTTAGAAGTATCTGAAAACTGGTTTTGTCTTGATAAGGAGCAATTGAGTAGGAAGGAACTTTGACATCCAATATCCTCTAATTATAGCATGTATGAAAGAAACTTAAAAACTACAACTAGTCAGGTGTGGTATCACATCCCTATAATCCCACCAGTTTGGGAGGCAGGAGGATCACAAATGCAAAGCCAGCCTCAGTAACTTAGCGAGGCCCTAAGCAACTTAGCCAGACCCTGTCTCAAAATAAAATATAAAAAAGGGCTGGGGATATCGCTCAGTGGTTAAGTGCCCCTGGGTTCAGTCCTTGTCCAAAAAAAAAACAGAACTAGTTTTCTCATCCTGAATGATCATGTGCACCATGCACATTTCAAAGGATAACAGAACAAAAGTTCTCTGATAGAAACTTCTAGAGTTTTCAGTTGATTCCTACTAAAATTATTAGATAAAATTCAATAAATAGTTCCCCTCACCCATGGTTTAAAGGTTTGCAAGATCTTCTAGACTGGCAAGGTTATGACAGAGATGAGGAGCGACAGTTTGGAGAGAGGAGGAGAGTGGAAAGAGAGAAAGGCAAATATAGACGTCAAGGATGCTGCTCAGGAGCTGACTGATAGGGTTCCAGTACCAGCTTCTTCATTTACTGGCTATAAGGGCCTTGAAACCTTCCTCTTAAAAGGAACACTTCCACACTACTGGTGGGATTTTAAATTATGGAAATCAATAGGGAGGTTCCTCAAAAGACTAGGCATGGAACCACCATATGGCCCAGCTGTACCACTCCTCAGTATTTACCCTAGAATTAAATACATTTATAAGACAGTGATACATGCATACACCTATGTTTAAAGCAGCACAATTCACAATAGCCAAACTATGGAACCAGCCTAGGTGTTCATAAACAGATTAACTGATAAAGAAAATGGGGTATATATTCACAATAGAGTTTTATGCAGCCATAAGAAAAATTAAATTATGTGCTTTGCGGGAAAAGAGATAGAACTTGAGACCATTCTGTTAAGCAAAATAAGCCAAATTCAGAAGATTGAGGGTCATATGTTTTCTCTCATATGTGAAAACTAGAGAGGAAAAAGGAAAGGAAAGTTGTGGGGGGATCTCATGAAAATTGAAAGGACATTCATAGAATAGAAAAAAGGAACTCTGGGAGGGAGGAGAGAAGGGAAAGGGAAAATACTGGGAAAGGATATTGGCCAAATATCAAGTGCATGTACAAATATGTAACAACAAAGCTCACTATTACATACAAATATAATATACCTGAAAGGGGGGGGGGCGGATTTCCTCTTAGCAATCCAAACTTCCTTCCTTATCAGCAAAATGGAGATGATAATCAACATACCTTCTAGGGTCATTGTACATAAACATTCAACAACCCTTCTTGATGCACAGACATGGCATGGCATACCATAAATACCCTACAAATGTGAGCTACTGACATTATGATTGAAATGCAAAAAGTCAAACTTCAGCTTTTTTTCTATAAGTACAGTAGACCTGGTACTATATAGACCAGAATTTCCTATCAAGGCAGAGTGAGGGTGGGAGTTAAGTCCTGTGTCAGGCTGTCATGATGAAGGCTGTGGGTGTCCCCCATGCTCAACCCAGGGCATCCGCTTCAACTTGAGGAAGATGCCATAAGCTCACACTCTATAGTAAATTAAACACGACCCAGGCTTTGGTTAGGAACCCAGTGGGAGCTGATCAAGGTGAGCCTGAAAACATTCCTGGGGTTTAATCTTACATTCTCTTCTCTGTGACCTTGGGCAAGTCAATTTATATTTCTGAACCTCAAATTTGTAAGCTGTACAATGGAAGGTAATGTTTTCCTTATGAAATGTTAGCAGCATGGAATAAAATACCTCTCTGGGACAAAGCAAATGCTCATCCAATGACAGGTTTTGTTTTTACTAGAAAGTGAACAGGAGGGAAGGATTAGGATACCTAGGGAGGAGACATTAGCAAGGCGAATTAACATTAGTTGATGTGATAATATTTACTAAACATGGCTAGCTCCTTCACCCTCTCTTGAGGCATCTTCACAACAGATCTGTGGAAATCACTCTCCCTTTACAGATCATCAAGTCAACGCACAGAGGCATAAACTGGTTTTTCCCAAGGTCACACAGCTAAGAAGTAGCAGTTTGTTTGAATCCACAAATCAATGAAATAAATAAATTTAAATCTTTAAAGTGTTGCTTTCTTTTTATAGTGCACTTATTTTGATGGACTCAACTATCATAAAAGTTAAATTGATTATGTATGAAAGGCGATCTGTGAATTCACTTCTAAGAAACAGTGAGAGTGACTCTTCTTGCTCCATGCAGGCAAATCCTTCTTAAAGGATATATGCAAATGAAGTACAGAATTAGAAAGCCTTATTTATACTCCAGAGCAAGGGAAGTAGCTTAATGGCATAGCTATAAAGAAAGCTATGTGTTGCATAGGGAAGGTAGAGAAGACAGTGGAAAAAATTTAAATGTGAAGAAAGTGAGTCAAAATTCTTACTTGAAATTCTGTAAAGACTAAGTGCTACTAAAAAACAATGCATGAGAGTGTGAAACTCCAATAGTATCAACAGTGATATAATTAAACAATAAATGAGATTGCACTTCAATGCTAGTTAAATAAGAAAAACATTTTGAAAATATAATGCCCCAAACTGGTGAATATGCATTTGCAATCTGGTCCTTCTTACATTTCCCTGGGCAATCTAAAATGAAAAGTCATCTGGAGATACATGGGAGACTCTAGAAATATCCACATTCTTTATTTCAGTAATTCTTCATATAACCCATTCCTAGAAAATCATGCAAAATAGGAAGGAAAAATGAAGATGTTCTTTGAAGGATTCTTTGAATGACCACTCTTAAAACATACTCAGCCCACAGCTGAGGAATAGTTAAATTAACTAGGATACTTCTATTTGCTTAGAATTTTATATAAGTTTATGACAAATATATTTTTTAAAAAATATACATGGAAGAATGAAGTACTGATACCTGGTACAACACAAATGAATTTTGTCAGCCTGCTAAGGGAAAGACAGCAGATGAAAAAAAGCCAGATACTGCATGATTCCATTTATATGAAATATTTGGAATAGGCACATCCTTGGACACAGGAGTAAATTAGTGATTGCCTAGGACTAGGTGGGTGAGATGGGGCTGGGGAAGAAAAGTGACTGCTGGTGGGTACACAGCTCCTTTGGGGGGTTGATAAAAGTTTCCTAAGGAAGATCAGGATGATGCTAGCACAACTCCAGGAATATACCAAAAACAATTTAACAGACCACTCTGAATGCTGAATTGAATCTCAGTTAAGTCTTAACAATGTTTTTTTTTTAATGTAAATTATGTACTGTAAAAGTAAGTTGCACAAATACATGCAAAGCAGACTAGAAGTCAACATAACCAAATGCTAACAGTAGTTCAGTTGAGAAAGTGAACTTGTGAGTGAAAATTAGCCTTCTATTATCATTGAAAACTTTTTTCAGTGATTACATTTCTTTCACTATGAAAAGTGTTAGATATACTTAATAAATAGAAAAATCATTCCCCTTTACAACTATGTCTTTCCTCCATCAAATCCAGTCTCCTTTTTTTTTTCTCCACCTTGAACAATCAAGAGTTAAATATGTTACAGGCTGGCTGACCTCACAGCCCCTTCTTGCCATTTGGTACAATTCTGTAAATGGAAAAGACAACCATATGGACTGAGTATTGCTCAGTGCCTGCCTAGCATGTGTGAGGTCCTGGATACCATCCCCAGCACTGGAAAACAAACAAACAAAATAACAACAAGCAATAAATAAATAAATAAATATCTACCATATTAATGGGTTTAACCCCAAAGGGGAAAAAAATCTACACTTTAACATTTCTGGCATATTGAATATACATCTGTTCTCATTTTTAGGAAGTGATAGAAGCAATCGCAGAGTGTGCATTTAAGACCTCACCTTTTCCAATTCTTCTATCATTTGAGAACCACGTGGATTCGTAAGTATTCAGAACTTTCAGTGAGGAGTCTTTTCCCCAAGTCTTTATTTAACAATCTGATAATTGTTCATCAGATTTAAGATTGTTTGACATTATTTCTGGGCATGTTATTTCAGCATCTGTAGTCTCAGCAGCCTGGGAGGCTAAGGCAGGAGGATCACAAGTTCAAAGTCAGCCTTAGCAACTTATCAAGGCCCTAAGCAACTTAGCAAGACCCTGTCTCAAATAAAAAATAAAAAGGGCTGGGGATGTGGCAATGTGTCCAAGTGGTTAAGCACTGTTGGATTTAATCCCTGTTCCCCCCCACACACAAAAAAAAAAGATTGTTTGACATTAATGGTGTTCAATCATTTTATCATACTATATAATAAGTGGCATGTTTTCATTCATGTATGATAAAACTTATTCATTTAAATCTCATCAGCATTAAAACTTCATTGGACTTACGCCGTAATATGATTTTTAATTAAGGACTTCTGTTTAAAAAAAAATAGAACATTTTCTTATTCAATACATATCTTCTTTATAGATTTGGAATGCAATGGGCCACTTTTAGAACCCTCCTTCATCAGCACCTTCTGTTGCATGCAGATTCATAGGCAGTTTTGCCACCTTAAAATGACCAGTTATCTACCTGCAGCTGGTGGAAGGAAAACTGCAAATTCTATTCTGCCACTTTGTAGTTATACAGAGCCCAGCCTGGCAAATGCTCCATCCTTCTTCTTCCTGTTGATTTTCCCATTTGTTAGTATTTGTAAACATTTTCCTACTTCAAAATAATCTGCACTTATTACTGAGCTACTCAAAGTAAAGGTCATTTTTACCTGACTCTTTATTTCCTTCCCTCCTTCCCTCTCTTCCTTCTTACCTTCCTTCCTTCTTCCTCCCTCCCTCCCTCCCCTCTTTCTTTCTTTCTTTCTTTCTTTCTGCTGGGAATTCCACTCAGGGTTTCATGAATGCTAGGCAAGTGTTCTGCTACTGGGATATACACCTAGTTTTTTTCTTAATTTTAGTTTGAGATGGACTCTTGCTAAGTTGCCCAGGCTAGCCTTGAACGTGACAATCTTCCTTCCTCAGCCTCCTGAGTAGGTGGGTTTATGTGGGTTTTTAAGTGTACACCACCACATCTGGCCTATTTTATGTTCATTTATCACAAAGTATTAGAGTAAGAGATATTTATATGTAAGATGTGCATATTAATTTATCATACAGTTATTCACTTTAAATGGCCTTACAAGAAAACACTGTTCTCTGGGATTGGGGTTTTAGCTCAGTGGAAGAGAATTTGCCTAGCATGCACAAGGCCTTGGGATTCATCCCCAGCACCAAAAAAATAAATAAATAAAAAGAGGTTATTTTCTATCTTGAAATTTTGGAACTTAAATTACCATGCATAGAACCAATTCAATGTCTGAAGAACACACAGTGGAGCCACCATTGCTCAAAAGACCATTTGTGAAGCCCTCCTGTTCGTCTCAAGGACTCATGCCAGATTTCTCAATCCAAAGCCAACAGGATCTATCTAATTGTGCTCACTGATTCTTTTTCTCCTTCTTTCAATCAAGAGTCTTTCCCAGGTCACTGATTTTCTTTGTCCATCTTATTTGCAACATGGGCTTGCATTTGCTAATTCTGCAACAATTCACTGAACCTTAAAGAAGCAATTTGGTCATCATCAGATTTCTAAATAATTAAATGTGAACATTCATTAACATATACATATAGAGAAGCCTTATTCTGACATAACCAATCTTATAAGGGTCTGTTCTTCTATTGCCCTCAGTAAATCCACGTTACATCCATTGGTCCTTAATTCTGCTTCATTATCAGACATTGTCCAATGAATGCTGTAATCATTTGGCACATAGTTCTTCTAATACTCCTGAGGGTCAGTTGAAGAAAATGGAATTTATTCTGTCCCATTGCTGTTTCTCAGGGGCACCTCTTTGGTGGCTGCATCTAATAGCTGCTTGGTGGTGACAGCTCTGACTTGCCTGTGACTTTGCTGGAGCTCTTCCTTGTCTCTGCCCATCCATTTGCTTTTTGGTTCCCACAACACTTTGCCACTTTTCTTTCAGGCACAGTAGTCACCAGACTGGTTGATGTGTGGAGATTGTGTGCACGTGCTTTGTTTTGTCTACTTTTGAGAAAAAGCATTCAGTGTGCTTATTTTCTTAAATATTTCTATTTAAACTAGACAAAATGAAAGTCTATGGTTCTATTCTGGATTATCATACCTGCTACACTGCACTCTCCCTTAATTAGCCAAAGAAGTACCAGCAACTACCATGACCATAAATATAACAACAGGTAGCATTTATTGAATGGGTATTTTGTGCCCAGGAACCTTGCAATTATTTTATGTGCCTGAGCTCATGCAACCCTCAACATGAACCCAGGTGCTCTTCACAGTAAATATGATGATTATTGTTAGTATATGGATGAAGAAACTAAATCCCAAAGCTGTCCAAGATTATGCAGCTAAAATATGACAGAGGTGGAATTCAAATTCAGTTGGCCTGGGCTAGAGAACTACAGCATTTCCTGCACCTGCACAGAAGCATCATGAGCTTCCAAAACATGGAATTAAAACAACCAGAGCATCTGCAAGACAACTGTCTATAAATGTTCATGCTTTTGTGGCTTATGAACTCCAACCACAGAATTTTTTTTTTCTTTTTAGCACTGGGTATTAAACCCAGAGGTGCTTTACTAGTGAACTCCAGCCCCAGCCTGCTTTTTTAATTTTTTTGTTTTGAGACAGGTTCTCACTAAGTTACATAGGGCCTTGCTAAGTTCCGGAGGCTGGCCTTGAACTTGGGATTCTCCTGCCTCAGCACCCTCCCTCACGTTGCTGGGATTCTAACTGTGCATCACCATGTCTGGGCCACAGGGTGTGTTGTTTGTGTGTTTGTTTGTTTGTTGTTGTTGTTGTTGTTGTTTTGCAATCTTATGCACTAATCATACAGAGATCCAAAACTGGGCGTGGAAACTCCCTACCTTGTGAACAAAAGCAAAGTCTGTGGCTGCATAATACTGTCCTTTCTGGGCAAATAAGTTTAGCTATTAAAAGTGTCATTAATAATTCAAATGTGACAAAAGAAAACAGGAAGACAGCCTTCTCAGGGTGCCAAGAGTGCTTCCCAAGCCATTAGAAAATCTAATGGCAATGAAATACAGAGAGACTGACTCCCATTGTGGGAAGATGTTTGCTACACATTTCCTCTGTCCTTCAGCTTCACATGAAAATCCTTTAGCCATAAATCTTTCCTGGGAGGGGTATCACATGGCCCAAGAAGGCTGATGGACATCCCCTCCCTGGGTAGAGCCCTATCCTTGACTTGTGGGTCAACTCACTTGGTTCTGGACCTGTGGCAGGTCTCATTCCTTAAGTCCCAGCACCGTTTCCTTCTCACTAAGCCTAAATGTTACCTCAGAATCCTTCTCCACCCAGTGACCCAGGAGCACACCCTCAAAACATTTGAAACCTATTTGCCATTTCTGGTGAACCATTTTATCCTCTGGTGCCAGATTCGGAGATCCTGTTCCTGCTGATTTGGCCCACAGCCCAAAACAAACTCGTACTAGGGGGAAAATGGAACAAATCCACAGCATTTTATGGTTTCTCTCTAAGTATTTGAAATCCTCTATCCATAGACAACAAAAGAGACTCTGCCACTAACTGCTGTCCACTTAGTCACCTGCTACCTCAGGCTTCCATAGAGAACTTTCTCAAATGCAGGTTCCTAAAGGGCTCTCCCACTCCCAAATTAGAATTTGTAGAGAAGACTTGAAAATCTTTACAAAAAAGTAAACAACAATAACAACAAAAAGCCCTAGTTGACCCTGATGGCCCACTTCATTTGTGAACTAGCACTTTTACAAAATGAATCCTGTATTGAATTCAAATGAAGCAATCTCTAGCCCTGGTTCAGCTACAGACAACTATGAGATTTTGGACAAGGTTCTTTATTTCCATGGACTACAGATTCCTTATCTATAGAGAAGGAGGTCAGTGTAGTTCAGTTTGGGGGATTTAACCCCATAAGTTGGTATGCATTCTTATCAGAAACTGACTCTTTTGCCAGACTTAAAGTTATCTATCTATCTCTCTATGTTCACAGTGCTGGGGATTGAACTCAGGGACTCTAACACGGAGCTATATCCCAGTGCTTTTGAGACAGAGTCTCACTAAATTGCCTGCAGTGGCCTCAAACTTGTAATCTTCTTATATCAACCTCCTGAGTAGCTGGGATCATAGGTGTGCACCACTGCACCTAACTGGGTATTTTAATATCTTTAGAAATATCTGTTTCAACCTGAAGCTCAAAATGTATTTATGAATTTTTCTCTCTCACTTTATTTCTACAGTAGCTGATATTGATGCTCGAAAATTTTCAGGATTTTTTTTTCTAATTGCAATTTTAATGCCTTTTATTTCTGCAGTGCCTCCTGTAATTAAAGTAGGTTTGTTTTCCTCTCATTTTTTGTATTCGGTTTTCCATGTACTCTGATTGAGTCAGGTAAGCATGTGTGTTTATTGAGAATATGAATAGCCTGATTACTAAGTAGCACAATTCATTTTTTTTCTTGGACAACTACATTTTACTTTCTCCATCTTAGACACAGATCCTTGTTTTTCAAAGTATCTGCATCCAAGGGGAACTTCTTAGAAATGCAGCAATTCTGGCCCCATCCTGGGTTCTATTTCAGAATTTTACTTCAACTGGACCCCAAGTGATTTGGACAAAGTGCTAGAGGGAGGATCTAAATGTTGTATGTCCATAACCACCTGCATCAGAATTACCTGCAGGCTTGCTTCAAAGGCAGATTCCAGGACTTCACTGCCAACTCCATGAATCAAAGAACTGGGACTTGGCTCCATCACCTGCAGTGTTAATGACTCAGGTGTTTCTTTAGTTGAATAAGAATCATGGCTTCAGCACCATCCTTCTTGGAGACTACCTAACAGAGCACACCTGTTTAGGGACACCTGAATCACCTCCCTGAAATCCCTCTACTGGTAAGAATATGGTTCCCCAGAAATCCCCAAAGCAGGAGGATATCAGGGTAAAACTCTTCCTTTTTGTTCCTGGTCACTAATCAAAGAGAACTCAGAACTCCCACAATCTACCACTTAAGAAGAAATGTCACCTACTGCAGCACCTGGTGACTAATATTAATCTATCAGATTAATTTAAAGCTTGAACATGCATCAGAAGCATGAAGAGGACTTGTGAAAATGTGGAATCTTGACTTTTGACTCTGTATCTGCATTTTTAACAAGTGATGTTGATGCTGCTGTCCATGGACCACACTTGGTGTAGTAAAAAATCTATGATATATAATAGGATCATTCTTTGACAGTTTCCTTAAGTGCAACCTGGTTGTTTGGACCCAGCACAGATGGACTTATTCTCAGCTGCAGCAGGGAGCTGGCTGACTTGGCGAAGGCCCTGTGTGAGTTATCACCGGGGCAAAGAACATCCACCTGGGCCTACCCTTTCGAGATCAGCCGCTACTGCACCTGCTCCCAACGGTCTCATCGACACAGTTTCTAAGAAGTTGTCCTTAAACCACCACCTCCAGAGCTTTTCAGGGTCACTTCTCTGATCAGCAGTGATTTCTTTCTGGCACTACTGAGGACTAGTGCCATCTACTCTGAGGACTGCGTCAGCCATACAGTAAAAATCTCATAGAGACCAACAGAAGTCTGATGAGGAGTAAGAAGGCCTTTGTACATTTTCTGAATCTCTCCTCTGCTTCCCCCTGCAGTTTCAAGAAAGCAGTAACTTGGGAAGTTCATATTTAAACCCCAGATAACTCACCTGATCCCTAAAACACATGCTTTGTTTTTTAAAAAAGAAAAAGAAAAAAAAAAACGGATATAATGAGAGCTTTCTCCTGTGGATTATTGCAATATTATTTCACTCCCCTCAGTGCTCCTTCCCAGAGGCGACAGTCCATGATCCAAGCTTCACATTCAGGAAACAGGGAATGAAAATGAGAGTCACATTCTGTAATTCATCTGAACTGTGGGAGAGCTGGCTTTTCATTACTGATGCTTATTCTCAGTACGATCCCTGTTCTTCTACAATGTATTTATCATTGCAGTGTGTAGCTATAACTATGGGAAATCAAGTTCTACGGCTTAGCTCAAAATCAGAGTCCATAAAACCCACCAGAATCTGATACCTTATAACGATATTTAACATTCCACAGAATGAAAAAACAAAATTTTTTTATTGCATTCAAAAAGGTCAAGGAAAGCAGGAGCTCCGAAGGCGTAGGGCTGTTCCCTGCTGTCAATGTGTTTACGAGGGCTGGAGGCACAGTGTGTCTAGTCTAGCTGGCAGACACTGCCTTCCAGAAGTGGGATCATCTTACATGTGCCCTGCTCTTGCAGCATTTCAAAGGCATTTGCATCCATTACTCCATTTCATCTTCTCAGCATCCTTTGTCCCTTTCCAAGAGCAGTGGTGATCCTCCTCGTTTTATAGATCCAAAGCGGTTCAGGAGCCTGGAGCTCCAAGAAGCCACAGCTGCTCCAGCCTTTTCCCATCAGATCCCGTTTGCAGGCAGCACTCTCAGGCTTACCCTCCCTTGCTTCCCTCTTATGCACATCAGAGATGCAGAGAAGGCACCTGTCCCCAAGATGCCTGCTGCTTTTCTCTTTCCTCTAGGACCCCCCTCCACATGTCTCCTGTCTGCTGCTTTCTCTGATAAATTTGAGATTCACTTTTCCTTCGATGCCTCTCTGTGCCCCTCCCTCTCTTCCTCAGTTGTCTTTCCTCCCCTGCCTCCTCATAAACACTCCTTTGAAACTCTCTGTAGGTCTGATCAATTTCACCCAGGAATTCACATGGAGCTGTGGAAAAGTTCACTCTCCAAGTGCCTTGAATTAACATAGAACTGGGGAATGAAATAAGAGGGATGATGGAGTCTCTAACTCTGGAACCTTTAAGGCTCTTGTGACAGGCAGATGACCTGCTGTCCGCCCTGTCCCTGTCTATGCAGGTCAGCCTTTAAAATAGGCTCACCCAGCCCATACCTTTACTGTCCGTGGGGTGTGCATGTAGTATTTAAATTCACCTAAGGAAGGATGGGGATTTAAAATGATAAAACTTGATCCTGAACGGTGGGCTCAGGGAATCGCCACTTTTGGTAATTAATAACACAAAGTCGCCCTGTTCAGCCTCCTGTAAGAAGCTTCCCTGCTTGCTTTTTTTTCATTCTTGTTCTCCCTTAGCCCAAAGCAGCAAGCCAAGATGGCGGAGTACTGCCGACTAATCTTTGGTGATGCCCTTCTCATGGAGCCACTGGAAAAATACCCAGTAAGCAGGTTTGATGTTTGCCCTTGAAGATAGGCATGCATTCTACCATGGGGATTGGAGGGAGACTTACTTCCTTTCCATATTGATAATGAACTCTCTAACCAAGAGGATGCTGGTGATGGGCCCAGAGAAGGTGGAAATGTGTCTGTCTCCTCCTCTTCCCACAGTGCTTTCCTTCCCTCACGGCCTGATGTGCCTCAATTAGGAGGGCAGAACCCCCAGCAGTTACAATCGGCCCACAGCGAAAGGCCAAGAGGACAGGGCTCTGCTTACCTCCCAGGGAGGCGTCTCACACCCCTGTGAGATAGCAAAATGGGACATTGGGAGTGGCACGATGACCTGTCTCATAGCTGCTGCCCACTCCTTCCATGTACCTTTGAGGCAGAACTCAGGTCTGCTGTTGCTGTGGTCCTATCCCTGTTTGGGGAAAGAAAGCAGCAGAAATAGCCTAAGGTAGCCTCTTCCCTTTTGGATCCTTGAACCCAGTCCCCAAATATCCTTAAGTGAGTTCATCTCAGTCCCCAGACTCATTCTAAACAAAGAATAGAGGACTAGCTTAGAGGAGTTCAATAGACTTTCTAAAAATAACCCATCCTGTGGCTTGCACACGTGCTCTCTGATATAATATCTAATAAACCTCTCATGGGAAATTGATTTTCCCATTAGATGTGCAAACTTGAAATTGTAGAATAAGATTTGCAAGGATGATAGCTAGAATCTCATGGCTGGAAGAAAATCTGAAACCACATAGTCAGCCTCCACTGATGCCGAGAAGATGTGTGGCTACCCTAGCTATTTCCAGGAGGAGAATTTGGCTGTTTAAAGCTGCATCTGAAAAATTGATTGCACAGTCTCGCTTGGAAGCTCTTGTCTGACTTTACCAAGTCTTCCTGCTAGAGGCATGGCTTCCCTTTGAAAATTCAGAACAGTGCCTTATCTGTCCTAAATCAAGATGGTTGGATTCATTTACTTCACCAGAAAACTCATGCAAGTTCAGGTTTAAGACTTAAATCTACCAATACATGGCTGAGATCTTATTTATGTATATTTTGTTGTGTGAAAAAGAAGAGTACAGCAATTTAAATATATCTTTAATGTAAAAAAAGAGCTATGAACCAGCACCCTACAGGACACACAATACAGTTTAATGAGTCACATCCAAGGTAGTAAAGAATAATCTAAATGCTCTGGGTATCCAGAACTGTGCTGGAATTTTGGAGAGGATATCTGAAAGAGAGGGGCAGTATTTTTAAAGATTTTGCTTTTCCTTTGTTAGCTGGAATCCGGAGTTCCTCTTCCCAGCCCTATGGATTTAATGTATAAAATCTTGGTGAAAAACAAGAAGAAGTCACACAAGTCATCAGAAGGAAGTGGCAAGAAGAAGCTCTCTGAACAAGTGTCCAACACATACAGTGATTCCTCTAGCGTGTTCGAGCCCTCATCTCCCGGAGCAGGTGAGTGGCCGTGGGCTCCTATGGTGTATGGTTTGAGAATTGCCACTCTGAAATTCATTTACAGGGAAGTTCAGCATTGCTCTGGGCACAGTATTAAACTGCACTGGTTTTCTGTTGCCTTTAGAAACTCGATGATTTAAATGCACACAAATATTTTATCCTTCTGTTCTCCAGATTCAAAAGTCTTGCAAGGATCTCACGGGCTTAAATCAAGGTGTCCACAGGGCTGTGCTCCTCTATGGAAGGTCTAGGGATGTCAGGAGCAGTCTCTACAGACTCAGTCTGAAGAATAGTTAGATTCAGCCAAATCTATTTTACTGATGCTCATCACACTTCAGACACACATCCTAATTCTAAGTCCTAAATGAGTCTACACCTAAGGGTTCCAGATGCTCACCTGTGATGTGTCTTAAGTTCAGAACTCTATCCAGGCTGGAGGAGTCTGGCGCAGGGGGGAGAACAGTGACAGAGGTCTCAGTCTGTCTATCTGAGTCCTGTTAGTCTTGCCATGCCCTCGAAGACTGGGCCTTTAAATCCTAGTTCAGTTGTGCTTGCAGCTGATAACTGGATGAACTCTGGGGTCTACGCCCGGGTTTAGACTCTTACGTCACTATCTTAAGTCTATCTAAGTTCTGCAGTTTATGTAAGTTTTGCAGTTTACATTACATCATGGACATGATGCTTACAGTCTTTATCTAACTAATTAATATACTCCACAGTCAATAATCCTATAACATTTTCTGGTACTCGTTATCAAAGGAAGAATTTGTTTCTTTGCTTTTCCACCTCCTAGCAGCCTCCCACATTTACTGACTCAAAGCCCCCTTCCCTAGCCTCAAAGAGAGCAATGTTCCATCTCCTCTGTAGTCACCGGTCCCTACGGCCACTGCTGGGAAGTGTCCTCTGCTTTTAAAGAGTCATGTCAATATGTCAGATCCACCCAGAAAATCCCAGGATAATCCCCCCATCCTTTCATTTAACTCATCTGCAAAGTCCCCTTTTTTTCTGCCAAGTTAGTGTATTAGCAGGATAAGGCATTCTTTGGGAGGACATTATTCCAGCTTCCACATTAGCCAGGTCATCTTTGTTGTGACCACATGATAAGCTTCTTAAGGGACACATTAACACAGGACTGTAGATGAGATACTGAGCAAAGACATTCTCAATGATGAGCCACTGAAGCCTCCTGATGTCTCAATCTTCCATGTCTTACAGAGGCTTTCTGAAAATGTGAAATGGCAAAATTGCTTACATTACCTATCAAAGTTACTAAGCCATGCCTATTATCATTCCTTTTCCTTTTAAATTTAGGTTGAAATGAATTTTTTTTTTTTTTTTTTTTTTTTTTTTTT
>NW_026000026.1:33753980-33776335 GCF_001458135.2 Marmota marmota marmota
TTTTTTTTTTTTTTTTTTTTTTTTTTTTTTTTTTTTTTTTTTTTTTGTCGTCGATGAGGAAAGAATTGGAAGTGGTTGCTTGTTTCTTTGGGATGATTTGTCATTTAGTCTACTTTATTTTCCAAGTTCAATCAGTCTCAATCATCCTACAGTGCATTATAAAGACCTTCCAGGTTGGAGGGTGATAAATAGAGAAAACTTGAAACTTGCTTTAGAAAGTTCTTTAGCTAAAAGTTTAACATGCTGAGTGAGGCTCAGCAGTAGAGTCCTTGCTCAGCGTGTACAGAAGATCCTGGGCTCCGTCCCCAGAATGGCCCTACCCCCTTAAAAATAAAAAAGAAAGAGAGAAAGAGAGAAAGAAAGAAAAAAAGAAACAAAGAAACAAAGAAAAGTTTAACATTGGTACCATTACACTGAAAAATTATTTATTATATCTACAAAAGATGAACATACACATTACCACTTACCCCAGGCTCCAAGATTTCTAGATAAACACCTGACAGAAATGCATATTTATGTTTACCAAGAGGCATGTGCTAGAATTAGTTAACAGTAGCATGATAAAAAAAAAATAGCAAAACACTGGAAACCAACCAAATGCCCATCAACAAATTAATAAATCATACTGTAGCCACACAAAAGAATTGTATGCAGCCATGAGAATGATCTATGGCTATATATAAAATATGATGTTATAAACATATGTTGAGCAAAAAAAGTCAAATACAAGATCATATTCACTATAGGATTCCATCTATGCAAAGGACAAACACAGGCAAAACTAATCTGGGCTGTTAGAAGCTAGGGTAATGGTAACCCTTGGAAAAAAAGTTGCTGGAAGTGAGCCCAGGCGGCCTCTGGAGGCTGGGTGGTATTTTCTTGGTCTGGATGCTGGTTACTCAGACATCTTTATTTGGTGAAAATTCATTGCACTGCACACATACAGTATGGGCACTTTTCTATGTTCCTATCACACATTAATTAAGAGATTAGAAAACAATGTGAACATTAAAATATCAACTCCAGGGCAATCAAGGAGAAAAAAAAAGGTTGGTCAAGACTCTGACTTATCTTTTCTCATATTTTCCTGTCTTAATTGCCAATGCCTTGTATTGGTTAGATGAATATCCTTATCAGCCGACATGATATAATTCTTTGAAAGGGTTTTTGTTTTGGAGCTCTTGCATGTGTGTTTCAAACATTATTGCACAATTCTGATTTGTTTTTCAAAAATAACCTTTATTCTCAATAAAAATGTTCTTTTTGAAGTTTTGAAATGATTGTCTTTAGAGGCTGCCTATTTCCTAAAATACCTTTGTCCCTTGAATGCTAGCAAACAGGCTGTGTCTTCCTCTGCATGTGGGTGCTTAGTTTTTTGTTTTTTTTTTTAAACCATCTGCATTTCCTACTACCAGTTCTCTCTCCTCCTCTTATTAACTAGATGCATTACACAAGTAACAATTTTTACAGGCCGTGAACATTATTGCTTAATACAGAGTAAGAGCAGCAATCTGTTAGTAATTCGGTAGATTTCCTAAGCTAGTCCCTGGTCTGTTGTGCAATCATTATTTATTTCAATGGAAATTTTTGGACATGTTAATAGGTAGGTAGGCCCCTGCATAAAAGACTACTGCTAATTTGCCATTTGGTTTGTAGATGTTCAGAGTATTGGGAACTCAAGTTACTTGAAAAACATGAAATAGATCTTATTTCAAGACTAATTTACTTATCACAGACTGTGTTAGCCAGAGCACTTTTAGGAGTCTGCCCTCTGCCAGGAAACTTGTCTTAGAGAACTAAGATCAGTATAGTTTAATAAGATTCCTCTGAGGCCTCTCCAAAGACTTATCAGGGAACCCCATAAATATGTGCAATTGCTATGTATCAGTTTAAAAGATAAATACAAGTAAATAAGTTTTAAAAACTTAACTTGTGAAGGAAAAACCAAGTCCTTTCTCTTATAGAAGAGAGAAACAAATTATTTCCCACAGAAACAAAAGAATGACCTGATTGGGTACTTGCAGTGACTGGTGTATTATTGTGTCCCATGAAACATTTTGTAAAAGATTCTGCCAAACATCTTTTCAGTTTGCTTGATTAAAAGAATCCCCTCTCTAATTAAAAAAAAAGTAGTAATAAGAACAAGTTGGGGGCCAAACTTGAATATAAAAAAACATTTAAATGGTAATCTCCTAAAAGAACCTGTTTCTAATATAAAAGGATACATTTTCTTTGCAAAGTGTAATCGATTCACCTTATTAACACAATATTGGCGTCATAAAGTGGTTTTATAAGGCTTTAAGAAATAAGCCATAAATAACCCTTGTTGGTACCAGAAGTCTTTCCCTTTTACAGATATTTAATGAATACTTTCCTCACTGCTATCTTCAGTAATTGATTGAAATTCCTCAACTAAGGGAAAAATTTATGAGCTTTTTGGAGGTCACTGCTGTGGGCATTGTGGCATTTACATAGATTGAGTAGGGCCCATAACTTTCAAAAGGCTGGAGTAGGAAAGGTACTTGGCAATGCAGGTTGCCCCATTATTGAGCTCATACTGTCATCTACTGACATAATTTTGCCATTGCATTCTGTGAGCTCTAAAAGAAGTAGTTGAATGGATTTAGAACTATACCTTCTTGACTTTTAACTTAGAAATATTTTTACATAAATGATATTACTGAGCATGACTGAATCCAGTAGATATAGAATAATGTCATGTTTCAAACAAGTATGCATATTTTACCTTGAAAAAGACTTTTAAATCTTCAGGGGGGGAAATACACTGACATGACCTTTTATATTAGCTAAATATGACATTGAATTAGGTCTGGATTTGACTTTCAATCAGAATGATTTTGTAGTGTTCACCAATTTTATCCTGCCCTTTGAAACAGAACGTCACCATTTTCTAAGATATATGCGTTTTTTCTATGAAAATACAGCTATTAGAGAAGCTTTGCAGACAAATTCTAGAGTGTGGTGGGTACTTTTTGGTTTTCATGTGTGCCACCGTCACCCCACAGTTCCTGCCCTGGTTCATAAATCCTTCTTTGCCATCTATGAGGTCCCCTGCATCCTTGGAGAAGGTTGACACAAGGTCACTAAACCATGTACTGGTCAAACCTTCCATCAAAGGCTTAGAAAAGTAGAGACAAATAAAAAGGGGATAATTTATCTATATTAGGGTCATAGAGTCTAACATCCCTGAGAGAGAATGTATACCCCAAAATAGGAAACATGTGTTTAAGAAGGAAAACTGTATATGATGCCATATTTAAAAAAAAAAAAACAGAAAAAATGTTGAGATTCAATTTTTATAGAGCTTGGAAATTTAAAGGGTATTTTATTCCCAAATAAAATTTAGAGAAAAAAATCTATATTCAAAATGTCAGGATAATTCTCTGTAACTAATAAAATTTAAATTCCTAAAATAATAATGATTAACAACAACAACAATAACAACAACAAAAATAAAAAGAAACCAAGAAGCCAATTTCCAAGGAAGCCCTCTAATCAATTTTTGTTAGTACATTTGTTGACAAGTGCTTTGAACTTGCGAATGTTGACGTCACGATCTGTTATTAAAATTTGACAGGGGAAGCTGAGACCGAAAGTGATGATGATGACGATGATGATGACTGTAAAAAATCTTCAATGGATGAGGTGGGTAAAGACTGGGTTCTCCAGAGTAGGGACGAAGAGCATGAGAAGAAGATTAACATTAAACAGTGATGAGAGGTGGGAGGGAAAGGGAGAGAGAAGGGAAATTGCATGGAAATGGAAGGAGACCCTCAGGGTTATACAAAAGTACATACAAGAGGAAGTGAGGGGAAAGGGGAAAAAATACAAGGGGGAGAAATGAATGACAGTAGATGGGGTAGAGAGAGAAGAGGGGAGGGGAGGGGGGATAGTAGAGGATAGGAAAGGCAGCAGAATACAACAGACACTAGTATGGCAATATGTAAATCAATGGATGTGTAACTGATGTGATTCTGCAATCTGTATACGGGGTAAAAATGGGAGTTCATAACCCACTTGAATCAAAGTGTGAAATATGATATATCAAGAACTATGTAATNTATATATATATATATATATATATATATATATATGGTGTTAGGGTTGGAACCTAGGGACCCAGACATGCTAGGTAAGCACTCTATCACTGAGCTACAGCTAGAGCCCTGTGCATTTATATATATATATTTAAAAAAAACTATTATGATACAGTATTCTATAATGTTCCCCTGAATATTTAACAGGGTTACAGTCCATACTTGGTTCTCCAAAAGCTGCTAGTTCAACAGGCAGCTTAATTGAGAGTTTTACCTTTGATTTTGGTTTGCAACAACACAGTGGGATCCGTCCATTGTATAGGAGACGGTTTTGAATAAACTAGCTACCCACTCCCCAGGAGGGAAGTAGGAAGGACTTGAACAACTCTGGTAACTCAAAATAGAACCCATTCACTCAGATTCCCTCTGTCCAGCACAGTCTATATATTTAAAAGAATATAGAACTAACTTCACATCACTTTGTGTTTTCTCTTCTTCCAACTACACATCTGTAGTGAATGCAAAGAAAAAAAGTCATCTTTTTTTTTTCTAACTAGATAGAAAGCCCTTTTTTGAAAATGCTCCTCATATTTGCATAGAGACTCCATAAATTTCAGAGAACTCTTGGGCCTTGCTAGCTGCTTATATGGAACTGAAATTTTGCTTGAACACTGTAGCCCCTTAGAAAGGGCCACTGTATAGATGTGTCAAAATCCAAGAGTCTTTTAACAAATTTATATTTGTATAATTTTTGCCCTGAGAGTCTTACTGCCATCTGGTGTCTAGAGATCTACACCAAAGATTTTGACTTTAATACAGTCTATAGAGACATTATAACATTTTCTGATGCCATATAATTACTGATATTTTTTACAAGTTGTTAAATTTGAAGCATCCTAGCTATATTTATATGACTGCAACTTTCATTGGCTGCAAAATGAATTTTCCTAATTCATTAGTTAGGACCTTCTAATAAGGAGCTAGTATGACATGGAGCAGATGCATTGAATTCTTCAGAACCAGCTAATGACAGCATCAGATGAACAAGACTCGTGCTTTTCTCCTTGTGTTTCATATCACTTCGTCACCTTGAAAGAAAAAGAATGGCAAACATAATTTACAAAGTACTGGTCATGTTGACTTGATTTTATTTAATAGCCATCCTTCAGATAATTAGCCTTATGGAACTAGATTTTATGATGGACCAAAATAAGAGAAGCCAAGGTTTTCCTATGGATAAATTGGAAAAGTCAGGGAGATGGATAAGGAAGGAGACTGAATGTGACTTTGGAAGAAGAAAGTGGTTTTATTTTAAGAAGGGGTGTCAGAGAGGGAAAAGTCATCAAAAGTCACTCAGCTTTAAAGGCTTCGAGCCATATCACCACTCTTGTCTGAGTCCCGTATATAACCGTTGATTTGAGTTGGGTAGACAGTGGAGAAATTGACTCTCAAGTCTTTCTGAACTGAGATAACTTAGTTTTATTCCTCTCCATCAAACTGGAGCCTTGAATTTCACCTTGAACCTGTTTTCATAACTCTCTCGTGTTCAAGGATATTGAGATCTTCAGCACATTCACCTCTCTGGTCTTTGTTACCTAATCTGACAATAAGGCCAAAAGACTAGAAAATCTCCAAGGATCTTTCTGCTTTGAAATACCATAATTCTGATGTCACATTAGTAGTTCCAAGGTCAAGAGCAGGTGATATTGTGGGTCAGAATGAGACAGTCAGTGCTAACAGGAACCTTTCGATGGTATATTTTGGTATATTTTGTCATCGTCAACAATGGCCCCAAGGAGCCAGTCTGAATGAATTTAGAGCAAACGGTCAGGGACACTGCTCTTTTGACCAAACACTTTTCATTGCCACCCTATACTCATCTAAAACTCATTCATGCCCTTAAATTGTACAACCATAATTGTATACCTCACCTAGTTCATAAAGAGAAAAGAGGACTGGCAAGACTCAACTTTTATTACTGGCAAATAGTTCACTGAAAAACATTGAATATGAAAGTTAGGTTGAGAATTCATGGCCTTCCACGTCACTGAACATTTACCTACTCTTTAAGGATATTGTAATTTATAACATTGAATTTTATTTCTAACCTCCTTTTTTGTTGTTGAACTCAGAAAGAAACAAGAGTTTTGAAATGTCTTCCTTTGTGGAAACCAAAGGACTCGAACAACTTACGAAGGCTCCGGTGGAATTTGTGGAGTATCCTTGATTTGACGAATGTCTGCGGAATTAACACCACTCTGAGGTCATACGCTGTTTGTTTCTTTGCTCAAAGATGCATAAAATGGCTTATTTCATAACTTGGGAGTGAAATGGTCTCAGGGCTCATATACAATGCTGAGCAGGGTACCCTGGAAGATGTAGCAGAGAACTGGCTTTGGAGTAAGAGAAGCCCAGTTTACAAGGTTGCCACACAAGGTTGTGTGGCAATTTGGTGAATCCTGCTTTTCTTCATCTCTAGACAGAAATAATCTTCTAGCTTTATGAGTTGCTATTTGGATTAGCCTTTTCTAAAATGTTTATTTTAAGACAGGATCTTGCTAAGTGTCCAAGGCTGGCCTTGAACTTGTGATGCCTTCCTAGTTGCTGGGATTGAAGGCATGCTCCACTGCACCCAGCATCATACAATTTTTATCATTATCCATGAACCAAAATAAAAACTGGATTTTTAATCATTTTTGCATAAAGTCAATGCTAACTATCTCCAAGAACTCAATTTCATGAAGCAATTCCTAGAATAAAAGTTACCTTTATAACTCATCAAAGAGGAGGGGAAAGAAATGTAGACTCCACAAGTAAGGTCACACTATAAAAATCACTACCATTAGTATTCACTATTGACTTTGAAATAGATCTTTCGTTATAGGTTTTATCCCATTTTATTCTCACAAACATCCTGTGATGTAGGAATTTTAAGTCTGCTTTAGAGATGAGGAAACTACAACATTGAAAAGTGAAATAGCTTTCCCACCCAAGATCACAGTGCTAGCAGGTCCCTAAATTAAGATTCCAGCCCATTTTGCCTGGCTCACAACTTTAGCTAACCTCCACCCCACTGGGTCATTGGAACTAGTCAGTTGTGTTTTCAAGATAGTGCATTGTTTAACAACTACACAGTTCTCAGCACGGAAACTGAACCACAATATTAAGTAAGGTCAGAAACCTCTGTGCTATATTTACCTCATTATCAATCATAAAGAGGACCTCACTCTTGGCAAACAGCATTCCCAGGGAAGGTTAAGAAAAGGAGCAGAGAGCATTTCAAAAATAGCTGTGCAGTTCGTATTATCTGCTTCTGCCAAACACAATACCATCTTCTCACATGACTTAACACAACACAGCTTCCTGCCGCGTCCTTAATCATTAAGATTGTCCTTAACAACTTCCACGAAATCACATTGACTTTGGCTCAGACATTTTTGCCACCTCATTGGTTTTCACCCACCAGGCTCTGTAAAGGTGATGATGAGTTTGTAAAAGCACACTTGTTCTGTTCATTGAGAAAGCTTTCTGCACGGTTTACCCACTAACCCAGTGTGATCATCAGTGTTCATTTCATTTCCCCAATAGAGAAAGGCACATATTAGCCTCACAGTTCATACCATGGACTCATTGTGTTTTGTTGTTGTTCTTGTTGTTTTGTTTTTTTATTATTTTTAAAAAATATCTTTAGTATTTATTTATTTATTTTTATGTGGTGCTGATGATCAAACCCAGTGCCTCACCCCTGTGAGGCAAGGGCTCTAACCACTGAGCTACAACCCCAGCCCAACTCATTGTTTTCATTACTGTATTCACTACTTAACATGATGGTCCAGATATAACAAAATGCAGCTGAGCAGAATATATCCAAAAGGAACACGTGTGGACTCATCCAACTACATGCCCCAGCTCTTCTGGAATGCAGGCTGTCAGATGGTGGCCCTTAACTTCCAGACCGTGGGTAAGTAGCACAGCTCATTCTCATCCAAATGTTCTGTTTCAAAGTCACATTTCAAATATCCAAGAATACAAATATTAATAAAAGCTGGCAAGGATATGGAGAAAAGGAACACTTCTACACTGATGGTGGGATTGTAAATTAGTAAAATCAGTATGGAGTTTCCTCCAAAATCTAGGAAGGAAACCACCATGTGACCCAGCTATACCACTCCTTGGCATTTATCCAAAAGAACTAAAGACAGCACACCATAGGGATACATGCATATCCATGTGTATAGCTGCACAATTCACAATAGCCAAACTATGGAACCAGCCTATGTGTCCATTACCAGGATAAAGAAAATGTGATACACATACACCATGGAGGGTTACTCAGCCATAAAGAAGAATGAAATTATGACTTTTGCAGGAAAATGAATGGAACCAGAGAACATCTTATTGAATGAAATAAGCTAGACTCAGAAAGTCAAAGGTCATATGTTTTCTCTCATGTGGAAACTAGAGAGGAAACGGGAAAAAAAGAAAATATCTCATGAAAATACACGGAGACTTGTAGAGTAGAGGAAGATCAGGGGGAAGTACTAGAGCAGGAACTTGAACACATTATGTCATGCAAATGTAAGAATGTATCAAAATAAATCCTACTATTATCTATAATTATAGTCCTTCAATAAAAATATCTAAAAAAAGAAAAGAATTACCCCACTGAATTGGAATTAAGCAATCAACGTGACCTTTTTTTTTTAATTTGAATCCATTTTTTCACTTTATAGCTTTTCTATTAACAAATTTGTCTGCCTTCCCAGATGCAATAATTCATTTTTTATTATGTTAAAGGACATGGCTTACTACCTGGAAGTGACAATTTGTCATTGCTATTAATTTTTCTTTCTTCTCTTGGTATTGCCAGTGGAATTACTTTTCTAAATGAATTTGGTTTAATTGAATCATGTTTCCCTCTGACCATTGAAAAGATTTCTATTAAAATCTAAAGTTATAAATTCATCTGAAGAAAACTGATATTTTTAATTTTATGTTTTCCTCTCACAAAAAGAATGCTTCACTCTTCATTTTTAAAAATCTTATATTAACACCCTCAGTAAAATTGCTAGCCCTCATTAGAGGTCTAGTTACTTTAGATGAAATCTTTCTCCTTTTTTTAAAATTGCATTTTAACATATTATTCCTAGTTATTGATATTTGTATACTTATTTTATATATATTTTGTAAGTGATCATTTTCCTAAGCTTTTAAAATAGCCTATTTTGGGCAATAAATTTGTCTTCTCAGACGCACAAACACAGCAATTTAATCACATCTAATTTCCTCTACTCCTTATTGCTTTAGGCTGATCATTCTAGATAATATTAAATGATAACATTGGGAGTGGGCATCTTCTTCATCCTGATACTTGGAGGACTTTTAATATAGTTATGCTATCGAATATGATATGGGTTATGATTTTGTGACAAATAGTCTTTAAAATCCTAAAGAAGTATACACGTGTCCTAATTGACCAACAGTAGTTTAGGAATTTATGTTAAATGCTAATGTATTTCTCTTGGCCAACAATTGATATGATCATATATTCATTAATATAAGCAATTCTCTCAATAGGTCTCCCAACATGTAATTATTCTTTTGTTCCTAAGATAAACTCTAATTGCTTCTTGTATTTTATTTATTAGACCATATGACTGGCTAATGTAATTCCTTAGGCTTTTGGAGTTAAATTTTTTTTTTCAAATATGATAGGCCTATTATTTCTCTCTCTCCCTCAGTACTTTGTCTGATTTTTGTATCATAATTATAAAAGTTTAATAAAATGAGAGATAAATTTTCACTTATTTTCCCTGCTTTAATAATGATTTGTTACACAGAGCTTTGAAATAATTCCATCATGCCCTCATTATTGTCCACATCAGTAGAAATGAATCATGACTCAGATAATACCAACCAGTGACAGCTTCCCAGATTCCTTATGACTTTATTATTTTATGATATTTGTAGAACTAGAGGGTCTTATGCATGTTAGGCAAGTGCTCTACCACTGAGCTACAGTTCTGGCCTTCCAACTTTTTTGTTTTTGTTTTTTTCACCAGCAACTGCAGTAAGTGTGAATGTTTATTTGATGGTACTGATTGAATCTTAGGAAAATTTTGATCAGTGACCTTTATCTACTGGAAAAGAGTCGATGTATAATCAGATGTTGGTTATAAGTTAATTATAGAAATGAAAACTTTAAAAAGGAAATTTTTCCTATAAATTAAAAAACAAAGCATTATAACATCCCCTGTCAGTGAAGATATATATATATAATTCCAGCATCAAAAATTGGTCTTAGGGGAGTATAAATTAGTCTAAGCTCTCAGAAGGGCATTTTAGCAAAATTATCAGAAAAACTTTTCCAATGTGCACATCTTTTGTCCAGAAATTCTGCTCCTAGGAAAATCATAAGTATTCAAAGATTTTACCACAGTGATGTTCATCAAAATATTATATGTAATGGTGAAAATTAGAAGAAATATAAACGTGCCCAAAATATCTACTCTAAGGAATTTATATAGCTATCACAATTAAAGGTACACTCATACATTGCTGGTGGGGCTGCAAATTGGTGCAGCCAATTTGGAGGGCAGTATAGAGATTCCTTGGAAAGCTGGGAATGGAACCACCATTTGACCCAACTATTCTCCTTCTTGGACTATACCCAAAAGACCTAAAAAGAGCATACTGCAGGGACACAGCTACATCAATGTTCATAGCAGCACAATTCACAATAGCTAGACTGTGGAACCAACCTAGATGCCCTTCAATAGATGAATGGATAAAAAAAAATGTGGCATTTATACACAATGGAATATTATTAGTCAGCACTAAAAAATAACAAAATCATGGCATTTGCAGGGAAATGGATGGCATTAGAGCAGATTATGCTAAATTAACCAATCCCTAAAAAACAAATGCTGAATGTCTTCTCTGATATAAGGGAGGTGACTCAAAACAAGAGTAGGGAGGAAGAGCTTGAGAAGAAGATTACCACTAAACAGGGAAGAGAGGTGGGAGGGAATGGGAGGGAGAAGGGGAATTGCATGGAAGATGAAAGGAGACCCTCACCATTATACAAAATACATATATGTTGGTGTGAGGGGGAAGGAAAAAAAAGAGAGAGAGAAATGTGTCACAGTAGATTGGGTAGAGAGAGGTGATGGAGGGGAGGGGAAGGGGGGATAGGGAGGGCAGCAGAATACAACAGACACTAGTATTGCTGTATGTATAAACGTGGCTGTAAAACCAATGTGATCCTGCAATCTGTACATGTGGAAAAATGAGAATTCATACCCCATTTGAATCAAATGTATGATATGTCAAGATCATTGTATTGTCTCAAGCAACTAATAAAAAATAAAAATTAAAACAATTAAAGCAGAGAAATATTAAATGGAATTGACATGTTGTAATAAAAATACATTTAAAGTGGAAAAAAAGATTATAAACCAATCTGTTGATAGTATTTTCTCTGGGTCTGGAGATTACAGCTGGATTTTTTTCCATACATTGTTATCCTCATTTTCACAATGAATAACTATTTCTTTGGTTAAAGAGAACAGTTACCAAAGTGTGCTATAATAAATCTTAGTTCCCTGTCTTACTTTCTCATTGCAAACATAAATACTTTCACAGTGAGTTTTGTATTCTTGATTATTTAGACCTGGCAATGCAAATCAACATGGGCATGTATGAATACAATGGGAAGAGTGGCTACAGGTTGAAGCCAGAGTTCATGAGGAGGCCGGACAAGCATTTTGATCCCTTTACGGAAGGCATCGTTGATGGGATAGTGGCCAACACTTTATCTGTAAAGGTATGGACACCCTTGTCCCTAACAAAGGCCTTAAATATTATCTATTTTGCATAAAGAAGTTGTTTAGTCATTAAATATTTAATATATAGTAAATGCTCTACTTCCTTTCTATAGGTTTTTCCTTTTAAGTATCAAATTTTCATGAGAAATTTTCACAGGACACATGAATCTTATTAGGGTCCAATCAAATGAACTAGTGAGACCCACCATGGCCAATGCTCTTTTGATGTAAATATCCCATGAAATTTACATGAAAATTAGTGACCCAGATGGAAGAGTTCAGGTGTTTCCCTGCCCCCACTAGTTCTTACTAGTTCCTGAGCAAAATTAAAGGGGAAAAAATCCACTAAGTTATTAAATATTGAACACAAGCTTTCAGGTTAGCATGGGTTTTTAATTTCTACCATATCATTCAGGTCTTTTAAAATTCACACTAATAATCTTAAAGGGTTGCTTTATTTTATTTATATATATATATACATGTGTGTGTGTGTGTGTGTGTATATATATATATATATATATATAATCCAAAAATAATTCCAAAAGCACTTTCTTCAGTTTTTGAAATAAATGTTACAGAAGATATTTTTGAGCTGTCAGAAAATGTTTTTAATACTATGAAAGAGGAGTTTATTTTTATAAAGAAGTTTTTACATGAATTCCGTAAGTCATTCATTATTAGACAAAAGCTAGAATTTTGTTTGCTCTTTTAAAGTATCATTTATTTTATGTTTTACTAAATAACTCTGGAACTAGGAGACTCTCATTGCACAAAATGCAATTTTCAGATTGGACTTGAACCAAGGCATTTGAAGACTATGTAAAAAGAGACCTTATCACATTACACTAATTTCTATCTAACCTAAGCAACCGATCCCCCTTTTCCTCCAAAACTTCTTTCATTTTATATCAAAGATTTAAAATAAAATTTTAGTGAAATATTTTGTCTTTTGAAGTTATTACAAACCCTCTTAAGCCAAGAGTGAAGTTGGCACAACTTGAGCTTCATGATTATATTTATTTTAGGAAATTGTTTTCAGCAGAGGATGTCAAATTCCCACCCCGTGTGATTAAGATAAACTCAGAAGCCTCTCGTGCTCATAAAAATGCTATTTTTAGAATCCTTGTCAATGCTTGTTATAACTGAGTCAAACTAATGTTTTTGCCTGGTTTATAGAATCATCCTGTTTCATGTTTTCTTGCTTCTTTATTTTGTTTTGAGAATCCTACTGCAACAGAACAAGCAATTATAAAATAATGACACAGAGGCAGGAAAGTGAGTGTTAAAGAAGTAGTGGAGGCCCAGGCATTTGTAACCTACTGCTCCCGTCTCCAGAGGAGATATTGCTCTGGGACAGACCACAATGCAGTGGAGTCCTTCCTATCTTGAACAGTACAGCTCGACCTGCATGCAGCTCGTATCTGTCCCTCATACCTTTGTTTTGATCTTCAAGGTTCCAGAATGGATTTATAAACCCACCTATTTTGCTGACACGAACACTGTGTTTTAATGCCATTAATTTACTTTAGGCGTCTGCTTTGGTCAAACTGCATAAGCATCCAAACTCCTTGGTGCATCTGAATTCCCAGTGGGACTCACATCACTTGGAAGTTTCAAACTCAAAAAAGCCTGCTGAGTAGTTCTCATGTGGAACCTCAGGTTGAACAGAGAGATTATCCCTAGCAGATCCTGTGCACTTGAGCCAGAGAGAACATTCAGGGAGAATGGATGGTCCCAGAACAAGTTCAGAGAGCCTTCTGAATGACTTTCTCTCTCACTTGTTCAGAATCTCTGACCTCATCAGCACGTCGACAACTTTGACTTTATGCAGCCTCTGATGACTATTCCCATTCCACCATTGTGTCTGACCTCTGACTCAGCCCTACTCTTGGAAATTCTGACCCCTTTCAAGGACTGAGCTCAGAAAGCTCTTGACCGGCAGGCAACTGTGTTCTAAACACAATCCAAATGTATCAGCTTTGCTCCATTATCTCTTGCCTCCTGCTGCTGTTCCTCTTTCTGGTATAGAGCAGACACATCTTCTTTGTCTCCATTAACCTTAATGATAGATCCCTCAGATTTGGACAACTCGGTTAGAAAAAGGGGCAGACTTGGGAGACATTTTATGAATATGTAACCTTAAAATCTCCTTTAACCCCACAATGTTGGTTAGTTCTTTAGTTAAGCAAAGAATGCCCGCAATTGTGCAGATGGCTAACTGGGTGAGGTCAGAGGTAATGATCAACTGCTCTTGATGGTTTATGGTAGATATTGCTTATTTATTCCTTCTACACTATTCTGTCTTAGGTTGACTCCTAAGCTTTTCCACGGTCATTATTCCTCCACCAGCTTCTTAAGAGAAATTCATATTGCTAATCTTGTTTCTGTTTCATTCTGCTTATAATTTAACATTCAGCAGCAGCATTTGTATCCCCTTTAAAATGCATCTTGTATCTTTGCTACTCATTTTTCAAGATGTATTTTTTGTTGTTTGTTGTCTAGATTATTTCAGGTCAGTTTCTTTCTGATAAGAAAGTTGGGACTTATGTTGAAGTGGATATGTTTGGTTTGCCTGTGGACACCAGGAGGAAGGCATTCAAGACCAAGACTTCCCAAGGGAATGCTGTAAATCCTGTCTGGGAAGAAGAGCCAATTGTGTTCAAAAAGGTGGGTCTCAGTGGTACACTCTGTAATCCCAGTGACTCAGGAGGCTGAAAGGGGAGGATTGATAGTTGGAGGTCAATCTCAGCAATTTAGGGAGACACTGTCTCAAATTAAAAAGGGAAAAGGGCTGGGGATGTAGTAAAAGCACCCCTAGGTTTAATCCCCAGTACCAAAAAGTGAGGTGGGGGAGAGAGTCCTTGTATTCTTGACACAATACTGTGTTTTTGTTTTTAATTTTTTTTTTTTAGTTGTAGTTGGACACATACCTTTATTTTATTTACTTATGTTTATGTGGTGCTGAGGACCGAACCCGGTGCCTCACATGTGCCAGGTGAGCACTGTACCACTGAGCCCACAACACTGTGTTTTTGATGTGTTTCTACTGAGGGAAAAAAATAATAATAAAAATAAACAATCACTTCTGGTTAATTTGACAATTCAGAAGTTTACAAAGCAATTGGATTTTGAAAACAGGAAACTAAATACATAATATCAAGACCATTAGCTGTATTCAAACAGAGAACTTCTCTCATTTCTCACATTTAAAATGTTCATGTGCAAAGAAAACAGCCTGGTTTGTACATATCACTCACTGGAAGGGAGGTGACAAAACACAAATGGAGCCCAACTATTGTTAACTCATGTCCTTTCCTTCTGAAAATTTAACTTCTGGGACAGAGTTTAACTTTTTATCTAAATGAGCTAAGTACAAACTTCAACTTGGCTTTGGAAAACCAGGACCTACTTCTTTCTTGGAATTTCAACCAGTTCTTGTCACCCAATGTGCTTTTTTATTTTTTATTTTATTTATTTATTTATTTTTATCCTCTCAGGTGGTTCTTCCTTCTCTGGCCTGTTTGAGGATAGCAGTTTATGAAGAAGGAGGGAAATTTATTGGCCACCGGATCTTGCCAGTACAAGCCATTCGGCCAGGTATGGATAATGTGGTGAGAAGCTCCTTACCAACTATAAAATAAAATCACCAATTTAAGCAACTATCTGGGTCTTTGTAATTTTGCTATATAAAAGGTCTATATGATCTTTTACTTAAATCTGGTAGCTTCTTGTCTTTGTGATCCAACTGTAATGTGTTCTTGTTACAATAATTATGTGTAATAAAATATCTGAAGCTTATATGTAAGTATTTATGTTCCTGGCTCATGAGTCTGAAGGTTAGCAGTATATATTTGTCTGTTTTATCACTACTATAATGAAAATACCTGAGGTAAACTGCTTTATAAAGAAAAGGGTTTGCTTAGCTCACAAAACCAGGCATCCCATCATCCTATCAACGTTGCCTCTGGTGAGGACCTAATTTAATTCTGGGTGGCATCATAGCAGACATGTGCATTTGGGAGTGTGAGATCACCTTGCCAAATAGGAACCCAGAGAGCTGAGTAGAGCCAGACTTGCTCTTTTTATAAAAACCCTCTCTCAAGAACTTATTCAGGGTCCTAGAGAACTATCTTAATCTCTCCTTAGGCCACAACCCCAGTGACCCTTCCACTTATCTCCACCTCTTGTAGTTCCCACCACCTTTCACATCATCACACTGGAGACTAAGCTCCACAGATGAACTCAAGGAGAAAAATCACATCTAAACCATTGCACAAGGTTTAGCTGATCCAACCTGGCTTCAGCAACATAGCTGTGCTTCAAGCCATTGATTGGGTTCTGGTGTGTTCCAAGTGTGCTCATTCTGGGGTGCAGGCTGAAGGGACAATGGCACCCAGAGTATGGACTTCTCTTGGAAGATCACCAGAATGCAAAAGGACAAGTCTCACTCCACATATTCATTTTGTACCTCTGCTTGGGCCACAGTGCTAACATCCCATTGACCATTGCATACCCTATACTGTGCCCCAATCAAGAAATCAAGTATAATTCTACTATAAGGAACAAATTTGGACCAATAGTTCAAACTGTGGCATGTATTTTTAAATTCTCTCTTTTGGGGGAGAATATGGTTAGAAAGGGAAAAAAATAGAATCAACAATGTTTTCCTATCTGATGAAGTAAATAAGACCTCATCACTCGAAGTTATATGAGAAAGAAGTGACCCATTTGTCATCCAAAGTCACCTAAAATAAACCCTTCCGTCACACAGATGTTCATAGCTGTAGCTAACATTGTGAAGACGATATGTGATACCCAGTGTTGTTGTCACCCTCCAGGCTATCACTACATCTGTCTGAGGAATGAAAGGAACCAGCCCCTAATGCTGCCAGCTGTCTTTGTCTACATAGAAGTGAAAGACTATGTGCCAGACACATATGCAGGTAAGCAACCTGACTCAAGGGCATATCTCCATCTGGGGTCATTCATGTTTTTGTGGCTTAGTGGAAGAAGCACTGGACCAAACCAAGGCAGAAGATTGTGACCTCCGAATCCCTTCTGTTTTTGTCTGTATGTTTAGAGGTATGTTACTCAGACTTTGTGATTACATTTTAATGCAGTTTATTTCCATTTAAATCTCAATGCCTCCCTTTGGAACGTGTTTACTCACTGGTAGTCTTATATTCATGGGCTCAGAAATTCTTGACTCATGCTACCCGGGGCGGGGGCTGCAGTTCTTTATCTAGGTCTGTGCAATGAATTTGGCTTCAGCTAGTTTTAGAACCCTGATCCTGGTGAGCACAGAGTTGACACCTATAATCCCACTGACTTGGGGGGATAAGGCAAGAGGACCACAAGTTCGAGGCCAGCCTCAGCAACTTAGTGATGCCCTAAGCAACTTAACAAGACCCTGCCTCAAAATATTTTTTAAAAGGGTTTGGGGTGTAGTTCAGTGGTAAAGTGTTCCTAGGTTCAATCCCCGATACCAAGAGGGAAAGAAAAGAATCCTGATCTTTTTCATGTATAGAGTCCTTAATATAGAGGATTAATTTGTGACAATGTCAAACAAAAATCACAAATTTAAATGCTTATAGTACCAAATATTCCATGAGGAAAAAAGACACTGGGAAATGGTGGAGACTATGGCAAACTTGGAACATAGCCCTTATCCAGAGATGGTCACAATAATTCCCTCCACCTAACCACTGCCATGCAAATAAGACCCATATTGCCAAATCTTTGGATTGTTCCAAGAGTGTGGAAAGTGGGCTCTTTCTATGAAATGTTTCTGTTTATGAGATACAATTTGGGCCAAATAAGACAAATGTTAGGAACACTATGGGACCGATGGATGTTTTAAAAAGAAACTAGAGAATGTGAAATTTTGTGGCATCCTGAGTTTGAACCTGTCCAATGTGGCTTTCAGAGCTGAACTCCTTTGAATTCTGTCTTCTTAAGGTTTCAGCAAAGTCCTGACTCTTGGCTGTTTCCAAAATGTTGCATTAATGGGTGCAAAGGTATATAGGTGGATGGAAGAGTGAAAGATGGATGCTAAATGGGCAGATGGATGAGTGGGTAGTTGGATGATGAGTGAATACATGGACAAAGTGTTGGATGGATGGGTGGTTAGATGGATGATAGGTAATCAATACCTCCAGAACCTACCATCTAAAACATTTCTTCCCTGTTTAGATGTGATCGAAGCTTTGTCAAACCCAATCCGATATGTGAATCTGATGGAGCAGAGAGCTAAGCAACTGGCTGCTTTGACACTGGAGGATGAAGAAGAAGTAAAGAAAGAGGTGAGAGGGTGTTGTAATCTTACTCAGGGTGTGAAGCATGATTTCCACACCAACTTTCTGACTTCACCTAAGTGATCTTATTCCAGGGAAATAAAAATGGCATATTGGAACACAGTTTCATGGATTTCTGCATCATGTCACAAAACATCCAGATGATAACTCAGCTTTTCATATTTCATCTTTTGTGGACACCACTAGCATCTTATCTTGTGATCATGTTAAACAGTACACATCTTGCTGTTTCAGGTGTTTCTGGATGAGTTCATACCAATTAAAGGTGATTAAGGCACAGGAAAGTGAAGATAATCAAGTCATTTGTATTTTCCTTTGTTTTAAATATAAAATGCAGGATGTTCAAAGGGCTTTTGTGATTTTGTACAATACACAAAGTATTGAATACAATGCCTGGAGTGTGGTTATGGACCCTAAAATGATTACTAACTATTATTATTACATGTACAGAGTTATGGGTTCCTGAAATAATTTATATAGTATTCTAAATTGGATGTCACAATGTAAAGAATAATCTTTTGTTTTGGGATGGAACCCGGGAACTCACACATTTTAGGTAAGTAAGAGCTCTACTACTGACCTAAATCCAGAGCCCTCTTTTATTTTGAGGCACTGTCACACTGAGTTGCCCAGGCTGGCCTCAAACTGTTCCTCCTGCCTCAGCTTCCCAAGTACCTGGGATTATGGGAGTAAGCCACCACATCCAACCTAAAGAATAATTACTAAAGGGTGAAGACATATTACAAATAAAGTCTAAAAAATATAGGGCTTAAATAGAGTGACAATTCTTTTGATTTTCAAAAAAGTGAAATATAATCTAATGATTATTGGGGATGACATCAATATTTAGAAAAATGATAGAAATTAGCTCTTCATATTTCCCTTGAATGTTCAGAGGAAATTTTCAAGAAAAAATAAAAAATGGACAGATAATAATGTAAGAAAAAAACTTTGGAAATTGCTTGGATAACTTGTTTGCCTATTAACAAATCCATTAGAGTTGGTAATGTTTATTAGATAACCTTTTACTTATTCCAAAAATAACTCAGGATTATGTAAAATTTCCAAAATAAAAACAAGACTCAAACATTCAGAGAGAGGAACTGTGAATATGGGTTGTAGACATAGGTCATCTTTTTATGTTCAATTTTACTTTTTTAAAAAATGGGATAATATTGATAATAAGTTCATATAATTTAGACTGTGTGTGTGTGTGTGTGTGTGTTACAAGGGATTGAACCCAGGAGTATTCAACCACTGAACCACATTCCCCATCCTTAGCCCTTTCAATTTTTTATTTTGAGATGGGATCTTACTAAATTGCCCAGACTGACCTCAAATTTGCAATCCTCCTGCCTCAGCCTCCTAAATTCTGGGATTACAGGCCTGTGCAGCTGCATTTGGCATTAAATTTTCTTCTACAAAATGACTTTTAGTGGCTCAGTCTTTTGTCACATCATAATTTATTTATCTAATCCCCAATTTTGGATATTTGAAATGTTTCACTATGTTAAACAGATTTTCAAGGAACATATTAATACATTTTGAACCTGTGATTATTTCCTTTTACTTTCTATAGAGTTTTAGAAATTTTTGATCTTGGGCATTGAGTTCATTAAACATGAGAGAAAATAAGATGAACTAGAAGGAAAGCAATTTAACCTAAAGGTAAAATGTTCCAGGTTCTTACCTCATATGTTTTGGTGCTAGAGATCATGGAATACTGGGCCTTGAACATGCTAACTGTGTGCTCTACCACTAAGTTATACCCTCAGCTCCAGGTTCTTCTTTATACTATAGGCATTATGCTGCATAAGACCAACAGATACATCATCCTGTATGATCAAATTTAAAATTAGACTGGAAAATTTTATGAAGAATTTGTGGTATGCAGGATAGGCTTATTTTATACCAACAGAAAAGTTTACCTAATAGTAGACAGGAATATGCAGGCTTCATAAGTTAATTTGCCCCTAATAACTGTGCTTAGTTTTTTCAGAGAGAAAAATGAAACAATAAAAAGTACTTAGTCCCCCCTGCTTGGATTTAATGAGAGATTAGTTCAAGCAATTGCTGCTTGTATGGGGATTACTGAAGGAGGTTAATTTACTTGTTTGAAAGGGGATTCTGTTGGAGACCTATAAGGATCTCCTCTCCAAGCTGCTCCATTTATTGGTATAGGCTGCCATAGGGCTTGACTATAAACAGCTCTCAGCTGCCAAAATCTGAGGGCTGGCCTGGGCTGACAGGTACCACCTTACCTGACATACCTAGCAGGTTCTTCCTTGGAGGGGGAGCACCCAGGCCCAAGGACTGGCCGACCTAGTGACTAACAGCTCAGGCCCCTTGCTTCCAGTGGCCAACTTCTGTGTTGCAGTCCATGTTCCACTGCTCCCAGGGAGATCTGCTGAGCTTGGCCTTGGAGGCCACATTTCAGCTGATCTTCTTCCCCTGTCTGCCCCGCCTGCCTCACTTCTCTATGGTTTTCCTCCTGAGAGCATTCTCTCAATAAATCATGTACTCAGGAATCCCTATGTCCAAAGTCTACATCCAGGGAATCCAACTGAGCTAAGTAGCCTGCTGTTTTATAATTAAATACATGAATGAATGCTTTTTTTCTGAATTATTTTGCTTCAAAACTAGAATTTAAAGATTGGGCAATTCTTATATCTTTGATTCTGATATTTCTTCTGAGTAATAGTACTTTTCTTTCCCATGGCTTTTTAAAAAGATTACATAAGACAAGTCTACGAATGCATTTCTTGCTTTGCTCCTATGGTTACAAATATGAGATTAAATCTGCTCCCTGTAAATCCCCAGAAACCTCAAAACTCTTTCTCTTTTTTCCTCCTTTCCTTAATAGAATAAAAGACAATTGATTTAATTAAATACATTTGAAGTGAAGATTGTTTGCATAGGACTGGGGCTGGGGCTTGGTGGTCGATTGCTTGTCTCACATGTGTGGGGCACTGGGCTCTATCCTCAGCATCACATAAAAATAAATAAATAAAGATATTGTGTCCATAATAAAATGTCTTTTAAAAAAAATAAATTAAGCTTTTCTAAAAAAAACACTTTTTGCATAGATACAAATAAATAATTAATAATATTCTTCTCTAATTAGAACAGGGATCTCTTTAATCAACTGGATGTTTATTTTATCTTCTAAAGAAATAGAAGTTTAAGCCAGGCACGGTGGCACACATCTGTAATCCCAGTGGCTTGGGAGGCTGAAGCGGGAGGATCTCGAGTTCAAAGCCAGCCTCAGCAACTTGACAATGCCCTAAGCCACATAGCAAGAGCCTGTCTCTAAATAAAATATAAAAAGGGCTGGGAATGTTGCTCAATGGTTAAGCACCTCCTGGGTTCAATCTCCCCAATACCCAAAAATAAATTTAAAAAGTGAGAGAGAGACAAATACAAGTTTGAAAGAAAGCATTCTCAAGTAAAATTATTTATATTTTCACTATCTAGAAGCAATATTTCTTATATTATCAACTACTACCTATATGTCAACTATTGTCTCCAAGGAGTTATTAATCATTTTAAAAGAATATTTGCAGACACCTGTACATTTCTGCTGCTATGATACAGCAATTAAGTTGGAAGTCATATATTAAAACATTTTGCTGATGGTTTTCTCAGACAGATCACTTATCTAATGATTGGGAAAAAATGTCACCCTTAGGGGAAAGCAATCCAGGGCCTTTGAGATTGCAGAGCTCTTCTCTCACATTGATGTCCTTTGAAATATATTTTTTTGCAGGAAACAACACTTATCAAAAAGCTATTTAAGAAGAACAGAACACTTAACAGACATAAAATTACTATGTTTTTATAAACATAGTAAACAAGATAAAAGAAGTAGAGTTTTAGGTCAATATTGTTTTTGTATCTCCTTTATATAAAGTGACCAGAAGGGAGGTTTATAAAAGTATACAATCGGTTAAACTTAAAGAATATCCAGACTGTTTCAGTTTTACAAATAATTTTAGAGGTGTTCAATTGCATAGACTCCATATTGATATCATAGAGAATATTTGAATTGTTTTTTCCTAGAAATGTCTGAACCCAAACTGGCCTCACATTTGAAACTCAAAGTAAATAAATAAATAAAAAACATTTTCCTTCACCCTGTAATACTGGGGGGGGGGGGG
>NW_026000026.1:33776360-33788871 GCF_001458135.2 Marmota marmota marmota
GGGGGGGGGGGGGAGTCATTTCATGCTTTTGAACACCAGTGTAGCATCTTGTGCAATAATGTAAGTTTGCTTGAACGAGGCCACTGAAAATAAGTAAGGTTGTTTCCACTTGAGTAGATTTCAGTGCATTGCAAAATATTGCCAGACTTTAATAGTCTAATCAGTTATCTTCATAGAGTAATTTTCAAATAAATAGGTAGGAAAGTTCAGTTATTTTCCCAGTGTTCAAACAATAGGAATTTACTTATTATTATGTGGAAAGACACTGATCACATATCATATATACCTTAATGTTCAGTTACATAATATTTAGATTATATATAAAATCTGAATAATGGTTAGAAATCAAAGAATGATAGAGATTTAAGTTGCTGGATTTATTTGATCTTAAAATGATTTTTCAAGTAAATCATAATTCAAGGTGGAGGATTAATAAATTTGTACAATAAGAACTTCATTTGAATCCTAACAAAGTCTTTATACCATTTATAAGTTATTCCTTTAAATTAAAATTTATGTAAAAATTTTTATAAACATAGTAAACAAGATAACAGTCCCTCAGTTACCTGCAGATACTATTATTTTTGGCATATGCCCTTTAGAATGTTTTCTATTCACATATTTTTACAAACCTTTGATACTCAAATACTTTAATATAATCGCAGAAATGCCTAATGAAATATCAGTGACATTTTTAATTTTATGTCTTTTGTTTTGAGGGAGGTATAATCATGTTACCCAGGATGACATCCTGGGTCTTGTGATCCTCCTGCCTCTATCTCCCAAGTAGCTGGGATTACAGGCATGTACCCACCTCACCCAGCTTATTTTTTTAAATATATACATAAAGAGGAAAAGTAAACATTCAGTATATGGATTAGAAATTATTATATAACAACATTAATGTCAAAATGCAATATTTGAACATGAGTTGTAGCAAGTCAGATAAGTGAAGAAAAAATAAATATAAAAAGCATTCACTGAACCAGGTGCAGTGGCACACACCTGTAATCCCAGTGACTTTAGAGACTGAGACAGGAATATTGCAAGTTCGAGGCCAGCCTCAGCAACTTAGTGAGGTCCTAAGCAACTTAGTGAGAATTGTCACAAAATAAAAAGTAACAAAGGACTGGAAATGTGGCTCACTGGTAAAATGCCTCTGGGTTCGATTCCTACTACAAAAAAAAAAAAATTTATAAAGCATTCTCTGAGTGCTTACCAAACACACTGACACATTAATGTATTAACTCAGTTGACTTATAAATATCTGTATGTCCTAATTACTACTCTTTTCATTTACCAGATGAGGAAACTTAGGCACTGAGACATTAAATTCCCTACCTAGTGCCACACAATTATTAAGAGAAAGGACTGAGATTGAAAACCAGGCAGTCTGACAGCACACTTATGTAACAAAAATCTATACCACATCCCATCACCTTACCTCCATAACAGAGTCGTAATTTTCTGGTAGCCTTTAGCAAGGACTGATTCTTCAGTACCAAGTTACACCAAGAGTTCATTTCCTCCGTGGAGAAATTGTGATCCACCACAGAGTACCTGCTCCAAGCCTCACTTGGCCATAAATTCTTATGTTCACAAGAATTCCCTACATTATATGTGTGTGTGCATCATGCACATTCAGGTGTGTGCTCTTTGCATAATGTTGATGTTGAGAAGGGAAAATTATTTGGTAACTCTAAAATTTATTTTATTCTAAGAGATCTATTTTTGGTATTGTCAGTTTCTTGTGTTTCTATGAGTGAACTGAAATGTATCTAAATTTATCTAGAACCATTTGCAAACATTTCTTAATTCATTATCTGGCACCAAGGGATTTGGTTATTTGAACAATGATAAGAATTTCACCAGTTCACAGGGCTTGACCGAATAAAGTCATGGGTATCTCTTAATTTCTCCAAGACAGATGCTTGACACTTTGTCCATAGTTTAAGAACTTGGCACTAAATTCAAGGATGAGGTTTACTGCTCATACTGGATTCTCTTTAAAATGAACCCCTGTCTTCTCCAATCTTCCTCATATAATGAGTTTGCAAAATATCAACAGTAATTTATAAAAGTCCTTGAACTTTATGTCAAACAATAAAGAAGAGAAAGTTTACTTTTTTTAGGAAATGTCCTTTAAAAAATGACACACCCCCTTCATTTATATACTATACAACTTTGGCATTGACAAAGCACTTATATTGGATGTCCTCGATAAAAATGGGCTTTACCTAGAACAAACATAGTAATCCCCATTTTAGAAGCGTCAATGACTTATCATAGTGGTTAGAGTGCTGGCCTAGTATCATTGGCTTATAAATTGAACAACTAGGGTCTTTTTACATAAGATATAAAGATAATACCATACATTCACTTGAAATGAGTCAATGATTGATTAAATTCAACTGCTTTAAAAAATCTCCTTCAAAATAATTTTTAATTTTTTTATTTATATGACAGAGAATGCATTACAATTCTTATTACATATATAGAGCACAAGTTTTCATATCTCTGGTTGTATACAAAGCATATTCACACCAATTTGTGTCTTCATACATGTACTTTGGATAATAATGTCCATCACATTCCACCATCATTTCTAACCCCATGCCCCCTCCCTTCCCCTCCCACCCCTCTGCCCTACCTAGAGTTCGTCTATTCCTCCCATGCTCCCCCTCCCTACCCCACTATGAATCAGCCTCCTTAAATCAGAGAAAACATTCGGCATTTGGTTTTTTGGGATTAACTAACTTCACTTAGCATTATCTTCTCTAACTCCATCCATTTACCTGCAAATACCATGATTTTATTCTCTTTTATTGCTGAGTAATATTCCATTGTGTATATATGCTACATTTTTTTTATCCATTCATCTATTGAAGGGCATCTAGGTTGGCTCCACAGTTTAGCTATTGTGAATTGTGCTGCTATAAACGTTGATGTGGCAGTGTCCTCCTTCATAATAATTTTTAAAAATTACAACAGGTTATAATGAAAGATTTATCTTTCCAGGGATGAATCCAGAAATTTGAAAATTGTAATCCATGCTATACCAAATAGCATAGGATTATAAAGTCATGACTCTCAATAAATGATAAAGGTTTACACTCTGCTCCAGAGCAGAACTTCTCAGTTTTACTGTGCATACAGTTCACCTGGCCATCCTGTTACAGCAGATTCATAATCAATAGATCTGTCAGGGGTCACAAAAGTCTGCATTTCTAATAAGCTTTCAGATGATACTTATGCGGCTGGTTCTTGGATCATATTTTGAGTAGCAAGACTCTCAAACTTGGGCATGTATCAGAATCACCTGGATGGCTTCTTAAAACAGAGATTAATAGGTCCCATACCAGAGTTTCCTATTCAATAGTTCTGGAGTGGATACGAGAATCTACATTTCCAAAAATTTGCAGTGTTGCGGTGCTGGCCCAGGCACCACACACTGAGAATCACTGCTATGGTGGCCCACTCCTGTCTCTTGCCAGTGTGCAACTCTCCCCGGATGTAACCCATGAATTCCATACACTCTAAAGTGTCAAGTTAGTCACAGGAACCTTGGAAGAACTCCTGGAGAAACCCTCTTCCCTGATAATATTTTAGAAGTTGTTATGTGAGTGATTGACCATAGTCTTTGCAAAATTTATTAATTTTCAAGGTCCATTTCCACGTGTATTTAAAAAATTGTGACTAAAGGTATAATTTTTCACTCTATTCCCAAGTAGACCTTGTCAGATTGTAATGTGCACACAGATCCCCTGGAGAATTTTGTCACAGCATTGATTCAGGTTCCATGGATGAATGTCGAAGTTAGTTGGTCTACTTTCTCTTTAGAGAGAAATATTTCTTTTAGAAGAGGAATCCATGATTTCTTTATAAACTGAAAAGAATTTATTTCTTCTGATTCCACTGGAACTCGATCAACATTCACAAAAACTTTTCAGTTCACCCCCTGAGTCTATGGGTCCTGCCTCCATGGAGTCAATCAACTGCTGATTAAAAATATTTTAAAAGTTGCACTGTAAAGAACATGTATAGATTTTTTAGTTGTTATTCCCTAAATAATGCAGTAAAACAGCTATTTACATAGTATCTGCATTATATTAGGTCTTATGAGTAATCTAGAGATGATTCAATGTGTGCAGGAGGATGTCGGTAAATTACAAGCAAAAACTACACCGGTTTTGTTTGTTTGTTTGTTTTATAAAGGAATTGAGTCTCCCTGATTTTTCTATTTGAGGGGTTCCTGGACCCAATCCCACACCCACACCAAGGCACAACTGTATATAACGCATGTGTAAAACAGTCAGCAGAGCTATTGTCGTTCACCTTCTAACATAGCTTTCTAAATAACCTAGTACAGTTCAGTCCACTGCAGATTCTCTAACTACAAACAGAAAAAGCAGGGTTTTCATTATTTATGTTCATTGATTTATTCATTTATGTAAAAATATGTTTTATATTTTAGCATAATATTTAGGTAGTTCTTGGTTTCTGGACCTTTCCATTAAAAACATATCTATTGCTTATAAAACAGCAGAAAAACTAAATGTGGATTGATTCTTTCATTCATTCATTCAATATAATGTTTTAACCCTATTATGTGCCAGTCACTATGCTGAATATTATGTAAATATATAATATATGATATATACAAAATATATAATAATATGATTTTATACATATGTAAATATATGTATTTATATATAATATATATATATATATATATATATATATATATCATGACGAGAGCTATCAGATGCTCTCATAGATCTTACAGTCTGCAGGAAGAAACTAACATTAGTAAAAATTCATCTACATATGGACTTGTAGTTCTCATTAATGGTTCAACAAAGAGATACGTGTGCATGCTGGTTATTTCTTTACATGATGATATGGCCATGCTAGGTTAAGAATCATTTTCAAGCTGGACAGAGTGGCACATGCCTGTAGTCCAGAGGCTTAGGAGGCTGAGGTAAGAGGATTGATTATAGTCAACCTCAGCAACTTAGCAAGGCCCTAAGCAACTTAATGAGACCCTGTTTCTAAATAAAATATTTTAAAAGGCTAGGGATATGAGTCAGTGGTTACGCACAACTGGATTCCATCCCTGGTACCAAAAAAAAAAAAAAAAAAAAAAAAGGAATCATTTGCAGCCATGATCTAGTTACTGCTGGAAGAACTTGCTGAAAAAAAATAATTTTACTTCTTAGGTGTTCATTCAAGTTTAAAAAAAAAAAAAAAAAACTCCTAGGCACACTGGCATATGCCTTTGATCCCAGCTACTGGGAGGCTGAGATAGGAGGACTACAAGCCTGGGGCCAGCCTCAGCAACTTAGCAAGACCCTGTCTCCAAAAAAAGAAAAAAAAAAGAATTGGGGGTATACCTGAATGAGAAAGTGCCCCTGGGTTCAATACCTCCTTGCTTCTAGTTGTAGACTCTCCAAAATATACACATCTTCACAAATTCATGAAAATTTGAGAACATACATAAATGTTGAAAGAACTGTCATCTATCCATCATTCAGATTTCATAATTAAAGTATTGATACATTCCCCTTACCACATATAAATCCCTCTATCCATTTATCAGTTCATCTTACTTTTAATGCCTTTCAAAGTAGGTGGCAAACCATTATATACCTCACTCCTAAACATCGGAGAACACATATACCAGGACAATTTTTTTTAAAAAAGAATAAGCCTGTATTTCTTTGAAATGTAAGATGGATACATTATCTAAATTTATTCAGATAATAAAAATTTAAGGCACAAATTGTACATGTTTGGGAAAGATCTTTCTTGAGGGAAATTTTGAATCTAACAAAATCACAGCCATTGTATACATCTGTACTGATTAGGTTCTGCATCATGAAATACGAGTCTCATCCAAAATATTCTTAAAGAAAACTGATGATCTTTTCTCTTACCATCTGGTGACCAGATTAAGATACCATCATCTTAACTAGTTACATGAAAGGGGCTATACCTTTCAGATGACTCAGGCAAAGCCAGCGTCCTCAAATACCTCAAATTGCTGAGTCACACATCTGGTATTTGGAAGACACTTTACTTAACATGCTAACTACTCTATTAAATTCTCCAAATGCTCAGTCTTGTCAGCTTGATCATCAGATCCAAATGGTCAGTACCCAGGATGGCAGTCTTTATAAATCAGCATTAAAAACCTTAAAAAAATGGCCTTTTCAGTTATCATTTTACTAGTTCACATATATTTTCAAGACACTTTTTTTTCATTTTCAAACTAAGAATCTTTTTATAAAAATTTTTAATTTTAAAAAGCCAATTTTGCCTTGGTTTAAAGAAAAACATTGCAATAATTTTTCAATAATTTCATTTGGCCACTAGAGGGCAGGGGTTCCCTTCTGCTTTGGTTCACTTTGTGCTTTTTTCCCCACTAGCTAAAATGCAAGATTTAGTTAGGGAAACTGATATCCCATCTTCTGAACTTTATTTCCTGGTAATTTGTTTCCAAGAGTCTTTCAAATATTAATTATTATCTAAGAGTCTTTCAAATATTAATAAAACACATTTCTGGTTCTTTTGTTATCATAATTTCCACTACTATATGAAAGTATTTTGTGCTTATTTTATTTAAACTCACAAAAGTGAATATTTAGGAAAGCCTGGGAAATAAAGTCACAAGTGTTGATTTCTTCTGATTCTTTGAGTGGGACAAGGAATTTGACATTTACATCTCTGCTCACATACCCATATGTTGAGAATTATTCTACATTTCAATCATATCAAAAAGTTAAATTATAGTAATTATATTACTATAGGTGCTTTTTCATTTTGCAGATCTTACATTTAATCATTTTATTGACTTTAACTTTTTACATAAGAATGCCTTTTTAGTGCAACAAAGCAATCTTTTTGAGAATTATGTTCATGTTTATATGAAAATGAGTTAACATTTTACTAATTCACTTATATTTTCAATTACGTTATTCCTGTGGTTCCTTATGTTGCTATTCTCATAGAATATAGAGTGAAGTACTAGTTTAAAGATTTAGGATTTAGATGACAGCACACATTCAAATACCAGTTCTCCTGAACTCTGGCAAATTACATAACTTTTAATTGTTTAGTAAAGACTTTTAATAATATCTCCAACTTCTTTACTTTATAATGGTGCTGAGACTGGGGCCCACCAACTGCCTGAGATAGGGCCATAATAGTATCTAGCACAAGGTGATCTACCTCTGCTTTTATTACCAACTGCCATTAGGTAAATGTAATCAATTAAAATTTAAATACACAGCCCTTAGCAAAAAGCTTCAAATATTAGTCTGATATTTGCTATCATAGGTTTTCACTCAATAACATATAAAACTTGTCTCCAGAAAAACCATAAGAAGCCCTTTATAAGGTTCCAACTACACAAGGACCGACCCCCCAAAACAAAAAAAATTCCTTAGCCCAGCATTTAATATCCATGCTCCTTACCTGCCTTCTTCCTTCCACCTTTGTGGCCAGGGGACATTGGGGACTATGGTGAACTGCAGAAGGTTGCTTCCTGGCCCACTGCGTTTCCCAAGCATCCCTGTCCCTTTAGGATAGCTAAGGACACATTGCTTGCCCTGACAGTCTCAGGATTCTAGGCAAATCCTGCCTAGAATCTTAACAGTGGGTATAGTTTGGCAGCTTCAGGACCTAATGTGGTCTGAAGATGTGCTTTCTCTGGCCTCTCGGTGATTGGAAATAGTGAGAGTTCATATACAAATCTAGTTTTCCAGTTTTTTGTTTTTTGTTTTCTTTCTAAACCTGGGTAGCAATAGGCTGAATCTGAGTTAACAACTGCCACATTTGTAGGAGATCTCTTTCCAGCTTTGGGTGGTGCTGCATTAAATCTAGTCCACTTTGCTTATCAACTGCCTATTCAAAATATGTTGTGAATAGTGCCCCTGGGTCTGTGTGGTGCAGCCTATGCTGTCTGCAGGCATTATCAGGTGTGACTCTCAACTAAGCATTTCTTCAGATGTAGGGGCCACCTTCCTTCTTTGCTGGCAAAGTAACTAGTATTGTGAACATGGGCCCCACCTTCATGGGGTCCGGGGGCTAGGAAGCTTTGGCCCTACTGTGTTCAAGCCAAGAGACAAAGGCTAGCCATTAACTTTGCTAACAACCCAGTAGTCAGTCTGATGCTCCCTTGGCTTCATCAGTGCAGCATAAATGCATTTCTTTTATGAATTTTGTGGTCAACCATCTATTCTTTTTCAGACTTCTCCAGGGCCATCCATAAACCCAGGCAGGTCAAGAACCTAAATGAGAAAGGAGGGAATAAATCCCATAAGGCAGAGAAACTTTTCAGTTCTAGCCCAGTGTGGGTGTAGAGGTCCAGTGTTGCCAAATATGATTGTTTAAGAGAAACAAGAAATCCATTTTCTAAAATTAAAACCTGCGTTGAAAAGTTTGGTAACATTGGGTGAGCCAATAAAAACACAGTCCACACCCTGCATTTGGACCAGGAGCCACGTGTTCACAATGTCTGCTGACCAAAGAATACACAGTCCTTCCATTCGGCATATGATTCTAGGAGAATTTTCCTGATGAGTGTTAACTAAATAAAGTGATCATGCTGAAAGTTACCAATAGAAGCAGCCATTTTCAAAGGACAGAGCTCTCTACACAGGCTACCTACGTTACTTGTTTAGGCTCCAGGCTTCCTTCTAAATGTCCCTCCACAAGTACCAAGGCTCCCCTCTTCTACCTCAGTGCCACCAGCCCGAACACCCATGGTTTGTAGGCAGCGATTATTTGTTGACTTAAAGTAAGTTTTGCCATTATGGAAAGCTGTCTGGCACTCATGTTTTAAAGATGCTTTGGGGGATGGATTAAAAAAAAACACTTGCAACAGTCAGCATCACTATTTTCATCTTTATCTTACCTTTGATGAAAGTGTTTCCATATGACAGTCTGTTATCTGTAATGACATACCAAAATGTCACAATGTTGGGCTTCCAATGCCTTCTGGAAAAATATATTTCCTAACATGTTTTGTAAATGGAGTACAAAGTAGAACATCAGAATAACCTCATTGTCGGTAAAACCTGCCACAAACTCAGAAGGATAGTCTAATGAAAAGCCACAGTGTTCACAGTATTGACAAGCATCACTTAATAGTGCGTAATGAGGAAGGCAATTATTTTATCAGGATTAGCATTTATTCAGCAATCATTTATTAAGTGGTTATGGTATATAGCTGTTGGAGTGAGTGGAATGGAGATTTCATAAGCATTCATGCATTTATTAGTATCCATGGATGGTGTTGCATAAACATAAATGTTTTATTTACTGAGCACACACATATTTGCTCTGTACCAGGAAACATTCTAAAGACTTCATAAATATTAACCTATTTGCTCCCCTAAACAGCCTTGCATGATCAATAATATTATGATCCCCAATATTTGTATATCCTTTATCTATAGAAACAGAGACACTGAGAATAAGTGACTCGCCCAGTATCATTTAATTCACTTCATCACTTAATCACCACTAGGAAGTGGCAGAGCCAGAATTCCAAGCCAGGCAGGTCTAGCTCCAAAATCTGTGCTCTTTTTATTTACCACATCAATTAGTTATTTACATAAAACAAAACAATCCCCGAATTGAGTGGCTTACTTTATGAACTACTTACTACTCTTCTTGAGCAGTTTGTTCAGAGGGGCACCTCTGCTGATCTGGACTAGTCTCAGCATATCTTACAGATTCTCTGATGTGAATTTCTGATGAATAAACTGTGGACAGCTGAGACTGGCTAGTCTAAGACATTTCAGCCAGAAGGGCTGAGATGCCCTACACAGCATCTCTCATCTCCATTGCTCTAGTGGAGAGGGTCTGAGAAAGAGCAGAGGAAATCACATGTGTCTTTATGATCCTCTGCTTGTGTGGAGTTTGCTACTACTCTCTTGTGTGTTTTTGCTTTGTGATACTGGAGTTTGAACCTGGGGTGCTTTCCCACTGAGACCCATCCCTCAGGGTCTTGCTAAGTTGCTGAGGTTAGCCTTGAGCTACTATCATGGTTGATGAAAACAAACCACAGGGTCAGTTCTAGAGACAATGAGGAAGGACACTATGAAAGGGTCTGAATAACTGAGCCTTTAATTCCGTCAACCTGCCACGAATATGACTCCACACTATTCTACATTTGTCTTTCTTCCCAGTTAAAAATTAGATATTTTAGACTCCAAATGAGTTGTTGAGAACACTGTAACACCACGCCTTGTTGGTTTAGGAAGGTAATACAAGTATAATAGGAACAGTAGAAAATGAAAGGCTCTTTATGATTTTAGGCTGATCCTGGGGAAACACCAACAGAGACTCCAAGTGAAACCAGGACGACTCCCTCAGAAAATGGGGTGAATCACACTACATCCCTGGCACCCAAACCACCTTCCCAGGCTCTGCACAGCCAACCTGCTCCAGGTAAGCGATATGAAAGCAGAGCTGCACCAGGTAATAAAGAGTGAAAAGCTTATGGTGCCACTGAAGGGGGCAGCGTGGTTCGGGTGGCTGTGTGATTTCAAGTGCAAAAAGCAGCACAGACCTGCGTGAAGAGTGGATGGGTGAATGCATGCATGCCAAGAGGACTCAAGGGCTCATGGGTTCCGCTGGCCACTTGAAACTCCCCCAGGTTTCCTGTGTCTTTATTAGTGGTGGCAATATGATCCGTCTGCTGGCAGGGTTTGTGAAGAGTTCTTCAAGCAACTTATAAGCAACTCTGCTTTAGAAACACGTTCTCAGTCGTACTTTATTAAGTCTCTGCCAAGATCTCCTTTCCCTTACTCCAGCTTGCTTTTCAGTGCCCTTGAGTGTCTACCATGTACTGTGCACCCTGCTTAGTAGGGTGCATTATATTATCACACCCTCACACCAAGCCCCTATGAAGAGATTCTATTATTGTCTCCATTTTGCCGATGAATAAACTGCAATTTTTAGGTGATACAGTATCTCCTTAACCTGTGGAAACCTATGGCAAGACAGACACAGTTCCTAATAGTTTTTGTGGATACTCCAACCAAAGCTACGCTCAAGTCACCTTTCTCAGAAAAATCCTTTGATTTCTCTGCAGCTCACTTGACCTTTAATCTTACACGGGTTTATGTAATCATCTCTCATTGTTATGTATGTCCTGTTTCTGGTAATAGAAGGTGAGCTTCCTAGGATAAGCTTCATTTGGGTCCTTGCTTTGTATGTCACAGTGATGAAGGCTGGTGTGTGCCAGTATTTGACTTGTTAAACTTGATATTTTAAAATAATTTGATGAACAGAAAATGCTTTTTAATTGGCATAGAATACATGGCAGAAATTCTCCCTTTTCCCGAAAGTCACCATGTGGCAAGATCATGGTGCAACGTTCAAAAAACTGGGACATTAACACTGACACAATACTCTGAGATGAACTGTGGACCTCGTTTGAACTTTGGCTGCTTTCCACTAATGTCCTTTAGCTATCCCAGATTCTAACTCGGGATCCCACATTGTACTTATAAGTCTTCTTAGTCTCCTTTAATCTATGGCAAACCCTAGTGTTTCCTGGTTTTGATAGCCTTGATCATTTTGAAGAATTCTAATATTATTTTGTAAAATTCCCCCCATTTGAGTTGCCTAGATATATTCTCCTGAATAGACTGAGTCCTGAACTTTTAGGCAAGACCACCACAGAAGTTATGCTGTGTCCTTCTCTGTTCAGCATATCAGGGGTGTGATGTTAATATGTCCCATCTGCCACAATGTGGGAGCACTTGGTTCAGTTATTTTCTCCATGGAAAGTTAAGATTTCTGCTCTTTGATTGCCAAGGGAAGATTCTTTGAGACTATGCAAATATCCTGTTCATCCTTAAATTTTGGCAGCTGATCCATAAATGGATCTAACCTGCAAGTGCTCAGCTTTTGATTTTTAAAAGACCACTTGTCAACTTGTCATTCCTTATTTGCCCAAAAGGTGGCATTAGCACTCCCTAAATGGAATTTGTTGTTTTGATCCAGGTGAAGGGTTCTTTTCTCTCCCTATATGTGAATGAAGCAGCTATATAATTTCACATATAATTAGGTTTGTCTCAAAATTACAAAACAAAGACTTTTTGGAGTAATCTTGTTACAAATAATTTTCTACCATCATTTTTCATTCTTAGAAACTTAGAACCAAGGACTCAAAAACTTAGAATCAAGGACCAAACTTTTTGAAGGTTATTTACTTTGCCTTTGTATTGCAGGTTCTGTCAAGGCTCCTGCCAAAACAGAAGATCTTATTCAGAGCGTCCTAACAGGTAAATACCACCCTTCCCCCACCCCAAGCTCCATGGAATTTTGTAGGTGAATATTAGACACTATAAGTATTTAGAGAATCAATTTACATTTTTCTCTGAAAAATGAGATCACTAATATTTCTTCTTTTAAAAAAGATCTAATATTTCTTCTTTAAAAAAAAAAATATATATATATATATATATATATATATATATATATATATATATGC
>NW_026000026.1:33788890-33801720 GCF_001458135.2 Marmota marmota marmota
TATATATATATATATATATATATGCCACATTACATGATGTAATCAGAGAGAAATAACCATAGTTAGTAAATAGGACCTTACTGGCATAAAAGTAATATATATTTTTTACAAGATAGCTATTTCAGAATCAAAGAATAGATTCCTACTGGGTGTGGCCCTGTGAACAGTAATGCATTTCTTCCTAAAATGCCGAAAATTAACTATGTTTTAGATATGCAGAATGTCACCCATTGGTGACCATAAAATGCATGGTGTTTAAGAACCGTGATACAGCTTAAAATCATTTTAAATTTGGTTAGTTTTACCTAAACTAGTGGTCCTAGAATCAATATAAGCTTTCTTCAATACAATTTTCAATAAGTTGTAGAGTCCTAAAAATATTTAAAATATTTGGTCCAATACACAACAGAAATGTACAAGCACATTCACCCAAAAGAGCACCTGGGTAAGAGCCAAATGTCTACAACCAGAAGGATGTAAGATCCATGAATAAGTTGTAACATATTGACAATATAGAATAGGATACAGTCATGAGAAAGTCACACACACTGATGTGGATAACACTCCTAAGTATAATGCAGAAAACAAAAGATTGGCAAAATCCATTCATGCCATTAGAAACCCAGAATTGGGTTATACCTGGTAAGGGCAGGAACCACAAAGAAGGTGTCTGGAGTGCTGGCGATATTCTGATTTTTCACGTTGGTGATGGTATTTGAAGCATGTTAACTTTATGAAAATACACAGGGCTGTGTATTTAGGATTGATGTACTTTTCTGTAAGCATTCATATTTCACAAAAATACACAAAATATGCATGGAAAAATTACTTGAGGAGTACATTAGAAGCAAACAAAATATCTTAAAAGTCTTAGTTCCATAGAAAACAGTATCACATTGATGCTTAAAATAAGTATCCAGTGTTTTTCAAGAATACATTAATGTGCTGGGCCAGGTGGAGCACACCTGTAATCCCAGTGGCACGGGAGGCTAAGGCAGGAGGAGAGGAAATTCAATGCCAGCCTCAGCAACTTTGTGAGGCCATAAGCAACTTAGCAAGACCCTATTTCTTTTTTTTAATTTTATTTATTTATTTATTTTTTAATTTTTTATTGTTGGTTGTTCAAAACATTACAAATTTCTTGATATATCATATTTCACACTTTGATTCAAGTGGGTTATGAACTCCCATTTTTACCCCATATACAGATTGCAGAATTACATCAGTTACACATCCATTGATTTACATATTGCCATACTAGTGTCTGTTGTGTTCTGCTGCCTTTCCTATCCTCTACTATCCCCCCTCCCCTCCCCTCCCCTCCCCTCTTCTCTCTCTACCCCCTCTACTGTCATTCATTTCTCCCCCTTGTATTATTTTTCCCTTTCCCCTCACTTCCTCTTGTATGTACTTTTGTATAACCCTGAGGGTCTCCTTCCATTTCCATGCAATTTCCCTTCTCTCTCCCTTTCCCTCCCACCTCTCATCCCTGTTTAATGTTAATCTTCTTCTCATGCTCTTCGTCCCTACTCTGTTCTTAGTTACTCTCCTTATATCAAAGAAGACATTTGGCATTTGTTTTTTAGGGATTGGCTAGCTTCACTTAGCATAATCTGCTCTAATGCCATCCATTTCCCTGCAAATTCTATGATTTTGAGCAAGACCCTATTTCAAAATAAAAATTAAAAGGCTGGGGATGTGACTCAGTGGTTAAGCACCTCTGGATTCAAATTCCAGTTCCCCCAAAATTAAAAATACATAAATGCATAGACAAAATACAATGGTCTGTGGCAATGTATTAGCCTTATTATGTCTTGGTGACTCATTCAGAAGGAATGTTTGTGTCTATATAAATGGACATTACCTTTATACTTTAGAATGTGTCATAGGAATAGCCTTCTATCTACATACTTTAAATATATATTTTTTATTTGTTTTTATTTTTTTTATTTTAGAGATCAAACCCAGAAATAGGCCATATCTCCAGCCCATTTTTCGATTTTTTTTTTTTTTTGTATTTTGAGGCAGGGTCTTTCTAAGTTGCTTAGCATCTCACTATAAGTTGCTAAGTCTGGCTTTGAACTCATGATCCTCCTGCCTCAGCCTTCTAAGTACTGGGATACAGGTACTCACCACTGTACCCAACTATAATACAGAATTTTATGTGAAAATTTTATCAAAAGTTGGAGCTCCTTTTTTAAACCATTCATAGCTGATACGCTGCGAATTATTTTTAAGGAAATGGGGTTGAATCTATTTCCCAAAATGCAGCAATTCCTTGGGATTATAAATTCTTAATGTGATATCTTACCATGATGAGTCAGTTTGGACATGAAGGAAACCATTAAATAAATGTACCTGGTTTTCTCCATGGCTTCTATCTCAAAAAAAAAATTTTTTAAATAAAAAATGTTAAGAGAATAGACACATTTAAGGGAAGGAAGTGTATTTCAACTACTTAAAGATTTGAGCATTTAGGAACATAAATTATTGTTCTGATTTTAGTGTTTATCCACTCGGCATATCATTTTCTATTCAGGTCTGTTGTTATTCATGGCATATATTATTTCTGAATCTCTTGACATTTCTAAATATTTATGGTAACATTTTTTTTTGTTCCCCAAAGCAAAAAGTTCAGATCAAAGGATGGAAATATGTAAACTTTGACTTAATCTAGGTCCAAGTCAATGATAATTCACTGAAGCTAAGACTCCATCAATTGAAAGACACCCATTGTTCATATATTGCTAAGAAAGAAGAATCCTGCAAAATTTTGGCAGCCCATTGACCATAAGTAGTATTTTTATTTCAGAAATGTGAACATATTTTTAAAATGCAGATTCTAGAATCTATGAAATATGTCAGCGAAGTACAGATTGTTTTAAGGTCAGGCTCTTTCCTAATAAATGTTTCCTCAACATTGAATATGATGCTATATAGGCTGGCACTAACCCTTGGGATGCCTGCCTGCAAACTAAATTAAAGGGTGCTCCCTTGAGACATCTTACTGCTGGATACTGTTGAGATACCTGTACAGATGTATGGTGTCTTTACTGTGAGTGGTCCCCCATAGAGATGGCACTAAGGAATCTGCATAATTATTTACTGAGCCTCTATGGACACAATGTCAAAAGCTGTTAAGCACTTTCTGTGAATTCTTTCATTTCACTATAAAGTAGTACAAGTGTTTTAAATCCTTGAAGTGGCTGCCATGGGTGTCCTGCCCAGATTTCCCACACATCTGGTGTACCATGTCCCAGCTGTGGGAGGGGTTGGCTGCAATAGCCTTCCCTGTCTTTGCCAAATTGCCCTCAGCCCAAAGGAAGACCCTGGTCCAGAAGATTATGCCACTGCCCACAGACTATACAAAGATGTGAGAAACTGACCCTCTTGCTTAAGAGGAGACTGAGCCTGGGGGACAATCCACCCTCCTGAGCTTCCCTGGGATCAGGCAGAAGCTCAACAGCAGCTGAGACACATCCTTGTTCAGCTGCTGCCCCTGCCCTATGTGCCTGCTTCATCTCCCTCCCCTGGGACGCCTTTAGTCAGTCACATGAACCTGAATATTCCCTTGTGGGCTCAGCCTCTAAGGAATCCCAACTTAAAATAAAATAAAATACAAATGAAGAGAAGTTGGTAACCCAGCCATGAATTAGCAGGAGATAGAGACAGACTAAAACCTGGATCTATTTGGCATCTGACTTTACTCTTAAGCTTCAGTTGGCCAAGATCAGACAGCTGTCGCTCACAGAGCAGGTTGCTGCTCCTCTGTACCGTCATTCCTTCCTGTCCCTTAGCTCTTATGCTCCTTGGTTGCAGAAGTGGAAGCACAGACGATTGAAGAGCTAAAGCAACAGAAATCATTCGTGAAACTTCAAAAGAAGCACTACAAAGAAATGAAAGACCTGGTGAAGAGACACCACAAGAAAACTACTGACCTGATCAAAGAACACACTACAAAATATAATGAGATTCAGAATGACTACTTGAGAAGGAGGGCAGCTCTGGAGAAGTCAGCCAAAAAGGACAGCAAGAAAAAGTGAGTTAAACGAGTATCTGTTTTACCACATGAAGAGTCAATTCCAAGGCTTGCTGATGTTGTGTTTTTAATGCCATATTGTGTATTTATCCCACCACCAAAAAAGAAAAGCCACCAAGCACTTTCCATTCTCTATAACTCTTTTTTTTTTTTTTGAGGGGGGACCAAGAATTGCCAGGGGCACTTAACCACTGAGCCATATCCCTGGCCCTTTTCATGTTTTTTGCTTAGAGACAGAGTCTCACTAAGTTGCTTAGAGCCTTGCTAAATTGCTGAGGCTGGCTTTGAACACGTGATCTTCCTGCCTCAGCCTCCCAATCCGCAAACAGCTCCATTCTGTATGGTTTTTGAGTCACTTTTGCTTGTGGAAAGAACTTACTGATTTTTTTCTTTTATCATTCTCCCCCTCCAACGCCCCCTTCACCTCCAAGAGATGGGGCCTAGCTCTGTTGCTCAAGCTGTTTCTCAACTCCCGGACTCAATTGATCTTCCTGTCCCAGCCTCCCAAGCAGCTGGGACTATAGGTGCAGAGTAGCAGGCTCAGCTGTGACTTTCTTTATTTAGCTGAATTCTTAGAATAGACATCAAGTTTTCCTTTAGTTCTTTCTGCTCATGGACCTAATCCCAGTTGACTGACTGCCTATATTACAGCTGCCAATCTGGCAGGTATAAAAAAAAAAAATGGCCTTCTGTCCCTAGAACCTATTTGAAGAGGCAGCTTGTCTTAGAGAAAACAGAAGCCTCAATTCTTGTAGCCCTATCTCGCATAATGCCCTGCATTATGTTTGGGACCGGGGTCCCCACAGCCTCATGTACCCAGAGCTTGATGGGAGAAGCATTTCCTCACACAGGCATTCAGCTAATATTTATTTAATGCATATTATATCCTGGGGACTCAGTAATGAATATAACCTGCACAATTTTCACCCTCAAGTAGCTAATGAGGTAATATGGGAAATATAAGCAATTAACAACGAATACCCCAAATAATTTCAGACTGTGATGAATACTATCAAGAAAAGGATAATGTGATAGAGATTAGCTTGGGATAGGAGAGCTCTTCTGACATGTCAATCTGTAAAGAGGTGATACGTAAAGAATAAATCATAGCCAACTATGTAAGGGATGAGGGAGAATTATTCCATGCTGAGGGAACAGACAATGCAAAGGCCCTTTGGCAGGGGAAAAAAATGGATTTGTTCCAAGAACTCTAAATTTGGCAAAGTAGGTGAGACAGAGTAAAAAATGGGTAGAGTGAAACAAGATGAGGTCTGGGAAATTGGAGAGAGAATCATACCACTGGGTTTCTCAGAGTTTGTATGAATAATCCAGAATTTATGTAAGTGCAATACAAATCCACTGGAAAAAAAATAAGTGGAATTGTTGTGTCTAACTAATATTCTCCAAAAATGATTCCAGCTGTTGAATGAAAGAGAGATCCTTAGCTGGCCTTCTCAGATAGATACAGTCACCAGGGATCTTCTTAGTCACAGGCTCTGATGTAGCAGGTCCAAGGTGGGTGATGCTGTTGCTGCTGGTCGATGGATAAAATTCAAAGTGAGGACTGGGTGTGGGAGCCAGGTGACCAGTAGGGAAACATTTTCATGAATCCAGCCAAGTGATGTCATATAATGGTTTGGTTTAGGATGATGTGGTAGACATGGAGAGAATAGATGGATAGCTGACTTTAAGAGGAGCCTAGGATATGGGGTCGGAAACTTGGAGGAAACCAATCCATGTGGAGAAGAAAACTCATGCGGTCACTCCAGGCTAAATCTATTCACGGACTTTTATCTAGACCAGACCGATATATACACATGAGGTACATGAGAATCGCTCAGAGAGCTTGCTCAAAGACAGGCTTCTGAGCCTCAACACAGAGTGCTGTCACATGGGCCTTGGGTGGAGTCTGAGCTTATGAATTTTCTAACAAGCTGCCAGGGTTTGTCAATGCGACTGGTCCAGACACTTGCCATTGATGGCCCTGGTCTAGCATCCTTCAAAGTCATTTAAAAAATAGAAGGGTGGCCTAAAGGGCTCGTTGGGTCCAGTCTCTGTCTACCTTCCCATCCTTAATCCCCAGTGCCCCATACAAAACCCTGTAGCTCCTACTTAGATCCCACCATGATAAAAGAGGGAATTAGGATTCTCCTGCATAATGGACTTTCTAAAATTGCAAATCTCTGCCATGAAGGCTGCAAGCCCTACCTCTAAACTCCAACCAAGGTATGTGCCAGCTGTCAGAATCCCAATTTTTGGATTATTGATTTCCATATGAATTTCAAAATATCATTTGCTCTTAGAATTCCACTTTGGGTTGGTATCATAGCTTACCCCAGACTTGGTGGACACTAGTATGACCGACCACACAGAGATTTCTCTTTTTACCTTTGGTAAGGGGCTGCTTCCAGTCCTAGACAAGCCCCTCTACTACGTGTCAAGGAAGATCCAGGCGTGTAGGCTCTATTGGGTTCCTACAACTGCCATGCGCCACTAACTCTGTTGGGTTCCTACGACTGCCATGCACCACTACCTTAAAATAAATATATTGCTTCACAGTTCTGGAGCCTAGAAATCCAAAATCAAGGTACCAGCAGGTACCTTTTCTGAAAGGCCTAGGGGAGGAGCTTTCCTTAACTCTTCTAGCTTTTGGTGGTTGTGAGAAATACCTGACATACCTTGGCTTATAGATTCTCTTTGCACAGGCGTGACTTAGGATAAGGTAATAATTTCCTTATTACCTTAATTTCCAAATAAGGTAATAAACTGAGCTTCTGGGAAGGACATGAAGTTAGAGGGGACACCATTCCACCTAGAACAAGTCCGGAGCATTTATACGCACTGTCCCATGTATTTCCCACAGCAGCACCATGAAGTAGATACAGCCATCACCCACCCTGGACAAGCAAGGACCTGAAGTTCAGTAAAATGGTGCCCCCACCAGTAGCACATGCAACACACAAGGCTGCAGTCAGAGTGCAGCCATAGCATGGTACCCACCCCCACCTTGCCAAGAGCCCACCTGTGTCTATGAAATAATAGATCTGGAACCTGCATCTCTGCAGGCATGTGACTGCTTCCTGGAAGTGTTTCTAGAGTCCTACAAAGGACTTGGAATCTTTATAACTGCCTTTCCTTCAGTGTCTTACATCATGAATGGATACATGAAATAAAAATACCCAAATAAACAAATTTATTTATCAACTATCCTGTAAGGTCCAAAGTTATTCTTCTAAGTTTAGATTCCTGGAATGTCTTTGAACATCCTATGCAGGCTTGTAGTATGAATTTATTGACAATGAATAATATTTTGCAAAGTGTAGCTCTCTAATCAATAAGGTTCATTTTTACATACAAATATTCAAAATTTAATAATTAGGGAAATGGAAATAAAAATGCATTACCTTAAATTTTATTTTTGTCCTTTTGGGACACAAATAATCTTCATCTTTCTGAGCGTTTATTGAACTAAATATCAAAAATATTTATAACACTAACAGAATATTGTGAAAGGCATTGTACTAAAATCTTTGTAAACATTCACTCACACCATTTTAAAAGTAAAATGTTATTTGTGATATTAAAATATATAGTTTAGGAGATTTATCATTTCCAAAGGCAAACATATCTTTTCAATTTCAATATATATTTGGTATTTTAATGAATTATACATCACAGAGGTGAAAAAATCTTTTAAATTATTTAAAATTATCTCTCCACTTCATTCTCTGTAATTACAGTGTACAAATTACTGTAACCAGATACCCTGAATTTCCATATATTGGCTAATGAATGAACATAATATGGTCAAAGATAATCCACTGATCTGCACAGCCCTAGGAAATCATATGTGGAGTTAACTGTGCAGTTATTCAAAGCTTTCTGGGAAACATCGTCATTGACTTTCTCATTAAAGAGTCTCTCAGGGGCTTGACTTATAATAATCTCCCCTGAGAAATAAAGCTTTGTTCTTTAACTGAAAATGTGATAAATCAACCTGCAACTGCATGAGCATGTGAGCCAGGAATAAGGCAGGCAGCATTCCATCCTTCCTTTCCACCCTTGTTGAATCATCTTATTTTGATGCCAGGCCGGTGATAGAGGTAAGATGCATGTTTTAGATCCATATTGTGACATATGACGTAATGGGTGCCTCACTTGAAAGCACAATCAAAGTGCAATACTTGAGATTTAAAAAGTAACAAAATCATCTTTCTTTAGAGCTGGAACAGACTTAGAAGCCATCTAGGTGAAATTTATCACTTCTTCAAGGAGGAAGTTAAATGCTAAAGACATTAACATTTACCTGCAATTACAAAGCTGGTATAGGCAAAGTGTGGCCTAAGACATCTCCAAAATTTCTCCTTTAGTGATATGTGCATATATGTTTGCTTATTCACTTATTTACTTTAAGTCACATTTTGTAAGCTTCCAATAGAGTATCAAAATAGCATCATAGGTGACATGTATGTAAAAATCCTACAAAAATAAAAAAACAGTACACACTCCCATACACACATGAACAAACTGAACTTTCAAACTATTACCTAGATCTTTGCTGCTGTCCACATGTTGACTATTGAACTCTTGAAAATGGCTCACCTGGGCAAGGGGCACAGCTCAGTGGTAGAGCAGGTAGAGCTTATGCAAGGCCCTGGGTTCCATCCCCAGCAACAATAATTAAAATGTGGCTTGTCAATATTGAGATATTATGTAATAGAAAAATTCACACCACATTTCTAAGGGTATAATATCAAATAGATCCTTTAATTGTATGTTGAGTTTATAATATTTTAGATGTATTAGATTAAATAAAATATACTGTATTTTATACTGTTTATTTATTTGTTAATTTGCTTACTTATTGATTTATTTTGGTGGTGCTAGGGCCTGATCCCAGGGCTTTGTGAATGCTAGATCAATGCTCTACCACTGAGCTACAGCACAACCCCTCACTTATTATTACTTTTTAAGGAGGTTACTAAAAGTTTTAAATTACATGGAAAAATATCATGTGTAGCTCACATTGTGTTTCCACTGGACAGTACAACCCATTTAATGTAATTTCTGTCCTTGAACACTGAATTAACCTCTTAGTCTCTGAGAAAAGGAAATAAGGATCAGATAGTTCTCCTCATCTGATTAAGGGAAACTTACTTATTCTTTCAAGAGAGACAAATGTTTCCCAGGACTAAATTACCATAGAATCTATTTCATGCATCTTATATAAGCAGCATTTGGGAATAATGCCTTCAACCCTGTTTTTACAGAAGATGCGGAAACATTGTTCACCTAGATGTGTTTATATACTATTCCTTCAAAAAACAACAACAAAAAAAAAATCATCAAGTACATACTATTTAAAGATACATTAGAAGAAACAAAGCCACCAAGGTCTTGGTTATGTCTCTCTGCCATCTCCTTTATTTCGTGATAAAATCCTGAAAATACCTTGGAATAACAAATCGGCATTATGTCCATTAGATTATTTTCTTACTCAAATTATCCATTGTCTCAATTGAGCTTTCCGTATAATGTGCAGAACAGTTCACTCAAAGATAATCTTTTTTCAGACATGGCTTGCGATGATACTGTGCTCTTGTGAAAGGCACAGGTATTGTCTGTCTGTGTCTCCCAGGGATGCTTGTCCACAGGCAGGTATACTGCAGCACCCCTATGCTGTGTCCTTGGGCAAACTGTCTCACTGAGATCCCGGGTCCTCACATAATTCTGGAGAGGATCATGCCTAAATAGCAAGCTGTTGTGAGTGCTCCTGGCACATGTTGAGTAGTCAGTAAATGAGAGTTGCCTCTGCTGTGGTTCTTGCAGCTGATTGAAGAAACACTTTTACGTTCTGGCTATACTGACTTCCAACTACACAAGATGATAAATGTAACTTATGCTCATGCCAAAATGGCAGCCATCTCAGAAAATTCAATGCTAGTATCCATGAGTTTGGGAGAGTGGTGTACTCATTTAGCATTGCACATAAAAAAAGAAAATTTGGGGAGAGTTCTGAATCTTTTATTTGGCTAAGTAAGATCTTATCACCAGCTTCCTGTGGGGCCAATGATGCTAAGCTAATTTAAAGAAAATTAGTAACGGAATTAGTAACAGCTGATTCTAAGAAACATTCTCTTCCTAATTCTATCTGATTGCTAGTAAAGAAGATGGAGGCAAAGTCCAATGTGATGAATGTCATGGGTGGTTTGGTCTTCTTTCTGAGGGCTGCTCCATATAAACAAAAACAGCAAATCTCCTTTGTTTCTTGTTCCCAATACTCTGTCTCCCTTTCTATTGTTTTCTACAAGTGATAATACAAAGTACAAAATTATACGAAATCATGACATGAGTTAGGGAGAATTGTTTTAACCTATTTGCACATTAGTCCTAACCTTATAAAGATCTGTTTAACTCTTTAAGAACAGTGCAGAGAAAGTCCTCCTGCACAGAATAAGCACTCAGTATGAAGTGCTTATTCTATGAATATGATATATATATCACTACATGCATCTCCTTTCCTTTGTAACTGAAGCACTTTGAGGAAAGTACCATTTGGGTAGTGATGTTGCTGCTGGTGATGAGAATCAATCAGTGCCAAGTTCAGTTTCCCTGGAATGTTGAAGATAGAACTCCTGAGAAATGCCAAGGCAAGCCTAGAAAGCAAGTTTTATTTAAAAGATAGAACAGAGGTAGACTTCTCTGCAGAGAAGGGGCCTCAGAGCTGGGTGTTGAGGAAGTGGGGGTGTCCTGCCTCTTTTATACATGTTAGAATTCCTTTGTTCTCTTGGCCTCTCCTACCCATCCTGACTACGTGACTGGTAGCCAAAAGGTGGGCCAAAGATGGGAGAGAAGCCTTCCAGAGGTACCTCTCTATATCTGCCCAAAAGGTCAGGAAAGGAACCACCCAGGAGGTACTTCATTATACTCCTACAACTCCTTAGAGGGAACAACAATTCCTTGGAGACAGGTATCCTTGGCAACTGGTGGAGGAGAAGGGGGAAGGCTTTATAGATATTAGCATTTCATTTCCTCCTGAATTAGCCCCCATCTTTCTGACACAATCATTTATTACCTACACTGACTATCATGTGCCCTGACCTCACTGATATCAATTAAGTTGATTCAGCCCCCAAAGAACCATATTTTATAATGTGCCCTTGCTATTAAGAATCTTTAAGAAACAGAACTCAGAAGTTTTCTGGGAAGGTTATCTGCACAGGATGTCTGTACCTGCTCTCTATTTTCAATCCATAACACTCCATATGCAAAATATGGCACATCTTCAACCTTCCCCAAGAGAATTCACTCAACATAGTAAAAAGTTTTTAGAGAGAAAATGGAGCTGGGATGACATTGTACATGCCACATTAAAAACAAATAAGTAAACAAGAGGAAGGTCTCAAAAACCTTTACTAGACAGTGTTTTTCCCAAACAGGATTATCATTCTCACCACCCCTACAGTTAGGACTCTCAGCTTCCTGGCTTGGTTAGGACTCTTAGCTTCCTGGCTTCCTGAGCTTCCTTTTCTTTTTGGCCCCTGCCTCTTCCTGGAGCAACACAAATTTCATTTGTTTCTGTAATTTAAGATCTTCTGTTGCCAAACTTGTCTTTGAAGTCTCATCCTCTAGAACAAGTGGCTTATCAAAAAATTATTTCCAATATTATTGAATTCAACATTGGGCTTATCAAAATATTCATTTCCAAACACGATGGCTTCTCTAGGAGGAACTCTTGCAGACAGCCTTCCCTGCGCTTTATTACCACCTGTATGCTTTGTGAGCCAAGCTTTGTGTCTTTGCAGATCAGAGCCCAGCAGCCCTGACCATGGCTCATCGACAATTGAGCAAGATCTTGCTGCCCTGGATGCCGAAATGACCCAGAAGTTAATAGACCTGAAGGACAAACAACAGCAGCAGCTGCTTAATCTTCGGCAAGAACAATATTACAGTGAAAAATACCAGAAGCGAGAACATATTAAACTGGTAAGCCCAAGAAACATGATTTATGTTTGGGTGGCTGAAATCTCTTTCCTATAGAAAATGTTTTATGCTCTGGCGTAACTCAAAGGGCACAAGGGCAGGTGCGAATGGTACCATCTTGGGAGACCATGGAGGCCACCCGTTGTCTACCATGCTAATATTTTCTACACTCCATGATTCTACCATCTTCACTAAGCTCTTCTCAATTCCCTCAATGTGGCTATGCTTTATTGTTCTTATTGACCCTAATTCATTTGGGGGATATTGGTTTTGGGGGTATCTTTGGAAATTGCACAGGAAAGTAAATAAATTCTTAGCCTTACTTAACAAAATTAAGAACATGCTGCAAGTAAATCTAACATTTTCTGTATCACTGAGCTTCTCAAGAAATGAAAAAAAAAATTACACAGCTCACTCTCCTACATTTTAAAGAGTCAACATCTAAAGGACCAAGGACTGATAGGAAATGTCATCTTTCCAATTTCTGGGACTCCCTATGGAGACAAACACCATCCCCTCCGTTAAAGATCAGTTTCACTTCCCACCACCACCACCATTTTTTTTTCATGGATTGTGACATTTTCTCCCTTGTTGAGGTCTTGACACATAGTAGGGACATAATAAATGTCATTCACCACATCAATAGACTTAAAAGCAAGAACCATATGATCATCTCGATAGATGCGGAAAAAGCATTCGACAAAGTACAGCATCCCTTTATGTTCAAAACTCTAGAAAAACTAGGGATAACAGGAACATACCTCAATATTGTAAAAGCAATCTATGCTAAGCCTCAGGCTAGCATCAT
>NW_026000026.1:33804941-33813409 GCF_001458135.2 Marmota marmota marmota
TAAAAAAAAAAAAAAAAAAAAAAACAGCTATATTAAATAAATTCAGCAATAAAGTAGTCTCGAAAACAAAGTGGATTCTCTTGGGGAAGTGCTAAGAGCCATAGCCCAGTAGGAATGACGCATGGCATTTTTGGTTGAAAGGTGACCAGCAAGCCATTGAGATGATGATGATTATGTTAAGATGTGCATTCAATTGGAAATTAGACCCCTGCTGTCCGCCTTGGCTTGCTACTTTGGAGCTCTCTCGGGACTCCCGGAGAGTTCCCATTGGTTGGGGAAGTTCGGTAGGAGGGAATTCCGGAAGACGGATTTCCTGTTGGTGTAGTGTGTCCCGGCAGAAGGCCGCGTGCGTGGCATTCGCGGGAGTTTTGGAAATAAAGTCTGTTCCTGCTTGAATGGCTCATGATTTTGTGCCCAGCCAGACTGCGGCAGGGAAGGTTGAAGATGTGCCATATTTTGCATATGGAGTGTTATGGATTGAAAATAGAGAGCAGGTACAGACATCCTGCGCAGATAACCTTCCCAGAAAGGGAAGTAGCCTCAAAAACAAATCAAATGAGTAATCTTAATAAAAATTAAAGCAGTGAATCCAGAGGAAATGGGTTGTAAGAGGTATTTCTATGATCTGTCCATTTCTTGCTGAGGGTCTGCACATATAGAATTCTGAGGCTGTTTCTGCTTATATGGTTGGAAATCTGCAGATTGTTTAGCCATTACTGTGTGAAAGGGGATCACTGCGAGTACTTGCACCTCCATGATAATATGCAAAGGATTCATATGAATGGGTTATCAAAAGCCAGACTCCACTTGATCAGTTATTCTCAACATAAGTGTAAGTCAAGATAACCTGGAAAATTTGTTAAGCCCTATCCTAAATTTTAATTCAACAGGAGTCTTGTAGAGGTAGTGTTGATTATACTTCTGTTCCTAGGAACATGCTTTGAGAACCACTTCCTGGTACCCTAAAGGAGTAACAGAGCTTCGTTTTTAACAGTCTTCACATAATTTTGATGGCTCACCTTGTTTTGAACTTCTAAAATAAGATGGAAGCAGTGAAAGAACAGTCTGGCTGAGCTTGGTTTGGGTGTGAGGAGGGGATTGCCTTGACAGACCTGAGAAAGGCAATACCAGTTTTAATGGGAGATAATGGCTTTGAGACCCAGCCATGATCATGGCCATGTGACTTTCTTCACTGAGTGACCCAGGCCTACTATTCTAGAATATAATGATTATAAGAATAAAAGTAGCAACTGTGCATTGGACCCTCACCATGGGGCCATAAACTAAGTCATTTATGGAAACTTAATCCTCATACCACTGGCCTTTGTTACTATTTTCAGCCCGTTTTGTGTTTTTTTTTTTTTAAAATAGAGAAAATAGAAACATTTTTTTTACTTTTCCAGGGTTCCACAACTAGAAACTGGTATTTGGGGGATTTGATTTTTGGTCTTCTGATGCTGGAGCCCCTACTTTAGGACCATTATGTAGGTGCCTCTTATAATTCACTTTCCATGCCAAAGTCCCTAAACAAGAACAAAAACAAATAAGTGGGCAAAAATATGCCGTATACTAGGTAGGAATAAGGGCTTAAAAGAAAAAAAAAACTATCATAAATAGAGAAGTTGGAGTGGAGACTGGGGCAGGATGAAGAGTGGGTTTACAATTTTAAAGGAAATAAATAGGTGGGGAAGGACTTGCTGAGAAAGCAGCATGTGAGTCAGAAGGCAAAGGAATGACCCCTACAACACATGGAGGAAGATTTTTCTAGGCAGAAAATATGACACACATAGACTCTGGGATAAGAGTGGGCCAGATAGAGCAGGGTAGCTCTGTCTGAGAAAGATTATAAGGTGTCAAGTTAGAGTGATAGAACTTTTGGGGTGGGAGACACATCTTCTTGGTCTTTAGGTTTCTCTAAGGCCACTGTGTTTCACTTGGAGTGAGGTGGGAACTGTTGAAAGTTTTGAACAGTGGACTGACATGATCTAAAGTCACAGTGACCACTCTGGGTCTGTCCTGTCCTGGACACGGTGAGAACTGGTCCTCCAGGCAGGGGCAGTTCAAGCCAACCGTGGACCAAGAGGTTGAGAAGTGGCATTCACCAGCAGATGACTCAAGTTCACCAATAGAATGAATGTTACTTAGAAGTCTACAAAACCCAGCCACAATCATCTGGAGTTTCCCCAGGGACCCAACCCTTGAGCAAGACTCCATTTTCCAAGAAAAGAAACATGGCAATTTTTTTTTTCACACACACACACAAAAAAAAACTGTGGCAGAGTAAGAGAATATCCTAATATTCATATGAGATTCCCAAAATAAGAATACTGAATATAGATTAAAAACAGAAGTCTAGATTTCCCAAGAAGGCCTATTGGGAGGAGTGAACGTGAGCTGCAGAAATGGGATGCAGAAATCACAGAAAAGAACTGAAAAATCCAACACTCCAGGAGCAATACATAGATAAAACGCAGCATATGTAATTCCAGTAATAAGGGTGTGAAAATCAACTCAGTAGGTTTTCTCCTGGAGGAGCAGGTTGGTTTAAAGGTCCAGACAAACTTATAAATGGGAAAACCTCACCCAAGAAGCAGAGGAGGTGGTATACATTTTAAAATTTTATCTGTTCATCTATTGAAGGGCATGTAGGTTGGCTCCACAGTTTAGCTGTTGTGAACTGTGCTGCTATAAACATTGATGTGGCTGTGACCCTGTAGTATGCTGTTTTTTTTTTTAAGAGAGAGAGAGAGAGAGAGATTGAGAGAATTTTTTTAATATTTATTTTTAGTTTTTGGTGGACACAACATCTTTATTTTATTTTTAGGTGGTGCTGGGGATCAAACCCAGTGCCCCGCGCATGCCAGGCGAGAGCGCTACTGCTTGAGCCACATTCCCAGCCCCTAGTATGCTGTTTTTAAGTCCTTTGGGTATAGACTGAGGACAGGGATAACTGGGTCAAATGGTGCTTTTATTCCCAATTTTCCAAGAAATCTCCATACTGCTTTCCATATTGGCTGCACCAATTTGCAGTCACACCAGCAGTGTATGAGTGTAACTTTTCCCCCACATCCTTGCCAACACTTATTGTTGTTTGTATTCATAATAGCTGCCATTCTGACTGGAGTGAGGTGAAATCTTAGAATAGTTTTGATTTGCATTTTAGAATTCAGAAAACAAATAAGTACATTTCTATGTCAGCCTGGCCCTTTGGGAAAAATGTAAGCAATGTATTCAAAATGCTCATTTCTTCTGCACTATGATTGTGGATTTGGGCTTCAGTGAATTCCCAATGCCTTTTGAACAAACAAGTACAGACCTTTATTAAGAAGTCAATGTCTGGAACACTTTGGATTTAGAACAACACAATGTTTATTTCATGGCCACTTGGGGGCATCCACAGTTTATTCTACATGCCTTTAGCTGCTATATGTATACCAGATCTACCTATCAGCTTCACTTGTAATAATTAGAAATTATTCTGCCAGGGAATCTTTTTAACTGAAAGGTACCCAGAAGTTTCAGTTCTCTTTGGTGGTGGTTTTGAGTGATGAGCAGGTTTCTCAGGCTAAATCAGACCAATGGAAATGTAATTAAAAAGTGAGTAGGCCCCAGGTAAAAAGGAATATTTGAGTGATGAGAAAAATTAAGCAAGAGATATTTCATCTCCCAGAATTGCTTTGAGGATTAAATACTAATGTGCTTTGGCTAAGGATTATACATTTCAATGCTGGTACCCACAGATCAAGAATCAATAAAAAAGACGTAGAATTAATAAATTATTTCACAGATGTTTACTGAACACTTCATATTTGTACAATACTCTGATAGATAGAAATAAAAATCAATTAAATGTAAGACGTGGTTGCTGCACACATTCAGGGAGTATGTGTAACTAATAGTTCTAATAAATGAAAGCAAACATGTAGCAATAATTTTCCTAACTTTATAAACTGACAAACTCTATAAATTTACTAACTATGAATCAACATAATATCCTAGCATTATAAATTAATAGACCCTTCCTTCCTTTCTTTTTCTTTTCTTTCTTTCTTCTATTCCCTCTCTCCCTCAGCACCCCTCTCTCTTTCTCTGTGCTGGGGAACATGCCTAAGGCCTTATGCATGCTAGACAATCACTGTACCACTGAGCTATACCACCACACCAGCTCCTCCATGTATTCTAATCCATTCTAATCCCTCCATTTCTCCCTTACTTCCCCTTGACCTTGGTACCTCATAGTCTTATTACAGATCCTCTTGGCTGTCACACCAACAATCATTCCAAAACCCCAAACCAACATTAGTACCCACTAACCTGAGTTCCCCATTTCCCTGCCAATCCCAGTAGACTGAATACTATGTTTCAGACTGAAATCTCTGGGAAAATACTTATGGGCTATAAATTAAATGGCAACATCAAAATGTGATAGCAATGAGTAGGGCTCTAGAATCAAATGTTCTCATTTTAGGACACTGTTCCCTTAAATGTTCTCATCTGCCCAGTGGAGAATGGAATAATTCTCACCTCTTTCAACTGTAAAGAAGAGAAATAACAAGCACAGAAAACATTGCTTTTCATGAACCCCTGCTATTTTGGTGCAATACATGAATTGGCTAATAAATTTATACATCACATATAAATGTGTATTATGGCTATTGACATCCTGCTGCAGCTTGAGGGAACTCGTCATCTTCCTTTGATGATTCGTATCAGCTCCACATGTTGTTCCAGCTGTCTGGAAAATGCTCTTGCATTTCCTTCCTTTTGGGGTCACCCAGCTGAAGTATATATGCCAGGGGCAATTGCAATGCAGACATAATCTCTATTGATAATGTAGTGTTATCTGTCTTCCTCTGATATTCTGGCTTTAACCTAGGGTAATTTTTCTTGAGAGATTAATGGTTATGCTTTCCCAAACCAAAAAAAAAATGACAAATGAGTAAAAGATTTTAGTAGTGAAATAAGGAAAAAGCAATTGTTAAATGTGTTATTTGTGAATTTTCTGATCATTATCCTAATGGTGTTGGTGTTTCTCTCTCTCTCTCTCTCTCTCTCTCTCTCTCTCTCTCTCTCTCTCTCTCTCCCCACACACACACACACACACACACACACACACACACAATCCAAATCTATATACTGTCTACAGTCTGCTCCTTTTGCTTAAGCATTATGTGATGGGCAGTTTTTTTCTGTCATGCTTTTTAATGTTGCTCAATGACTTTGTATTATTTCATTGATGATTGTAGTTTAATTTATTTATTCAATTCCCTACCGATGTAATTTTGAGCTGTGTTTATTCTCTTTTATTGTTGATGTTATTACACTAATGTTATAGAGAACATTATTCTAGAATTTCTAGAAAATTGCTCTCCAAAAAAGTTTTGTCAATGTACAATATCACAATGTCTGATATCTATATCCTTCTAGAGTTTTATCTTTAAAAACAAATTACTCCAGACAAAATGGCTGAAAATTGTATTTACCTTAAATTATATTGCTTTACTTATGAGGAAGGATGAGCATATTTCCATATGTGCACTGGCTTTTTGCATTTCTTTTTTCTACAAATGACCTGTTCATAAGCATTCCCTGTTTTACTAGTATGCACATCTTTAACAGTTCAATTTTTGCATAGTGAGTACCCTAAAACTTATTGGATTAAAACAACCATTTATTTAGCTCATGATTCTGTGTGTCAGCAATTTGGGTTTGACACATCTGGATGGTTCATGCTATCTTGGTTGGGCTTATGCCTGTTTCTTACATTCAGCTGCCAGTCACAGCAAGCCCTACTCCTGGGGTTTGGCTAATTATCAGCTGTGTCAGTGCAGGTGATTGATCCACTGTCTCTCACCATCCAACAGGCTTGCTGCCTGGGCTTGTTCAAACAGAAGTTGAAAAGGATTCCAATTGAGAGCAAGTGGAAGTGTGCAAGGTCTTGTACAGATCTTATCACTTGTTTCTCATTCTGTTGACTGAAGCAAGTCATAAAACTTGCCTGGAGTTAGGGGCCAAGGAAATGTGCCCTATCTCTTGTAGAGAGCAGCTGTAAGTCACAATGTAAAGAATGCAGATACAGGGAGTAGTATAGAACTGGAACTATTTTGGCAGGGAAAAAATCTGTGTATAGCCCCTTATAGTTTGAATATCAGATTCAATAAAAATCATCCAAGGAAATTTAACAAAATAGAATATAATCATCTTTCTTCATGATAGTATAATTTGCAAAGGATTTTGTGTGAGGACAAATAATTTTTATTTTCACCTACATAACTTTAACTGTATTATTTCACCATTTTGAGTGTCTATATCACTATTTCTAGAATCTAAAAAAATTGGACAAGAATGCTTATAAAGTCTTTCTCCAATTGTAATGCAAGTTTCCCTTAAATTATAGAATATAGAGATGATCCAACTTGGATATATTAAAATAATAATTAGGGATTTTAGATTGAAACAACAGATTTTTCAACTTTTGTTTTTCTTTATTTTTGTGCACAATATATATTATCTTAATGTATTTTTTTATGATGTTAATTGTTGACTAGAGAAGATTAAGGGGGAAAGGCAATAAATAGAACCAAATCCAAAAGCAAAGCAAAGAATGACTGATTTGTGTCAACTTAAAAGAAACTTCAGGAACCAAAGAGATTCTGCTGTAAAGGAAAATTCCAAAATAAAATCCACAAGCCTGATTATTTATTTTGTGCCCTCTGGAATTATAGGAATCATTGCATTACATCTGGCAAGTGAGGTATGTTGAAATGACATATTTTGCATTAAGAAAAAAGATGATTGACACAGTATTTATCTTCATGGGCAGCTCTTCTGGACCTACTCTTCAAATAGACTGTTGAGAGCCCATGTTTTATGTCCCAGTTTAGTTATAAAAAAACAAACCAAGTCTTGTCTCCTCTAGTTAGATCCCCTTTTACAATTATTTGAAAGTATCCATTTGAACATTATTGCTACTTTCCTCCATCTAAGTGTTAAGTAATACTTGCTTAATTTATTCTAAATTAAGTGGTCTTAACCTCTTTTAGAATTATGAAGCCTTTTGCTAAAGTTTTAGTGGTTTGTCTGGCATCTTTTCTCCTCAGTTTTAATCAGATATGATCTCGTTTAATTAGTTCAGATGCAAACATTTTCTCATTTTTTTCTATTTTAATCAAATAATTGCATCATTTATGAATTCTGAGCTTTTCTTTTTTATTTTTTTTTAAACTCAGGATCACTCAACCACTGAGCCACATCCCCAGCCTTATTTCCCTATTTTGCATTTTATTTAGAAACAGGGTCTCACTGGGTTGCTTAGCACCTCACCACTGCTGAGGCTGGCTTTGTACTCAGGATCCTCTTGTCTCAGCCTCCTGAGCTGCTAGGATTACAGGCGTGTGCCACCACACCTGGCCTGCACTTGGTTTTCAATAACTTTTGTAAACACCCTCATTAACATTTATAGTTACAAAGGGGATAATTCTGTGGTCTATTCTAAGTTCTTATTTAAAGTTAAATTTAAAACAAAATTTAATGAGATTTAGTCTCATAATGCTGCCCAGATTGATCTGGAACTCCTGGGCTCAAGTGATCCTGTTGGCTCAGGCTCCCATATAGCTGGAACTGTAAGAACACTCCACCTTGCCTGACTTGTATATGAGCCATTTTAAATGAAACTTTTTGTAGCATAAAAATAATATTTCATGAACATTTCATGGCCATAAATGCCTGGTTTTTAGTATTTTTTTATAATATTTTAAGCCATAATTGAATTCTAAAATCACACTTATGTTCATTGTTTTATAACTTAACAAAGGAACTCTTAGAGATGATTTTGTCCTGATATTTTACTGAATAGGAAACAAGAATGAGAACATTGAGATGGTATAACCCATGCAAAAACCTATGCTGATAAAACAGTACATCTAAACTCTAGCTCCCTTTATCCAACTTCTTGATTTTTTTAAAACAAGTTTTAAAATATTTTGAGTCAAAGGAAAGATTTTGTCATTGACCCATTTACATTTCCCAGAGAGCTAAAGAACTGGCATTTATATTGACATAATTTAAAAGTGAAAAATAATTTAAAATGTTATGAGTTCGTTGGATAAACTTATTTAACATTGAGTAGGAGTCTCAGTGAAATTTTCATTTTTGTTTCCCTACCCACTAGGATCATTTAAGCATTTAGATTCATGGCTAAAGGTGTAGCTCAGTGGTAGAGTGCTGCTTAGCTTGTAATGGTCCTGGGTTTGATTCCCCAGCACTCAGCAGGTTCAGGGGTGGGGCACTTAGGTTCAAATAAAAAACCACATAAATCCTTTTTTTTTTTCACTTAGCGTTATATTCTCTAACTCCATTCATTTACCTGAAAATGCCATGATTTTATTCTCTTTTAATGCTGAGTGATGTTCCATTGTGTGTGTATATATATATATATATATATATATATATATATATATATATATATA
>NW_026000026.1:33814463-33832649 GCF_001458135.2 Marmota marmota marmota
TATATATATATATATATATATATATATATATATATATATACCATATTTTCTTTATCCACTCATCTACTGAAAGGCATCTGGGTTGGTTCCACAATTTAGCTATTGTGCATTGTGCTGCTATAAACATTGATATGACTGTGTCCCTGTAGTTTGTGTTTTTAAGTCCTTTGGGTATAAGCCAAGGAGCAGGATAGCTGGGTCAAATGGTGGAGAAACCACGTAAATTCTATTCAGCTAAGGAAAATAAAAAATGATAATTGGTAAGTATGAAAGAGTATCTCAGAGAATGATTAAGATGGTTGCCCTTTTTGACCAAGATGTTCTCTTGAAAAAAAGGGAGAATGGAGGAAACCATCTCCAGTGGGACATGGCCCTATGTCTGCTGATGGATCTTCATTATTCTGGCACATCATAGGTGCTCAGTAGATATGTATTGCATAAATGAATGAGTGTTTCTCAATTTGAATAGCCAGAACACACACCCCAGAATAAGCATCCACCTCATTTATAAATCACCAGTAATGTGTTTGGTTTTTATATCATGACTTAGTTCAGCTGCATGGCAACTTAATTTTTTATAGAAAAACAATTTATAGTGAAAACTCAGGAGTGGCAGCTCCGACCAGCATCAAAGAAGAGACATTCTTTGGATATTCATGGATGGGGAAGGAAGATGTATTGTGCCCAAAATGTGACTCTTCTATACTTGGCCTCTGCCCATTTTCCAAAATTATCCTTCTCAGAAGAGACTCCAAATACTCCAACTTCTGTCCACACATTTTTTTTAATTCCTTTTGATTTAGCATCAGGGAATTATTCTCTTCCATGGAAACCATTTTCTCACCCTCAAATGACTAAACCAAGTGAAATTTAGCATGGAGTTGATAACAAGCATAAAATTTGATTCCCCAAGGCTTTTCTTTTGACTCCTTAAAAGATTTGGGACATTTATCTAGGAGAGTTGTCATGAGTAGTAAACAAATAAGCAAAGTAATTGAGATGTATCTATTTCTTTGGAGCAGCAAAACAAAAATTATACCAAAAGTTAAAACTAAATGTTGTTTACAGAATTTCAGTTTACCGTGTACCCTCTTGGTTTATTTCCTAGAATTCTAAAATTAATCTTTGCTTCTTTTCTATCTATAATGACAGTTTAGTTTCAATGAGGTTTGTGGCTAATAAATTATTGAGTAGTTTTTTTTTTTTTTTTGAACAGGCATTTCTTTTAAAAGTATGTCTACTAATAAGTACATCAAAAGTCAGTGTGCTCTGCTCTTCTGTTAGTTAAAAAGCCCTTCAATTGCTGTGTGAAAATCACTCTTCTGGGTTCTATTTTCATACGTTATGCAATATAAACTTTGGATTAAAACCCAGATATTCCTTCATCTTAGTTGATGATAAGTACAGAAATTTTTAATTTGTAAGAAGAGATTGACTATCCAAACCAAGGAAAGGGAAGGGATAGTGTGCCATTCTATAGAACTTTCTATAGCTCATAAGCATTCTCTCCGCCCCCCACTTTTGCTTTTCTCTGCATAATATTTTTAGTTTTTTCCAAACCAGCAGATGAGCTTTCCCTTTATCAGCAGACATGGGCACCAAACTGTTTTCTTCCTTTCTCCATTGATATGTAGGAAAGATCTTGGGCCATATGATTGGCCAAGCTTGCAGCCTTTGAGAAATTACCCAAGGTTTATTATTGCCTCCCCTGGACCCATAACCTTGGTCAAGAGATGGGAGTTAAAAGACATAGCAGCTTTCATGGGCATCATGCCAGACAGTCAGAAAGCAGAGGAAGTTCTTCCCAGAGAAGTAGTATTGGGTAGAGAAAACCACAAGTGAGTCCAGAAACCTCTCTTTATAGGGTAGGAAAGAGATCAATTATTGATGTACATATATATTCTCATTGCCAGTTTAATATGAGTTTAACAACAATGGCATACTCTTAACAATGTCATAGTATTAATCATTCTGTCTCCTGGAACTTAAGGAGCCACAGTTTAAATGAAAATAGGAAATGCCGCTTGGCAGAATTACAACAAAAGCAATGATCTTTTACAAAAATAGCCGGGAAAGGCAGAGTGTCACAGGGAAGGGTCTGTAGAGAGGAAGAGTAGGAGAGACCCAGAAGTGCACACTAGACAGACTTTTGCATATTTGTCATATGAGCAGAGGTGTTGTCCTTTAAAAACATATTCTTTGAGATTCTAGGGAAACCCCATTTTCATTAGTCACAGGCAAAAGTTATATTTTTAAAAATACACCTAGCCAGGCGCAGTGGTGCGCACTTGTAATACCAGTGGCTCAGGAGGCTGAGTCAGGAGGATCCAGAGTTCAAAGCCAGCCTCAGCAAGAGGGAAGTGCTAAGCAACTCAGTGAGACCCTGTCTCTAAATATAAAGTCCAAAATAGGGCTGGGGATTGGGCTCAGTGGTTGAATCCCTCTGAGTTCAATCCCCGGTATCCTCCCCACCAAAAAAAAAAAATACATCTAGATATTACATGAAGGCATTTGTTTCTCTGTGAACAAAACCTAGCTTGTAATACTTTTTAAGGAGTTATACCTCAGTGATAGAGTGAGTACTTGCCTAACATGTGTGCGGCACTTGGTTTGATTCTCAGCACCACATATAAATAAAATAAAATAAAGGTCCATTGACAACTAAAAAAAAAAAGTTTCCAATAAGATAGTCCATTGTGGGTGTGTAAAGTTCCCTAGCTAACTCTGAGGTTGGAGTCAGTGTAGCTTCAAAACTGAAGAGATTTTGTTCATAATTATTTCCTGAACCATTATTATTTGTAAGCGCCTATTTTGTGTAGAGCCTGAGAGTCAGAATAAATAAATAAATAAATAAATAAATAAATAAAGGGATATCACAAGAGTGACATCCTCTTATAGAACAATAATGAAGTTTTTATTACAAAAGATAAGTGTCTGCAATTGATACTTATAGAAAAGCCAATTGAAAGAAAAAAGGGGAAGAATCCCCAAGGGTAGGTTCAGAAAGGAAAGGACATGGAAGAAGGAGACCTGGGCTGGTGTCCACTCCCCAGTCAGAAGCAGTGATAGCAGCACAGCTCAAGACAACTTTTTCTCATCAAGAAAATGATCTATATCTGAGCTGTGTCATATTCACAAGGGAGTATCATTGAGGGGAAGGGGAAGGGAACATGAGATAAAGTATGAACATAGGTGTGTGTCTGGATAGTTCTGTGAACAAAATATAATCTACTTTATTGGATATGATGAATGCTAGTGTGGGAAAGGAAATTCAGAACTGGAGTGTGTCATATTTGAAGACAAAGAGCCAGTTATGTCTTTGGGACATCTAAAAAGAAGACTATCTGGGATGAAGAAGAGCTGAGGAGGGACTAAAGGAAGGAAGGAAATCCTTGGCATGTCCAGAAGGGAGTTAATAATGATCAGAACCAGAGTTCTGTTGCCACACAGCCATGAGATACAGGTGACAGGAGAAATGAGCAAATCTCTATTACCCACTCCGTGTGAAAGGCCCAAAGAGGGAGGTCAAAGGCAATGTACACTTTTGAGCTGAACAGTGATACTGTTAAAAATGAAAGAATATACTGTTTTGTCTTGTGTGAGACAAATTGTGAACTTGTATGTACAAATATTGAGGTAGGGATGGTGGGGAGGTATCATCAGGTAGAACTGGTCAACAGGCAGTTGGAGATCTTGAACTGAATTGAAGAGAGTTGAAAGGGGAGTAGTTGTGAGCTTGAGAATAAAGGAGTTTCTTGTGTGTGGTTGGCCACTAACATCATGACATTGAAGTCATGATTCCCAAACTTGGTACCAAGGCACTCTCAGGCACCACACTGAACTCACTGGGGCATATGGGATTTTTTTTTCACTACTGTCAAATGTTTCTATATTTCCAAGGAACTATAGAAAGTTCAATACTAAGCAAGGCTGAAATATTTTGTTAATAAAACTGAATTTATTTCCAAGTATTATTCTCAGTAATGTACCATTATCCCTACAGTAGAATTTACTATAAATTCCACTTATATAACATTATTAAAATTAGAACATGACAGGNGGGGGTGGGGGGGCTAGACCACTGAGCCACATCCCAAGCTCTACTTTTTATTGTTAAAGACAAGGTCTTGCTGAGTTGCTTAGCATCTCACTTTTGACTCATCATCCTCCTGCCTCAGTCTCCCAAGCTGCTGGGATTACAGGCCTGCCTCCACCAAGCCTGGCAGTTGTGGGATATTTTTTTAGGTACGAGGTGTTGTTGGTGTTGTTGTTTGTTTTTGTTTTGGGGGGGTTTGTTTTTGATTTTTTCATTTTTGGCTGGGAGAATGCTGGGGATTGAACTCAGGGCTTCATGCATGCTAGGCAAACATACTGCTGAACTAAAGCCCCAATACGTTTTTGAAGGAAACTAAACAACATATGTTGAACTCTATAAAAACTACTACTACTACTATGTTGCTCAGATCTAAGTATTTAATAAATGAAATTGGGTTTTTTTGATTCATTTTTGCCCAAGTGTGCCATGGAGAAATTATTGAGTTCCTAAGGGCTCTGTGAATCTGGAAAATTTAGGAACCTCTGGAGTAATAAAACTTAAGTCCTGACAACTGGCCAATAAGTTTAATAACAAAACAGTTTTTGAGATCTTAAAGCAAAATGAGGTGAATAGCAATGTTCAGAGCTGAATTGAGATAGTGAGGGAGCGTATACAGTCATAGAAATGGAAAAAACAGGTCAAGGACAAAACAAGTAAGTCCACATGGTGACACAGACCTGTGATCCCATCTACTTGGAACACTAAAGCAGGAGGATGGCAAGTTCCAGGATAGCCTGGGCCACTTAGCAAGATCCTGTCTCAAAGTAAAAAGGACTGGGATGTAGCCCAATGGCAGAGTGCCTCTGGGTTCAGTCCCCAGTAACCCCTAACAGTTACATTAAAATATATATTATATATAATATATGCTATAGAGATATAGATATGAAAATACATAATAGTGTGTGTGTGTGTGTGTGTGTGTGTGTGTGTGTGTGTGATGTGTTCCATGTCTTGGAGGACAGAATGGTAGGAACATGTTTTTATGCAGAGGGAGTTTATCCAGTGCAGACAGGAATTTTGGAATTTTGAGAGGGGAAAATTCAATGGCTGATGTGTCCTGTCACACATGAGAGAAGACAGCACAGAAAGTAAAGCTTGATCTTGGAAGGAAGAGTGAGGAAACCAAGTTAAGGACTCATGATGTGGTCATTGGGAATTGTATTTGTGTTTTTCCTTAAAGCTTTCACAACCACCCTATGAGAGAAGGATCATCCCTTTCTAGAGATGAGGAAGTTGAGTTCGGGGCAATGAGGTGCTGGCGATTGTGTGGGAGCTGACACCAAATCAAATAAAAGTCAAACTGGGTGGACAGGAAAGGTGTGAGAGCTCAAGTCTGGTATTTTGGTTGACTGGTTGTCAGTACTAAGAATGAGGGCAGTAGGTAGGAGGAAAACAGTAAATGCAAGCAGATGCTGGCATAAACAAGAAAGCATTCTGGAGTCGGATACAATAATGGAGATGAAAACATGGAAAGAGAAGTGTGATTATCACAGAATTCAAATGAATCACCAGAGATTTAACAGTGGCCTGTGTGATAAGGGAGAGTCAGTCCACTGAGATGCCCCAGAAGTCTGGCAAAGCATCCACCTCACCTGGGAAGATCTCAAGAATGCCGATTCTAAGGCACAACCCTGGAATCTGCACTTTCAGAAAGGTTCCAAGCAATTCTGATGTTGTATCCAAGGTGGGGTAGTTATGAATAACCTCTTGAAAATCAAGTCTGTAATATTTCATGATTGCTATGACAGTCACAATCAAGCAATGTCTTTCGAATGATCAAATATGCTTTCTGGTGGCCCAAGCCCCAGTAATATTTGTTTAGATTTAAGCCACTTAACAGACGAATGAATCGAATTTTCATTTACTTATTTAATTAATTGATTATTATTTATTTGTTTTTGCAGTGCTGAGGATCAAACTCAGAGCTTCACACGTGCTCAGCAAATGCTCTAGCTGTATGCTCTGCCCCTAGCCCCTTATGTTTGTTTTAAAGGAATGTGGGTACTATATTGTAATTCTTAAGAGAATTTCTTCCTTGACTTCTTTGATTCTCTTTGACAAAGACTTTCGAAAACAATTTTAAATACCATAATGAAAAGGCACTATAGAGTAGTGGTGAAGGCCAGGAGCCATGGAGCCTGTTTGGATTTGTACCCAGCTCTGACACTTACCAGCTATGTGGCTCTGAGCCCAGGACTTGACCTTCTGTGTCAATGTGTTCAATTCTCAAGTGAAGACATAGCACCAACTCATAGGGCAACTCTCAGATTAAATAAGTATATGCATGTAAAACTCTCCAAATTGTGCCTAACATATGTAGCACATATAAATTATCAGTGAAAATTTGCTGGATGAGGATTACAGTCAACTCTGTATCTTTGGGTTCCACATCTGCAGGTTCAAAAATATTTGAAAAGAACTCTTGTTTCTGCATTAAATGTATGCAAACATTTTTTAACATTATTCCCTAAAATATATTATAACTATTTATATATTTATAAGTAAATATATATGTTTATATATAAATAGAAAACAGAGCTCAGGAGGAACCTGGTCTTTGTCCATTTACATTGTGTTAGGTATTATAAGTGATGTAGAGATAATTAAAAATACAGGAGGATATGTGTAGGTTATATACCAATGCTACACCATTTAAAATAAAGGACTCCATAGAATTTGATATCTTAAAGTGGTCCTGGGGTCAACCCTCCACTGCATATTACTATGTCACTATTATAATTACCACTTATATAAGACTAATCAAAAGGAGAATCTTCTCTTTGGGGAACAGCAACAGGGCCTTTCAAAGGAAACCCACACTCTCTTTTTGGTGCTTCAGTGAGAAGCCTTGAGTCCAGTGGCCATAGTCACTTGAGCAATCGCAAAAGCTTCCATAATGCAACAAAGAAAGAGAAGACATTAGTGTGCAAAATTATCTTCATGTAATTGATAAGCACTTACTAGGCATCTAGTTTTCCAGAATTATATAAAGTGCCAAGGACATGAAGAACAAATAATTGTGCCCTTGACTCTTGGTTTGATATGCAAATGGAAACAAAATAACTAAATAATTAACATTCATGCTGATGCAAAATTTAATGGAAGGACGGAAGAGAATTTCTGATGCTCCATTGTAACAGCTGCAAAGACACAAACATCAGCTTATAAGATGGATAACTCATGTCATCCTTGAACCAATTCAACAATGAATGAAAGCTGGAAACCAAGAATTATAATTGACTATTGATTATAACTTATATTTGCATCATGCTCATTTCTAAGTGTGATAGTATCTCCAAAAAATAAAGGCAGTGATAATCTCATTTAAAATCAAGAATGTAGATTCAGAAAATATGGACCCTATTCCCAAATCCCAGCTTCAGTAAGTCATAAGGTAGAGATAGGACCTAGTTCTACATGGTGAGCTCCACATTGTTTTCCCTGAGTCAAGCTGCTGTAACTTGCACAACAATCTAATGAATTCAGTTTAATTAAAAAAAAATTTCACATTAAAGTCCATATGCCCAAATAATATGACAATTTTAACTTCTGTCCTCTTTTAAAATGTTAGATATCTGGCAAATTTAACCATTATTAAGTATTCATCACAGATTTTCTAACCACAGATGCTATTATTTGGGGTGGAAAGTGTAGGGGAAGGAAGCTCTATTTATGATCATGTAAAACAACAAACTGGTATTTTCTTTCCCCAGCTCATTCAAAAGTTGACAGATGTTGCTGAAGAGTGTCAGAACAACCAATTAAAGAAGCTCAAAGAAATCTGTGAGAAGTAAGCCTTCATTCCCATGGCATGCTTATATACATTTATTAAACACAAGTTACCATTTGATTTGCCAAATCCCACCTCACCTTGTACTTCTATTTTGATTTCAGAGAGAAGAAAGAATTAAAGAAAAAAATGGATAAAAAGAGGCAGGAGAAGATAACAGAAGCTAAATCCAAAGACAAAAGCCAGATGGAAGAGTAAGTTTAAAAGATCCACTTTCCCCTACAGTGGTCCACTTGACCTTTTGAATATAGCTCTGAGGCTTATTATTTTTTTTTTTTTTAATTTTTTATTGTGGGTTGTTCAAAACATTACAAATTTCTTGACATATCATATTACACACTTTGATTCAAGTGGGTTATGAACTCCCACCTTCACCCCATACACAGATTGCAGAATCACATCAGTTACACANTGTGTATAAGAGACAGCCCCACCTCTCCCCTCCCCTCCCCTCCTCTTATTTTTAAAAGGAACCTGTTTTCCTTTTCTTTTTCTCTCTCCCACTCCCTTACCTGGGGACGGGGAACAAGATTCCCTTTAGTTATCTGTACTCCACAGATAGGAGATGTCTGTCAGAGGATCTAGGAAGTGCATATGTCCCAAATTAACAAGTAAATCCTAACACACCATCAGGAGTCCTGGTACCCTCTACCAAAGCACACCTGGAAAGTAGCCTTTGAAAAACTCCTTTAAAAGCCCTCTGATTGTCATGTTATTCTCAAATTCGGGACCCCCAAAAGACCACCAGAGACCCAAGATCGATGTAAGCAGCAAAGAGGTGTTTATTGTGAGCTAGCTCGGTCCTCCGAGTGCACACACAGCAACTGGTGACGCTGAGAGGCCCCGAGCCCAGGGTTTGCAGCAGTTTTATACAGTCTTTGGAGAAGGCAGGGACTTCACATACATCATAGCATCTCTTAGCAAATCATCACACACTGCGGGAAAATCATAAAACAACTCTAAAACATGATTAGCACATTCACTGGCGGAAACAAGTTGGGTAGGGGTGATTGGTCAGTACAAAAGGGGTATTCATTTGAACTGATTGGTTTAAGCCAAGAGGGGTGTACGTGCTGAACTACATGGTTTCCCAACATGTTATCAACCACCATAAACTACTGGGAGGGTCATCTGGCATCCCAGGTATTTCCCTGTCTCATGCTGATTGGTGGCTGCTAGGGGGTTGCTATGGATCCCCACCCAGCCTGACTGAGTCAGGGACACCTGGCACAGCAGATCTCTCCTGTTATTTGTAGATAAACAACTTTGCAGGGTGGGAATGTGCCTAGGAGTGCTCTATGGGTTTTTCCAAGAACAAAGGTGATATCCCGTCCTTGGACAGGCTTTGCTCTGAGGTAGAGGCTGGTTTTTCAGGCAGAATCACAGCCCCAGGGACCAGAGTCCTCTGTGTTTCTCCTTTGCTAGCAAAGCAATAAAACAACTTTTTCCTTTTTCTCAAAACCGTGTCCTCCTTATTAAATTGGTATTAGTTGGCATTGGGAACAAGGGCCAAGCTTTCAGTTATACTTGTACCTGGGAGTTATTTTGTTTTTCATCAGAGTAACAGATTCTTAACCAGGCAAGACCCTTCTGTGAAATTTCTCCTCAAATTAACCTTTCAAATGATCCCCTTTGTAAGGGATTTTGTTATGCTCGAATTCGGGACCCCCAAAAGACCACCAGAGACCAAGATCAATGTAAGCAACAAAGAGGTGTTTATTGCGAGCTAGCTCAGTCCTCTGCACACACACAGCAACTGATGACGCTGAGAGCCCCGAGCCTAGGGTTTGCAGCAGTTTTATACAGTCTTTGGAGAAGGCAGGGACTTCACATACATCATAGCATCTCTTAGCAAATCATCACACACTGCGGGAAAATCATAAAACAACTCTAAAACATGATTAGCACATTCACTGGCGGGAACAAGTTGGGTAGGGGTGATTGGTCAGTATAAGAGGGAGATTCGTTTGAACTCATTGGTTTAAGCCATGAGGGATGTACGAGCTGAACTACATGGTTTCCCAGTATGTTATCAACCACCATAAACTGTTGGGAGGATCATCTGGCATCCCAGGTATTTTCCAGATCTCATGCTGATTGGTGGCTGCTAGGGGGTTGCTATGGGTCCCCACCTAGCCTGACTGAGTCAGGGACACCTGGCCCAGATCTCTCCTGTTATTTGTAGATAAACAACTCAGCAGGGTGGGTATGTGCCTAGGAGTGCTGTGTGGGTCTTTCCAAGGACCAGGGTCACGCCCGCTTCCTTGGACAGGCTTTGCTTTGAGGTTGAGGCTGGTTTTTCAATTTAACAGTGAATTATATCAAACAAAGGGTAGTTCAATAAAATATTGAGGCACACCCAAAGCCTTATAGATAGAAAGTAAAGAGCTTCAGGAAATGACCAAATGCCCACTGTCCAAATTGTCAGGCAACCTTCATTCAGAGCACTTCATGAAAACAGAGCTCATGCCTTAGGAGGAACCTGGCCTTTGTCCAGCAGCTGACAAATTATACCTTCCTCACAGTAGCAATAAGAATGTTAAAAGTTCATAAACTTTCATCTAAAAGTCTGAGGTTCCAGATGAGTTGGTGTAATGATCTATGCATCATTTGCCTCAGGGAGAAGACAGAGATGATCCGGTCCTACATCCAGGAGGTGGTGCAGTATATCAAAAGGGTATGTGGGTCATTACTCTCTATCCTTTGCAAACATTTTTGTGAGCTCATTGAGAAGTTCTGGAAGTAAAAACCATGCCTTGTTGCATCTGTTTATCACCAGCACCCAGCAGAGCTAATTCAGGGAGCAGGCATTCCATAATCAATGTTTTTGCAAGTTTATTTCAAACCACTCTATGTATAAAAGAACTAATCTGAAAATTGGCAAGAATCATTTGCAAAGACAGGAGCCTAGATATGAAATATCCTTGGAAATTGGGGGCGGGGGGCACAAAGGGCTTTTATAGGGAGAGAAAGACTTGATAGTGAATCAATGGGTGGGAAAGCTACTTCTAAGTGGGATATAAGTCATCTGGGATTTGTCTCCTTTTTTTTTTTTTTTTCCCTCTTTCCTCTCACAATGGAGCTTGGCCTCCTGGGGCTAGTTCCTATGTTCCCTTTAAAGGAGCATATTGCTTTTCTGCAAGCTAAACCTCCCAGCAAGTTATGGGCTTTGTGTTGTTGATGCCCAGAACTAAAGATTAGGGAAGGGGATTATACATTCTGTTATCTGAAGGTCACCAGATGTTTTGGGTTCTGTAAATCTAGATTATTCCGCAGTTAATATCTTCACCACTTAGCTGGGATTTTCTTTAGAATTTAGAATACAGGGCAAAAGGGAGGGCATGTAACTTTGTGGAGGTAAAAAGGAAGGGGCAGCTAAAGAAACTCGGGTACCCCCTCTGTTTATTTTCTTTGTTACTAGGGAATGAATCCAGTGCTCCTCTACCACTGAGCCACATCCCTGGTCCCTCTTATTTTTTTTTTTGTTTTGAGACAGTGTCTCCCTAAATTGCCCAGGCTGGCCATGAATTTGTGATTCTACTGCCTCAACATCCCAAGGAGCTGGGATTACCTGTGCACCAAGGCACTTGCCTAGGAGTCGCTGCTTTTACACAGGGGCAGTTCTTATTTTTAATTTTCAATTTTATGAATGAAAATGTTCAAACATTTTACAAAAATCTAAGTCTATTGTCCATCATCCCATCCCACCCTTTCCTTTGCCCCCCTTCAAAACTTGTCTGGTCTTCTGTAAATGAAAGGGCTATTCTTGACCAGAGAACCACATGACTAAATATGTGCCATAGATTTGAAAGCTTTCATTTTTTTTCTAAAAAATATATATATATACATATATACAAAGTCAAAAGCATTTTTTTTTTCTGAAAATGATCCCCCCCCCCTCTCTTTTTTTTTCTGGGTAATTTACTATAGTTAGAAGAGGCACAAGGTAAACGACAAGAAAAACTCTTGGAGAAACACAAGGAAATCCGCCAGCAGATACTGGACGAGAAGCCCAAGGTAAATAGAACTGAATAATAATTCACAATGATTTCATTTAATTTCCATTCCATAAGAATAAAGCCTTCCTGATTCAGGTAAGTATCTAACACCATTGCAGATCAGGTCTTACATGTGAAACTTTCATCTTTCTCCAAGACAGTAAGAATCTTTTCAAGGATATTCTGAAAGCATTTATCACCAACTGGTGAGCTTCTAAAAACCGCAAGTAAAGGGAACCACATCTGGGTATTTGGTTTCATGGTCTGAGATGTGGCTGCAGTACAGGAATTTTTAAAGTGCCTCTACCCGAGCTGGTTATGCATTTGAAGACTAACCAAGCCTCCTTCTCATTCTGCTCCAAGCATCTTGGGTAATGTTGCAATGTCAGATTCTGTCCAGCAGAGGATGCCCTGCACCCAGATCATTCCGGCTTTTACCCAATAAAACAGTCTCATAAACCAGAAAAAAACAAATCTTTTGTTTCCCCTACAGTAGCTGTTCATTGGGACTTCACTTTAAACTCATAGTATGACTGGGAGGAATATAGCTCAGTGGCAGAGTGAGTGCTTAGTGTGTGCAAGGCCATAGGCTTGATAAGCACCAGTAAAACAAAACAATTATATTATGCTCATTGCTTGTTAAAATGAATCACCTCATGAATATTCAATTGAACTGAATATCCATAAATCAAATACTTTCAGGTGAGCCAACAGCATCTGTTTTAGAATATTCCATCTATCTTGATTTGGTACCAAATAAATTTTTTGTGTATTAAAACAAGGACACTCTTCAGTTTAAAATGCAGAAAATAGTTAAAAATACTGCCATTCTACACAAGTGCTTTTTGAGCAAAGCTCAAGTGTTAGTTTTATACAGTTGTATATTTCATTCCCCAATTTACTTCAGAGGGATTTCTCATGGCTAATTCTAAATACATTGTCATATTTATTTATGCTATTCAATTTTCATTACTTAATATTTTTGGTTCTTAAAGTTTTTAGAAATACAGATCTTCAAGCAAAATTCATGATTATTTATATATGTTGTTAATTCTTATGTTTCTCAAATTCGTATTTAATTTAGATATTCTTAGCCACCTTCTCAAACTGCTTGTCCATAAGTCAAATGGCATATATTTTTATCATAGTTTTATAAATTGCAATATAGTCATCTCCCCTCACCTGAGTTTCACTATTATTAATTTTAGATGCCAACAGTCAACAGTAATCTAAAAAATATTGCATGGGATATTCCAGAAATAAATAATTCATAAGTCTTAAATTACATGCCTTTCTGAGTGATGAAATCTGTCATCTGTCCCCCTTCAGCTGCCCCAAAAGAGAATCATCCCTTGCTCCAGTGTAGCCACATATGTATATGGTCTGACCATCAGTCCCTTAGCAGCCTCTCTTATTATGAGATTGACTGCCAAGGTAGCACAGGGTTTGTATGACCCATTTTTTAAAAGTTAATAATAGCCCCAAAGCTCAAGAGTAGTACTCCAAAGAGGCACCAGGGCATAAAACATGTAGGCAGCAAGTAACTCATATTTTGTGGTAATGCTCAGTTCGTCTAGGAAAAACCTTACTATATACAGGATTTGATACTATCTGTTGATTCAGGTACCTACTAAGGGTCTTGGATCACATTCCATGGATAAAAAGAACTACATTCAGGATTCCTCATTTTTACATGCTCAAATATTTTTAATAGAAGACCAGGTTTGACTAAAATTTAAGAAATACTTTAATAATCAGTCCCTAATGGATATATTCAGATACATACATTTTCAATCCATGCTGTCTGATTTTAAATGTGTCATTACTTCACTGATGTAGTATATTTGCATATAGTGGATATCTTACAAGTCAGTTTTTGTATTTTTAGAAAATCCTTCTTGGGAAATATCATTTTCACATAGTTTTATTTTGCTTTAGGGTATGTGTGTGTGTGCGTTCACATGTGTGCATGTGTTCCCATGCACATGGGCATGCCTGTGTGTATTTTGGTTCAACGATGTCAAATGTTTTACTTATAGATAAAATGCAATATAAACCTGTTAAAATTGCATAATACACTATAAATAACTTGTACAAAGATTTTCCTGTGACTGATCTAGGTCACCATGATTAAAACCAACAAGAGATGTCAAAGCACCTTTTAACCTTTTCCCTGCATATAAACAACCACTGTAGGAACTAACAACTTGGACCAGCTTATCAAAGTGTAATCAGTTGCACTTCTATAGAAGACCCAATTTAAACTGATTTAAACAGAAATAAACCTTGTAAGTCACATTACTGGAAGTTTAGAGGTGTCATAGTGCTGGGAATGGTTAATCTAGGGGCTCAACAACCTCATCAAGAAGCTAGGTATTATCAGTTACCATTGTTATATCTTTCCATCCTCAAACTATAAGGCATAGTCACGAAATGCCTGCCAAAGCCTATGTATTATAACCTTACATAAAAACATTTCAAGGCAGAACAGGGAATGTCTTCCTTTTGTAACCCTTTTTTAGGATGGAGGGAAACCTTCCGAAATTCCCCCAGTAGGTTTATCTTATTGGCTCTTAAAGTACCATGTTCGCATTCTTAAACTAATAGTAGGTAAGAGAGTGTAATTTTCGTGGTTGTCTTAGAGTGATTACAAAGGTGGGGGGAGGATCCAGCTTCTCCTCAATTCCAGGGTCACTAGATACCTGGACAAAATTGATGTTTTATCATTAGAGAGTAAATAGCACTTTAGTAGGTAATTAGCAGTGTGTGGGACAACCATATTTATAGCAGTTTTTAATTTCTTCTTTCTTGGCCCTGTAGAAATAGATCTGAAATGGTAATTAGTAGTTCTAAAGTCTTCACTTTTTTACTGCACATAGGTACAATGATGAATTCCCCTTTGCTTTGCATCCATGAAGTTGCTCAATGACCATCTTATTGTAAATGGATTTTATGTTTTCCCTTGAAAATTATTGATTCCATGCCGACCAAAGTATTTATTGAAGGGTACTCTTTGGGCCTTACAACATATTTTGAGCTAGGTGTGGTGGCACACACCTATAATTCCAGTGACTCAGGAGGCCGAGGCAAGAGGTTTGCAAGTTTAAAGCCAGCCTCAGCAATTTAGTGAGGCCCTAAGCAACTCAGTAAGGCCCTGTCTCAAAATAAATACAAAATGGTGGGGAGAAAGGAGAGGCTTGGGATGTGGCTCAGTGGTTAAGTGCCCCTGGGTTCATTCCCTGGTACCAAGAAAAAAAAAAAAAACTGCTTTGAAACCACGACCTGAATACTAAAATTAGAAATATTCTGGAACATAGCATGTGAAGGAAAATTCCAATAGCAATAACAAGGAGAAGTGTGTTAGTTGTCCATCACTATGACAAAAATATGTGAGATAATCCACTTAAAAAGAAGAGAGGTTTATTTTGGCTCACAGTTTCAGAGCTTACAGTCTGAACAGTCTTTTGCTTGGCCCTGTTGCTCTGGGTCTGTGGCAGCACAGTACCTCATGGAAGGAGTACGAGAGAGAGGAAGGCTGTTCATATAGTTCCCAGAAAGCAAAGAGAGAGGGGCAGGGTTTGGGGGATGCCTCCAGTGACCTAACTTCCTCCCAGTAAGCCCCACCTCTTAAAAGTTCCATCTCCTCTCCATAGTGCTTTATGCTGGGCTCCACATCTTTAACACATGGGTCTTTGGGAAACAGATCAGATCCAAACTATAGTGAGGAGCAATACTAAGCAGTGGAGCAAAACAATTAGATCAAGCAGGGAACATCTGCAGAAAGACTAAAGCACAGGACAGCAAATGAAGGCTGATGAGTAGTCAAGTCAGCCAAGAGAACAGTCACCAATGCTCCTGTAAATGTAGGGCATGGACTAGAAGGAGAAGGGAATTGGCTTTGAAGTCATCCCTCTTCACATGCAGGATCAGAATGGCCATTGAAGCTTAACGTAGAAATGAGGGAAATCGACATGGGTGGAACAAAATAAAAAGAAGAACAGCTCAAGAAACTGAAATCCATCCATCGTATCTATAAAACAGCTTCACTGAGGCAGTTGCTCTCAGAAAGATGAGAAGACAAGGGATTTTGTAACATCTAGAAACGTACAAACAATTCCACTGCTGAGTTTTGGGTGAAGAATTTAAGCAGACATAATAGCAGGTGTTGTCAAAGACAACTGCAACCTTCTGATGAAGGGGAAGGCATGCAAACTGCCGTAAGTTAATAAGGACAATGAGTTCCTCCTCAAGTGCTTTACAGATGGGATAACATTTTCTAACTAGAAACTGACCATGGCTGATCATGGGCTACAGCAGAAATAAATACTATATGACATCATGTTTCTTTCATGGTAACACTGGATATAATAATCCATGTTCTCTTCGTCCCCTTAAGTAATGCTATCATGTGCTTGATGTTCCCAGTCCTGTCCATAAGAGGAAGGAGGCTCTTTCTACCTTATTTTGTTCTGATGATGGGACTATTTTGAGCTATTTTGAACCCTAGTCATATAAGCATAATTTTCTAAGCTGCTGGTAAATAACTCATCTTAATAGTAACAAACAAATATAAAAATTATTTTAACAAAAGAGTTTCGAAAAGCCAGTGGTTGAAAGTCAAAAGAGTCCGTTATTGGCAAGAAATTGTTCCTCTAGCTAGATTTATAGCAAGTTACCTATGAAGATTAATTGAAAGTATAACTCAACAATAAGTCCAATGACCTAGAAAGACCAAGTGGAGTTCTCATCATTTTTACCATTCTGCAACAGAACATTCCCAGGAGAACGTGCCTCATCAAAACCAGGCTTAAAATCCATTTCATTTACTCCCTGAGCTGGGCCAGCTTTTTAGTCCTGCTCACCTGTATTTGTTAGAGAATCAAGTAGAGAGATCCAATGTGAATGCTTATTTCAGGTTGTCCCACTTCATGACATGTGCAAAGCCCTTTTTACATATAAAGTCTCATTTAAAAAGAGATTTAATAAGTCCCTCCTTTTGCATGAAATTTTTGAGGGCATTACAGAAAATGGAGGTCAGTGGTCCTTACAGACAATTTATACAACTGGTAAATGTTTGACACAGGATCAAGTTATATACTGCTATAGGTAAGTCCCACTGAAATTTATTAAGTTATAAACAATAGTGGGTGTTCTTAAAAGGGAATAATCAGCTGTTTTTCAGTAGAATTCTAAATTCTGGAGAAATGTTCAGCTGCATGTCTATAAGCAGTGAGAAATTTGATTCAGTCCCTAAGTGTATGAGTTCCTAGTTTGAATTAAGGGGTATCTTTTATGAAACTCATAACTGCAGAATTCTTAAGGTGGATAACAAAAAAAAAAACACAGGCCAGTCTTCCACCTTAGTGACATAATTGGTCTCCTTGGGATTTCCATATCTGGGTTTGCCAAAGTGAATAGCAGAGGATTTAGGTGTCCAAAACTTGTTAGAAGCAACTCAAGGACCCTATTGCTAATGCACAGAAACCATGCCTCTTGTGTTCCTGTGCAGCTCTGAATTGATCCATTATACAAAAGACCTTCTGTTTTTTTCCTTGCACACTTCAGAGAGATTTATTTTAACATGTTGAAACATCATTCATCAGGAATTGCCTTGAATTGGCTGTGAATATTCTAATGTATATTGATCACTTTATATCTACTGACTCTCATTACAAGAAGAAGCATCTTTTGAGGTGACTTTTTAATGAACTGTCTCCCTAACCTCATAGGACAGTCGATAAATGTGTAATTTACTTTTTCTCTGACACTTAACTTGTCTTTCATGTTTCTTAGGACGACGCAGATTTTCTGTTTTAATTTAGCTCATCATTGAGAGAGGCTTCCAGGAAGCTTCAGGGCATTTTAATTTATTCACAAAGAACATTTCATCATGTAGCTACTGGTTCTTCTTCTTCTTCTTTATTCCATCAGGGAAATATACACCAATTTTTCTCATTTCCCCTCTGAAATCTTTGCAACAGGGCAAGTGACTCATCTTTACGTGAAGTTAAGTCTAGTCAGACCTACTGCTGGCCTCTGAGACAGAGTCCTAAATGTGGCCAATATTACCCCCAAGTGACTGGGGATGGGACCGTTAACTTAGGGATTTAATGTCAAACCATTTTTCTTAAATGATTCAGTTGTGCCTTCTCTAATCTTTGGCTAGCTTGTGAGGGAAAATGTGAATTCTCTGGGCCACTGTCTATCTCTGTTCTACACAAGATTTTTTTTTTCTACTTTATCAATGAGGACTTGCCTTTTTAGAAAAAAAAAATATATATATATATATATATAGATTTTTT
>NW_026000026.1:33832658-33873686 GCF_001458135.2 Marmota marmota marmota
AAAAATATATATATATATATATATGTATATATATATATATATATATATATATATATATATATATATATTCATTATTTTCTTGAGTATAAAACTCAGACATATTTACTTTTATTCTGGTAATTACCAAGCTATTGAGACAGTTTTGACTCCATTTGTCCACTCTCAACTTATTTTTGAAATTTATTTTAATTCTATAGACGTTTAAACTCGTAAGATATGATTATTCTATTTTAAACATTAGTGTTCATTTAGATTTGCCTATGTGTTCATAACTTTCTTTGCTATACATTTTTCCTATGTCTCAGATTATTTGGGAACACTGACTCGTATTTTCTCTAGAAGTTCCTTTTATGTGATCCACAGTAAGAAACTCATTGGGGTTTTTATTTTTGGTTTTTGCATTTTTCCCCCCAAGAATGTCCTTATTTTTTTTTTAATGTGGATGAGAATACCCATTTCTTTTTATTCTGGGATGATACAGTCACTGATTATAGAATTTAATGTTGGCAATTATTTTTCTTATAGTTTGAAGGTAAAACTTTACTGTCCTCTAACTTCCACTAATTTTTAGTTAACTATTCGTTTAGTTATTTTGATGATAATTTTTATTTTTCCCCCTTTGGCTGCATTTAGGAATCTATCTATCTATCTATGAAACATATGTTTATATTTTATACATATATATTTTTATAGCATACCTGAATATGTGTTTCAGGTGGCTAGATGGATAACATATCAGTTTTATAAAAACTCTGAGCTAACATGTCAATAAATAATGGCTTATGTCCAATTTTTCCCCTTCTCTGTTAGGGTTCTATGTGCATGCACATATATTTTTGCATATAAGATAAAATGGACCACCTTACTTTACTTTCTCTCTTAACCCTTCAGTATTTTCCATCTTTTTATCTCTTTGTGCTGCCCTGTGGATAAATTTTTTCTGACCCTTTTTCTGATGCACCTATTCTTTGCTTAAATTGCTGTTTTATTGACCCTCTGAGTTTTTAACTTTAGGTTTTGCATTTTATATTATTTCTAGAAGTTCTATTGGTCTATTTTCAAATCTACAAATCTGTATGTCATACTTGTTGCAGGGAAGATTCCCTGTGAGATCTCTCATTCCTGGTTTTGCTTAGGGTCCTTGTCCATCAAGAAAGATGAATTCAAAGTTTCCAGCTTTAGCAAAAACTTGTCAGGTCAAAATAGATTCCTTGCTTATTATAGGTCAGGGTTCACTGCTCCTTTCAGTTTGGTCCCAATCATTCTTTCAGTTTTTGTGGTTCTTAGGGTATTTCAAGGAGATAGTTTTACTATCAAATTGAGTTTTTTAAATTGCTTTCAGGGAAGGATGGTCCAAATACAACCTAATCGAATATTATAAGAAATAAGAAGCCCCCCCACCCCCACCCCATGATGTTTCTAAATGTTTTAAGTTAGTTAACATCTGTATTACTTGGGATTCAACTATGGAATCATAATGAACAGGATACACTGTGTGTGCTACAGGGAGTTGTTGATTGCCTCATTCAACCCAGGGGACTGGCTTTATGCAGTCTTAATGATGTCTTTCCCTCTAATGCCGGACTCTGGTAGACAGGCAGTTTGAAAGCGAAGTTTAACAAGTAGTCTTGGTGACTTGGGTAATCTGCAGGAGCTGAAGCTCTGTCACAGATTTGAACACACACACACACATACACACTGACACACACACACACACACACCCCACACACACATTTGGCCCAGGAGTCAGAACAACTAAAGACCCAAGGGGAAGGGGAACTGACTGAAGGCCCAGCTGCTGCTTCTCAACCACCAGACAAATCAACAGAGCAGCAGTATAGTGCCTGTGTGCTGTAAAAAGGCTGCTGCCTCTCTCAACAAGTCCTCCAAATCTCCATGAAACCCTTTGGAACTCAAAAGAAACGGAATTCTAGGAAATATATTTCAACTGAGCCACATTGGCACATTACAAAACTATTACCTTGTTATGTAAAAATTAGAAATTTTCTTATTTAAAAAATACATTGACTTTCTCTTGAAAAATTAGACTACATGATTATAATAGAAAGAAGTAAACAAATTTCTAGAGCTGCAAAGAAAAACTCCCCCTTAGCCTGTATGGTACTCCCTTGTCTGCTTCCTGGATTTCTGTTGCCTGTTGGCCCCTAGAAGGCAACAGATTTGGAGATTAAGACAAAATTGCAGCCGGACATGGTGGCGCATGCTTGTAATCCCAGTGGCTCAGGAGGCTGAGACAAGAGGATCGTGAGTTCAAAGCCAGACTCAGTAAAGGTGAGACCCTAAGCAACTCAGTGAGACCCTGTCTCTAAATAAAATACAAACAGAGCTGGGGATGTGGCTCAGTGGTTGAGTGGCCCAGTACCTAAAAAAAAAAAAAAAAAAAATTGCAACTTAGAGTCACATGAATGCCATTGATTCCTCATCCCTTTCTTTACCCCATCAGCCTTTTTTCTACCTCCTTCCCTGAGGATGAGACAGTGTGGGAGCATGGCAATAGATTGTATTGCATGGAAGGCAGAGGAACATGCCTCACCTGCACAAATTGAGGATTATGTGTTGGTGGGGTTCAGAGTTTCCCCAGCAAACACTGAATTTAACATCAGGGATAGGATGAGATCAGCCTCAAATATTATTTGGCTTTCATCTTCCCACATGCCATACATGAAAGAAGTCTACACAACCACTGACTGATGGAAAACTTTGGGTTCTATTTCTACTTCTGCCTTCCCGTCAACATGCATGATGTATATGAACTTTCCTACTACTTGATTTTTTTAAATTTTGAATATATCCCTAGTGTTTTTTTTTTCTTTTATTGAAAATAGTCAAATGCACACACTTCAAACACTTTATAAAGCAAAAATTACAAAACTTTAATTGATGTCTGGAAACGATTACCTGATTTTACTATGGCCTTCAACATTTTAAGGGAAAGAATAGTCAAACTCCATCTAAGAGAAATATTTATCTGCAGAAAATCTGAAAGGAAAATATATTAGGTGCTTTGAAATATTTGATGAGGCAGAGTATAGAGGTCAAAGAACAGACTGTCATAAAAGGTCCAATGTGGGGCTCTTGGACTGAGAAAACATTGAAGGAAGCTTTGGTTCAAAATAGGAAAGCAGTTGCTAAGAGCTGTGCTCTTTTGTAGGTATTAAGCCTCAAGCCAAAATAGTCTAACCAACTGCTTAGAGTTCTGTTTGTACATTTTAAACAAAAAACAACTGACACAAGTGTTCTCCGTTATTGTGATCATTAATTGAATCTTTGAATTTGACAAGAATTTGTAGCTGAAACCAAGCCTCAAAAATGGGTTTTGCCCTAGGTAAACTTGCTTGTTTACAGGGAAATTTGTACTAAGCTACATCCCCAGTCCTGCTTCCTTTTTCTTTGCACCTTGTATATTACCCCTACCTCTCTAAAACAATGAAAAGTAACTCTTAGTTTGCGCTGATATAATTCTCAAATTTGTTATTGGGTCTTTGTTTTAAGTGGAACCAGGAGAACTGTAAGACTCGAAAATTATTGTAAAGCAGTTAAAACATCTATATAATTCTTGAGGTACCAACCATTGTGCAACCACCTTGGCTAATGGCCACCATCAATTCTCAGTGGATTTCAAAATGGTCTACTAACAGGCCTTCCTGCTGCCCTTTGTATCCAGTCACAATCTATTCCCAGCATAACAGCCATAATAATTCTTGGAATCAGGTCACTCTTCTGTTCAAGATCCTACATGGCTTTTATGTCCCCAGAATAAAGACTGAAAGATACAATGTGATCCAACTCCCCTTTGCTGCAGTCCATTTTTCTGTCTTCATTGATCTGTTCTTTGTTGAGGTCATATTGGGATTCTTGCTCAGCCCCCATGAGCCAGCCCAAACCCATCTTGGGCTGTTGTATGGACTGTTTCCTCATCTTCCAAGTCTCTACTTGGGCAGCTCTCCCCTGTCTTGCAGGTCTTTCTCAAATCTGTCTTCTCAAAGAGACTTTCCACCATCACTCTGTATAATTGGGCAACCTTTCTGTGCCACTCTCCTATCATGGTCTTTCTGTTCTTCTCTACTTTCTGTTTTTCATAGCACGTATCACCTTCTCCCATTAGATTATACACTTCTTCCTTAATGTCATTCAATGTCAGTCATGCCCCATAAGAGTATAATATAAGCTCCACAAGGGGAGGGACTTTGTCTGATTTCTTCACTGATGCTTCCTGATGCCCGTGAGATCCAGACACCCCAAAATAATACTTGACAGATAGTTGATATTCAATGGAAATTTTTATTTTTGAAAATGTAAAAAGATTCATAAATTTTGCATGTCAATTCTTTCTCAGGGACCCTGCTCAGATTCCTCATTCTAATTTTAGTTTATGTGCTTTTGAAGGGAGGACCAATAAATATTCTTTGAATTTATGTAGAAAGTTAATAAGATAAACTTTACATTACAAAAGTAGAGCTCTTAAGGCTATGTTCACTGGACTTCATTGTTCCACTGAACCAAAGCCTTCAATAATTCTGCCTCATCTTTTCTTTGGTTTCTTGATGGCAGTGGGATTTTGTGGAGAATTTTTTTTAAAGTGGTAGTTGTGATCATATTTGATATCTAATCCCTGGAAAGGATGGGGAAGAACCAAGGAGAACTTCTGGTGCCATGCCACACTGGAGGTGTTGGGAGAGATAATGGAGTTGTTAGGCATTACATCTTTAGCCCACAAGGCACACCAGGAGACCTCCCAGATAAATAATTTAAAACACCAGGTGACTTAGAAAGCAATTTCATTGCCAAAAAAAAAATGACAGCCTCCCTTTTTTTCCACACAGGGGGAAGGTTCCTCCTCATTCTTGTCGGAAACTTGCCATGAGGATCCCTCTGTTTCCCCCAAGTTTACTTCCCCCAACCCTCCAGCTCTCAAGTGGTGACCACCGTCCTTCCTTCCAGCCAGGTAGGACTGGATGGGAGGGCTCGCTTTTGAGAGAACGTGGTGTGTGGCCATCTGGTTTCCAAACAGCATGTACTTGCTCCTTACTCTTCATCCGCCCTTCTCTATGTCCCCATGTTTTTCTTGCTCCAGTGTGTGGCCACACCCATGATGGTTTCTGGTCCTTTCTTGCCTTCCTCTGGTATTTATTTCTTCATCATTGTGGTCTCTCTTCCTTATAGACCTTCCATTCTTCCATATTATCTTTGTGCTCTTTCCTCTTTTGATTTCTCAATTTGCAAAACTGGATTTCTTTTTAATCTTCATCTTTCTTGCACTCAGAATATTCTTCCTACTTTTGAAACCTTTTTTTCTTCCATTCCTGTTTCTCACTGCTCTGTTTCCCCAAAGTCCTATTATCTTAAATCTCAGATCAAATTAATTCTCAGGGAGTCTTTTCAAGACACTCCACTCGTCTCACCACACCACTCATTTTGAAAGTCTAACAAAATTTGTAATTTGCTTTATTCCCACGTGGTGTTAAGGGGGCAGCTCATGATTTTCTGATCCTGAAGAAACAAGAGGTCTTTGAAATTGCTCACCAATATGGATGTTTGGGCCAGGAGCTATTGATTGGAGAAAATTGCAAGCTCAAAAGTTAGAAAGGGACTTTAACTTGCCAGTGAGGTGCATCGTAAAATCTATTCTTTTCCTTTCACTAATAAGGAAACTGGTCTACATCATTTCAAAGGGCATGTATTTCAGGGAGAAAAGAAGTACCCTTGTGATTACAAATAAAGCAAACATCTATAGCACAGTAGGTTATGTTTGACAATATTTGATCGTATGTTGCAAAATAGCTAGTAGAAAGGATTGGACTATTCTCAACATGAAGAAGCCACACATGTTTAAGATGATGGATATGCCAGTTACTCTGATCAGATCTTAACAATATCTTATACCTTTATTGAAATATTACGCCATCTCTTATAAATATGTACAATTATCATGTGTTTGTGAACATTTGAAACATTTTAAAAAATTTAAATAGCGAGTTTCTATTCTTGTATGTAATGAAATAGAGTTCTATAGCAAGGCTTGGAGCATTTTCATCTTCAAGCATTTATTAATCTGTGAAGTAACACAGTTTAGAAACTGTAATATCAAAGAATTAAGGAAAACAACTTTTTTACTGAGAAAGGGATATACATTCCTTCACTTCGTCTACATCAAGGTTTGAAACTCAGTGTGTTGGAAGGGTGTGTGAGTTATTTGGGCATCTTGTTTAATTGCAGACGTCTTGGTTGGGGCCTGATGGTTTGCCTTTCTAACTAACTCCCAGGATATACTACATTTCCACAGACCACATTCTGACTGGTAGGATTCTAGTACATTTCTCTTTCCTGGCTTTTGCTAGCTTTAAACTGTCTTTGTGCTATTTATTTTCTTTGAAAAACATTTTTAACCTAATCACAAACTGGCCCTTTGATGTCTTTTTATTTTCTCCTGACTGTAACATAACAGAGAGGGAGAGAGAATGCCCCCTGAGAGCAAAGGCCCAGCCTGACCATGAATTCAGGCCATGTCCTCTTAACAGTGGCAATTTTGTTCATATGTGACCTTGTGATAAAGCTCACTTTGGAAGGTGGCACAGACAAGGGCCATGCAATATTGATTTCCAGTTTCTATGGGAGCCTCCAGGGAGAGAGACCTTGAAAATGCTTTTGCATTTGCATGTAGAGGATACCCTTCAAATCATCAATGGTGAGCATCATTGGATTTTTGTTTTGGGGTTTCAAACCACAAGTAGAATATTGGATTTTCTCAGGGGATGCAAATGACAACGGACCTAAAAACATATGACTTGGGTTTTGCTTTTCAAAACAAATACATAGAGACATCAATGTTATATTTTTGTCCTTCTGCTCCCTCAGGCTTGTGATAGCCTAATCACAGCTTGTATTCCCTTCAGAATGTACACTGAGCTTCCTGTTTATCAAAAATATTTATTTTTAAAAAGATACAAATATTCCCAGAATATCTGTACTTTCATAAATTTTTAATCACATTGTTAGTTTTAGTCCCTTTAGTTTCCCACATATAAAATGTGGCATAAAAATAAATCGGTTTCACACTTTCTGTTAAAAAAAAATAGATCTCATTGCTAAGAGAGAATAGAAACCTAATTATGCTATTTTATATTTGTAAAAAGAACAAAATGTTCTTTTATAGCAGCATATGAAATATAGATTTTCTACTAATTTTAATGTTTCTGCAAACATTTTCTTTCTTGCTTACTTTTTCATTTGACATTTCCATTTATACACTAGCTGAAAAACACAGTCAATGAATTAAAAGTCCATAAAGTTATTACACATTTGCTTAAATAAACATATTTTTTTCCCATGATAGAAGATTGAGCCTGAGAATACATTTCTAAAATTGTGAGTGAAACTCTTCATTGATAAAATCATACTCCTTCTTATCACCCTGGAGATTACTAGGTGAAAATGAACAGGTGAATCACACTTTTAATCCTGGTACCTTCTATTTTGAATAGCTACAAATCATTGCAGAGTGAGATTTAAAACAAACAAAAAATAATGTTTGCTCACTTTCTGTACATATGAACCTTTAGATAAAGAAAAGTAGAGTGATCAATTTCTAAAAATAGCAATGACATATCATTGGAAAATTATAAACATATGCCAAGAATATCTTAAGTGCTTCTTTGTTCTAGATTATACCTATTTCAATAGCACAAAAGAATGGAAAACACAGTTCCTAAATGTTTTAAATTAATAAAATTCAGTTTAAGGTCATAGAAGGACATGAAACATTCTTTCTGATGAAAACAAGCAAAAATGAGCATTATCAGGAACCTTCAAAGCACATTACATGTATTATCTTCTTAGTCTCACTGTTATATATTTGACTATATGAACTTTACTAAGGTCTCCTGAGAAGTACCAAACCTTGCACACACCACAGGTATTGTGCCTTTAGGTTGTTGTTGTTTTTTTTTTTTTGTAAGCATCTGAAGGCATGGTTTTATGATCTCCATATCAGCATGTTTGACAGCACTTTCTTATTTTGATGCAGACAGGCAAGCAATATATTGTGTGTCATCTGTGCCTCAGTATACCCATCTATAAAACAGAGATACGACCAGTCTCTTTGTTAAAGGAAGAAGGTCTTTTAGTGACTAGAAGGACAGATACCATCCATATATACCAAATCAGCCTCCACAAGATTATGACCAAATCCTGCCAGGGATTTAACCCCCAAGCCAGTCACAATATCAGGAGACCTTAAGCATCACAGGCAACATATTTAAGTTGATGAGAAATCCCCTGTTTTTAACAAATGTCTTTGAGAACAGCTCCCAGTGATAGGTAACAAACAGATGTGAACATGAGATTAAAGGAATAATTCTAAAATCTGGGCTCAGGGTCTTGGGGTCATGCCCTCATGCTTTCTTTTTAAAAGCAATTTACCTACAGCTCTGCCAGGTTTAGGTAAAGAGGATATGTTGCATTCCACAGCAACCCACCTGTTATCTGCTGGAGAAATGCAGGCCCAAAATGCTTATAAGAAGAACATAAATTACCCTGAAGGGGGGACTTTTGTGGTTCTTACATAGGCCAGAGCCCAGAAGTCAGGGAGGTAAGGATAATCCTCCACCAGCCATGAAATCTATAAGAACAGGTTCCAATTAGAACTGGTCAGCATGGACCAAAATGACCTAGAGTTATCGTGTGCAGTGGGGACTTGTAAGTCTGATGTCATCCTGCAGTCCGTCAAAATCAATAGCTGGTCCTGGGAAGGACTCTCTGGATACTTTCCTCAACTCCTGATAAAACTGGAGGGCAGAAGGGTGCACCATCCTTCTAGTCTCTCAGAGGAACCACTCTCTTCCCTTCCTTGAGCGTGTCCCCTCTTCTCTTTTCCTATCCATTCTCATAAACTCATGCCCGCTACTTTGAGTGACATTTCTGAAATCTTTCGGTCGTGATCACAAGAATTGGTGAGAAAGGGTTGCTGTGATTGCTTCAGCTCCTCAGCAGGCTCTTGCCCTATCACACAGAGACTAAATTTTACCAAACAGACTTGTGAAAGCACGACTCACTTTTGGGACATCCACCATTGACTGCTGTATCAGTGGGAGGGAGGGAGGCAACTTTTGCTGTGCCCATCACATCCAGGGGGAGGCAATGCCAAGCAGAGGGGTTGGGGGGGCACTCCATGGCCTGCACAGGTAGGTCAAGAGATTTTGATTCAACCTTTCTTGCACAGGGCTATTGAAGACTCACAGCTTGTTCTCAAAAGCAGCAAGAATGAAGAAGTGCACACTCACCCCTACCTACTCCCAAATTCAGCTTTTCTTTCTCCATCTTTTCTTTTTGTTCTCATGTGCCATTTATCTTATGGCTGTAGGTACTGAGTTCAAAACAGAGACTGACTGATTTTGCTTCCCTTGAGAACTTCTTGCTTTCCTCCTCCACCCTACCCTCCTAGTGAAATCATCTCTTCCCCCAGTCCCAGATCAACATCCTTGTTAATGAAGCCTCCTTCTGAATTGAACAAGAAAGGGGTTAGGGGACACGTGGCCCTTAAGGAGAGGCCTAATTTTATTTGTTCAGCCATTGTCTTTCATTTGGATTTCATTTATTCATTCAAGGCCTATTGACTAGACCCTCGTGTTTACCCTGAGGATACAAGGACAGCTAAAGACACATCTTGAAAGAGAAATATCTCCTTGTCTTTCCATGTAAGTCTCAGTCACAGAGCACCAAGGGGCTTCTCCAGAGCATATGACAAATGACCTTGTTCTTTTTTTTTTTTTTTGTCTGGAGTTAGAGTAAAGGGAACTGCTTGGGGCTAAATTTTGAAAGATTTAAGCATGAAATAAGGAAGGTTTTCTGAGCCTGTAAGAATATTTACATATTTCAATACATCCCTGGGGTGGTGGTTGGCTTTTTTTTTTTTTTCTCTTTGAAGATCCTTAAACATGGAGACAAAGAGCCTGTCTACCAGCAGAAGGTTGTTTACAGGTGACCTTTTTAGGATCCCCTTTGAGTCTGTGAAGGATATGATTCATTAAAAGTCAGAAGTTTGACACTAAAATAATAGATAAGAGATCCAGAGAATTCAGGATGTGGGAAGACTCATTAAATAGATTTGCATAAATATCATGCTGAAAGATTTAAGGAGTCCATAGTTTAACTTATAGAACAAAGGAGCAGAGATGGCCTAGAAAAAAAATTGAAATCAATATTGTGCTTCTGAATTAACAGCTATAGATTGTTGTATTAACACCTGGGAGATGAATTCTATAGTTATATCTTAATATGTAAGTTGGTGTTCTCATTCTGGGGAAAATGACCATTGCTCATTTTAAGAGTTCTACTTGTGTGTACTTATTTCTGTGGCCTCTGGGAACTATGCACGTTTTAAGTAGCTACCATTGGTTGGATAGTGTTCATGGGTTTTTCTTTATTAATTCAAACAATAGTTATCAAATGCCTACTACAAAGAAGCATTAAACTAGGTGCTGAGAAAATAAAAAGATGCACCCTGACTCACTTCAAAGGGTCTATTATTTAATACTGTACAGAGTGGTAGAAAGAAATGGTCTGCAGTGTTGTACAATTTTCACATCCAATGTTCAATATGCAGTAGCCAACTAGCCACAAGTGTTTTTAAATTTTTATTTTATTTATTTATTTTTTTCTTTTTATGGAACTGGGTATTGAACCTGGGACACTCTCCTGCTGAGCTACATCCATAGTCCTTTTTATTTTAATACAGGGTCTCTCTAGGTTTCCCAGGCTGGCATTGAACTTGTTATTCTTATGCCTCATCCTCCAGAGTTGCCTGGATTACAGGCCAGTGACACCCTGCCAGCCATAGGTTACTACCTGCCTGAAATGTGGTCAATGCAACCAAGGAACTGAGTTTTTAATTTAATTCTTGTTTAAATTTAAATGTGAAACAGCCACAGTCTTATGCTTCACCTTAACATCTAATGTGTAAACTACCATTTTGCCAAGGATTTGCAGTGGGATAGACACTATGATCATCATTATAATAGAGCTATTTACAGGGGAGAAAGGACGGATGCACACTTAGGAAAACCGAAGAGGGCTTCACAGAGGTGGCAGCTTTTGAGCTGAGACCCACAGCCCTGAGTCAAAGTTCATCAGGCAGAGGAGTAGACAGAAAGGCATACCTCATGACATCATGAGAAAGTCCAAGATGCCAGTGTCAGGTGCATTGTTGTGGAACTTCATGTAATCTCATTGTTGCATGTTGTATGAATTGGCCCAGGCTTTCATAACAACATATCCCAGACTGAGTGGCTTCAACAGAAATTGATGTTCTGCCGGTTCTAGAGCCTAAAGGTCCAAAATCATGACTCCTGCAAGGCTGGGTTTCTAATGAGGCTTCTCTTCTAGGCCTGCAGATGGAAACTTAGCTGTGTCCTCAATTGACCTCTCTCCTGTATACCATAAGAGAAAGAGAAGGAAAACCCTAATGTCTCTCTGTCTTCATCTCCAAATATAGTCACATGGGGGTCAGGTTGTCAACATGAATTCAAGGGGACCAGTTTAACTCACTGTTAGAGTCTGTAAACAAGTCAAAATAACACCTGGCATTTTGCCAGGGGAATGTTAGAGTTCGTAAACAAGTCTGGATGGTGCCTGGCAAAATGTCAGAGGGAGTGGTTTGAGAAGTAACAAAACCGAGCCATTAGGTGTAGAGATTCCTGATTGGTTGACTGATGTATCTAGTTTATGCTAATTAGATAAGCTGTGTGGAATGTATAAATACTGCTCCTGTCCTGCAATAAACGGCTTCCACTCCTGCTGTATCAACGTACACAAGTTATTCGTCACCCCCCGGTTATTTTGCCCAGCCAGCCGGGCTGCGGCAACTCACAACACACATCATTCAATAAACAAATATCTTTCATCTAGGTTGATTTCCTTAGAAAAGGAAATATATGCCTCATACCCAGCTCATACAAATTAAATAGAAAACTATGATCTATTTGTCATCATGTCATGATTTTGATGGCTGCTTTTGATTTACATATTAATTAACAACATAGAGTTCTAGAATATTAACAAGTATTTTTAAAACCCTACCTGAACCAGTATATCCACCTCACAAATCTCAAATGTCCTTAATTATGATCTAAGCAAATATTCATTTTCTTTTATTCTTGGAAGACAAACCAGTGATGAGCCAAGGGCGTCCTGTCTTAGCTCACAAGAGTCCACTTTTAAATTTTTCTGGATTTCATGAGCCAGTTGTTAAACATAGCCATTATTAAAAATCTGAATTAATATACAAGTAAACAAATTAAATTAAAAGCAAAGGTAACGAATACTCAAAAGTCATTATGTACAATTTCATAGCTTCTATTATCGTCTGTGCTTTTGAGGTACCTTATATCTCTGCTACCTGCATGATGACTCTGTCTGAGCACCTTTCCTCAACTCCTGGCTCAAAGCCATCGCTTTGTAGTTAGATGTTAGCTATGGTGCAAGTATTTATACTGTGAAAAAAAGCAAACTCTACAAATGGGGCTTCCCCCCCACCCTTTCCTAAGAAAACCATGTGTTAAACATTTGCCTGCACACTCCTGGCACAAAAGTTCCTGTTTTCTGGCAAGGGTTTTCTCAGAACTTAGAGAATTCCTGTTGAGACTTGCTATTGTTGAAAACATTGTTTTCCATGGTCTTAAGTCTGTTTTCTGTAGTTGATAACACATTGCCACGCACTGGGTAAGTTATAAAGAGAAGAGGTTTATTTTGTCTCATAGATCTGGTCCAGGTTGAGACATCCAACAGTGGCCTGCCTTCCTTTCTATCTTCCTTCCTTCCTCTCTATCTCTATCTCTGTCTCTTTATTTCATGCATGCTGGGGATTAACCCAGCTCCTCACACACTAAGCAAGTATTGAGCTACATCCCTGGACCTTTTAAACTTTTTTTTTAAATATTTGAGACAGCTTCTCTCTAAGTTGCTCAAGTTGGCCTCAGCCTCCCAAGTAGCTGGAATTATAAGCTGCCCCCATGCCTGGCTAGAAAACCCATTCTCAAGAAAACTTATCCCACTAATCCATTGATTCCATAAATGGACTAATCCTTTCATGAGGTATGTCCTTAATCAGTTCCTAAACATTCCACCATGCCCAACTTCATAATATCTCATAATAGAGATTAAATGAGTTTCTGAGGGGACAAACCAGAGCACTATCGTGTAAAAACCAAACAAAACTTTCTGCTGAAATAGATGACCTTTTAAAGACTTTTTACTGTTTCTTACACCAGAGAGAGGTATAAAGTGGTACTGTCTGGATGGCCTATGAACTCTCAGGACCCATTATAAAATATTTTTGGAAACACAAAAAAGTCCCCTAAAACACAAACCTCATAGCATGAACAACATTTTTCGGACCCACTGAGCAATGTCATCCACCTGAAAATTGCCTCAACTTAACAGAGTAGCCCTCCCACTGTTAGTACTGGCTCACTGCTGAGGCGAAGGTAACACTTGGACCTTTCCTCCCTCTGAAGGTTTTTAGTAGCAACAAGTACAATAGAATATATTCTGGGATAAACAGTAGTTTTTAGATTAAATTTCATTTTTGTAGGAACCTTTTTTTTCCAGTATTTCCCTTTTATACTATCTCCAAACAAGAAGTTGCTCAGGCTTTAAAACTGAAATGCCATTTGGCAGAATTTATAGGCAGACTTTTCCTAAAACTATAATTAACTCACACTTGTAGGCTGTAATATTTGAAGCTGAGGAAGTTTCAGCACCTTGTCCGGAGGCATATGGAATTATGATTGACAGCACTCGATTTCCTGCCTTGGTCCTTCTCTTCAAATGTATGCCATTGTACATGTGTTTTTTGATTAAGGACCTATTCATTTATGATTTATTTTATCATCATAACATTTTATGAGGCTGTTAAGAGGATAATTATAAAAGAAAGAATTCAAGCAGAAAAGGTTAAGTAATTTAAAGTTTCCACCCTTTCTCCAAGTATAAGTTCTGTGCACAAAACATTGAGAAAATTGGATCTATATGGAATTTAAGCATAAGAATGGATAAAATCCTTGTCACATGTAGAGAAAAGGGAAGGAATCTCAGGACATAGTTCTAGATAACTCTCAACTGCCAAAGATCCAGGAAAGGCGAAAGGGGCAACATGACAAGTAAAGGGGAAAGGTGACAGACTATCAGGGGAGCCCAGAGGAAAAACAATGCAAAAAAAAAAGAGAGAGAAACATCCATAGTGTCTAAAGCTACTGTGTTAGGTAGTTTTCTGTGACTATAACAAAATACCTGAGACTGATCTATTAATAAGGGATTGAGGTTTATTTAATTCACAGGTCAGAAGGCTGGGAAGTCCAAGAATGTGGTGCCAGCATCTGCTCTGCTCCTGGTGAAGGCCTTCTTGCTACAGCATAACATGGCAAGACAGAGCCAGCTTCCCAGACAGAGCTTACTTTTATAAAGCCATTTGTGTGACAATCCATTAATCCATTAGTCTAATAATGGACCCATCCATTCAAGAAGACAGAGCTCTAATGACCCAGTCACTGCTCATATGTTCCCCTCTCCACACTGTGCATTGAGGAACAGACTTCCAACACATGAAATATGGGGGCACATTCAAACTACAACAGTCACTGGGTGGTACAAAGAGGTGTTCTTTGGCATTAGTGAAGATGACATCACTAGTGGCCTTGGTATTAATGAGGGGTCAGTGGACAGGTGGGGGTGGGAACCAGGTAAGGGTAGAATAAATAGGAGGCAGAGAAAGGGAGGTGGCTTATACAACACACCCTATAAGTTTAGACTTGAAGGGAAGCAGAGTTCTACAAGAGTGATGGAAAAAATATAGAAAATTAAAGGGAAATGTAGTGGAGAAGAGACTAATGAGCATTTCTAATTTATAATTCAGTCTAGTTTATTATGTGGCACTAGATAAAATGATTACCAAGAAAGAAAGAAGAGGGGTAATGATAGTGAACCCACCCTTGGGTAGGTTGGTAGGGATGCTTTTCCTTCTGACAAATTACTATTTAATAAAAGAACAAAAATCCGGATGAGTGTGAGGCATAAATTATCAAGAACAATAAGGATAAAGGTTCCTGTTGACACTATTTGAATGTTAGCTTGTTTGCTTTTGCTATTTAGTACATTAATGATAATCTACTCAGCATTACACGCCTTACATCATGATTATCACAAATGATATCAAAGGCCACAGGTTGCTACATGAAGAGTCTACAGACCTAACGACTGCTGCACTTGCCTTTTGGTAATTAGAATTCACTCTGCCTCGTGCAGCAGGGAAATTATTTTGCGCATAATAAGCTCCTATATTTTTCTTTACACCTTAAGCAGTAGGATTTTTATTCCCAAGGATGAGTCACAGCTCTAGGAAAGGATGGGAATCCCTAAGGGAGAAGATCCTCATTTACAGAATAGAAATCTGGAAAATCAGATTGCAGGCAAGAGAGGAGGGGATTTCTCCAAATTCCTGTAGCTTCTCTTAACACAGAAGTCAGGCCTGACCAGATGGAGTTGTACTATAAACCCAAAGGTGATAGAACTCAGGCTCAATCTTAGAGAAAGAGGAAAGCTACCCCCTTCTGACCATGGGATTGTTGGAAGAAAGGGAGAGAACAGAACAGGAGGTGAGATTTTGTATGTAGTTATCCGACTTCTACTCTCTAGACTAAAATCTGGGAAAGAATGAACAGGGCTCACAACTCCCCACATCCTGTGTGTCTTGGGAGGGCAGGAAAGTCCCTGTGAGCACCAGGGATAGGAAAGGATGAGCTGAGGGGCAGGTGGGAGTCTAGGAAGACCAGCAGGCACCCTTTAGTGATGACTGGAATCAGCTGGCCCTGACCATGGATTCAAGTAGTGAGTGACCTCTACCAGGCTCTGCCTGAGCATCTGTCACCCTAAAATAATCACCAGTCATTTGTCCATGGAGAATTCCAGATCAGCCACTTCACAGCAGAGACCTGTGAGGATAGAGAGGGAAGCTGTGTCCATCCAGTCCTGCTGTCCCTCCTATTTGAAGACATGCTGAGTTCCATAATGGGTTTAAGTTCCATGTTGAGAAGCCATGGGAAGGAAGGACCACTATGACTGCACTTAACCCAGAGAGACTGATTTGTGCAAGAAACTTTAAAAGCAATATTGCGGGGAGTGGAATTTTGAAGCAACTAAAATTGTCTATTTCCTTGAATAGTCCGAAAGGCTAGGGCTGCTTCCCTTCCTGTCATTCTAAGTGTGGCTCCCACACCTTCAGGGATGGGTAGCTGGGAAAGCATTTCCGCTGTGACTTCAATTACAGCCATTTCCCGGGGCAGGCAGTGCAGAGGCTGTGGTAGGCAGTGCCAGCTACTCAGAGTCAATTGAAAGGGAATTGGTTGCCTGGGAGTTTTCTAACCTGATTTCAGGTTTCCTGGACACTGTGTCCTGTCACGACCCAACACCTGCTGTGACAGATAGATGTTTGTAATGAGGTGAATAACAAGCAGCATCATGAACTTCAGGTCCCATGGGAACAAAAAGGCACAATGGCTCAGGTGAAGCCAGCCTTGTTCTTATAATTTTCTCTACCAAATTTGCATTCTCACATACAGCTTTGACCATATTTTTAGACAAAGGCTTTAAATGTATACTTTTTAGAAGAAACATTTGCTGTTTCATTGTTGAAAGGCTTGATCCTGCTGACAGACTGTCACAAACCTGGTTTTATCTTGCAGTGCTGGGGATCCACCCAGGGCATCCTGCATGCTAGTCAACAGGTCTTCTACTGAGTCACACCCCAGCCTAGATTTTTTTCTTTTTTCTTTTTTTGCTTTTTAATGACTGTTTGATGCCAAAAATCTCAGAATATCCTAATATTATCAATTCTAAAGGAGAATATTGCACCTTATACACACACACACACATTTATATTAATAAAGGAGGCAGAGGAAATGTTAAACAGTGATAGATGTGTTAAAATTAATAAATAAAATATTCATACTAGACAAATTAAACTGGCTCTTAGCTACTTTTTCTGGTAATATTTCATTAGATTTCATACCCAGAGGTATTAATAGGCAAACACATGCCTTTTCAAAGGTCCAGTGTCAGCAAACTTTCTGTGGTTTGTACATTTTTTGTTTGCCTTGATCTGACTGCTAGAACTGTGGCTGAGCTGGAAGTTGTAGACATGTTTTTCTCTTTTTCTTTAAACTTTGTGCCGAAATATATTGTTGGATGTATCAGTCAGAACTTGATCATTTACATTTGTATAGTTCCTCAATAGATTTAAGTCTTCCTGGCAAAAGTGAAATATGACAAAAGCTATTAGGTGAGATTTTGCAAAAGCCCAAGATGAAGAATAGAATGTATGGTGTCTGTCAACTGCATCACACTTTAGTCCTTGATCAGAATTATGATGTTTTTAGAACATTTTCTATCGATTAAAGCTGATGGAGCTGGAAAACCTAGAGACTGCCATTCTAAGAACTATTTCCACATCTAGATTCCCAACCTTAGTATTATAGTACTCACTCAGTCATAAAAATAATACAATAGAAAATAAGTCTTCTCCTCTTACTTACAATTAGAGGGCAGTTGATTTAAAAGTGTTCATTCATCCATACCAAAACCTGTGGATGGTCAAGTCCCTTATATAAATTGCCATAGAGTTGTCATAGAACGTATTCTGCATATTCTAAATCATTTCCAAACTGATTATAGTGGCACATACCTGTAATCCCAGCTACTTGGGAGGATAGCTACTTCATGGCCTGCCTGCACAATTTAGCAAAATCTTGTCTCAAAATAAATTTTAAAAATTAAAAAGAAAAGGTTTAGGGAGGGCTGGGGTTGTAGCTCAGTGGTAAAGCACTTGCCTCAATTCTCAGCACCACATATAAATAAATGCATAAAATAAGGTCTACCAACAATTAAACAAATAAAAATAAAATAAAAGGCCTAGGGATGTGGTTCAGTGGTGAAGTGCTCGCCTAGTTTGTGCAAGATTCTAGGTTTAATCCCTGTACCACAAAAATTAACTAATTAATCATCTCTAGATTAATTATAATTCCTAATGCAATGTAAATTTGATGTAAATATTAGTTATACTGTATTGTTTAGGGATGAGTGGCAAGGAAAAATCTGCACATGTTTGGTATAGATGCAGTTTTTCCCCCAAATATGTTCTATGCACAATTGATTGAATCCATAGATATGGAAGGTGTGTGTGTGTGTGTGTGTGTGTAAACATTTAAGAGGCAGGTTTCCACATTGCTTTCATAAAAATCTCTAGAGAAATCTGTGTTGTTACTTGGAAGCTTTTGTAATAAAAGTCTATTATAAAATACAGGGTTGGGAGGATGGGTACTACTGAATATCCGTGCTGTCTTTGAATTGTGTATACCACATGCATTACCTAGCTCTGCAGTTTGTTAACCCAGGATTATGAAACCAACAAGGAGATTGCCAAATGAGCACATCCCACTGGGTCTTTTCTGCACAGCTCTCTCCACACTAGCTCTCCAGGTATAATGCCCACTATTTAAAACTCAGTCACTTTGATTTCAAAGCACGAGCTTCCTTTCCCTACTGTGCAGGTGTCTGGATAATTTCTGCTCTATTACTTTATTTTTTCCAGTTTTCTTTCCTCTGTGTTCCTTCCTTTATTCATCTTTCAGCTGCTATGAATTTATACACCATTAAAAAGGGTGAGGGAAGCATATGAATTGAAAAACTGATTGTGCAACCCTGAGGGCTTTGTTTTGATTACCTTCACTGTCCAGGAGTGGCATTTTCCCAGATTTATCTTGCCTTCCTTAATAGAGGATTTTTCCACTGGACCTCTGGTAACATCTGGTGTCCAAACTACAGTGCCATGCTCCACTATTTTCATTATTCACACAGAAATGTGTTGATGGGTTATGGGCAAGCTAAATGTAAAATCATTTCAAGGTGGGATAAAAGAGCTATTGCTAACACTGGCAAACCGGATAGTTTTTTTTTTTTTTAAGAAAATTACATAGACAAAAGAACTGCAAAGAGTTTGACATAAATTAGGCTGACAACTTCATTTAGCAGATGTGAAAAGAGGCTGAGAGAAATCCACTTACCAATGATGGTAGGATCAGACCCGAGTCCAGTATCCAAGCTGCCTTGCTTGGGCCTCTTAACCTCAGTTCCAGGCACATTCTTCATCCAACCATGTTCCATGTTCTTGGATCCAGAAATATTTGACTATTCAACAAGCATCACTTCTTTGTTAGGTACAGTGGTGCATACCTGTAATCCCAGTAACTCAGGAGGCTGGGATTTCAAGTTCAAAGCTAGCATCAGGAACTTAGCAAAGCCCTAGGCAACTTAGTGAGATCTTGTCTCAAAGTAAAAAATTGAGAAAAGGACTGGAGATGTAAATCAGTGTTAAAACACCTCTGGTTTCAGTACCCTCACCTCCCCGATAAAAGGTATCTGCTTCTCATTAAACAATTGTAAGCTGTCATAATAATCCAGGTAGGTACTAGATATAATTTAATTTTGAAAGTCAATACTTTTCCCCTATAATAGCAGTAATATCTATGTATTATCTACATCTATGCTTTTTAAAAAATTATGTGTATTATAAAATGACAGAAACTGTAAAATGTAGAACACGTATTTATATAACCTAAGTATAGCTATTCTTAAGAAGTTTTGTGTATTTCTCTGAAAGAGATTTAAAGAAGTGATATTTAATGATCCTCATAAAATTATAGTGAATAAAAATAAAAGTTAAAGAATTCCAAAGAGCAAACAACATATATGGGAGATTAATAAATAATTAGATGATAGAAAGCAAATGATTTGGTTGTATACATACTTTGTATACAACCAGAGATATGAAAAATTTGTGCTCTGTATGTGTAATATGAATTGTAATGCATTCCACTGTCATATATAAATTAAAAAAAATAATTAAAAAAAAAAATAAAGCAAATGAATGGGAGGTAACTGATTTTTTTAGGGAAAAGAATAAAAAGAGTACATCTGAGTACCATGATTATAGGACTCCTAAATGAGAATGGAGCCTGGATGAGAAAACTGAAGCAAGAAAATTATCAATCAAAAAGGATAAGAAATGTTTCACAACTGCGGGACATTAATTATCAGACTCAAGAGCCAAGCAGAGTGCTTAGCAACCAGAAAGAAAAGACTCACAGGAGAGTACCAAACAGGAATTTTTGGAATCTCAAAAACAAAGAAAAAATTTTAAACATTATCAGGAAGAAAACTATAAGTCACAAATTGAGAGCAAGAATGGAATCATCCATTTTCTCTGCAGAAAATCTGGAATTGTGAAAAGTGAAGCAATGCCTTCAGAATTCTAACATGACTTAACAGAAAATTCTATAGATAATTAAGCCAAAGTGTAAGACAAAAATAAGTTCAGATATGTAAAATACCAGCCCACCTATATATTTTTCTAAGATTCGAAACAAACTCTATGTTTCTCCATACGTGCATCTATACAAATATGAATATGAATAAATTAAGAAGTTCTGGACATTTACTTCCATCCCTCTACCAAGATTAACCTGGGTGACAAGGCTGGAGTTAAGGAGGTAACTAAAGGGTGTTTTACAGCTATCTGCCTAATGGTTCTGTGTGTTTCAAAATAATGTATTTATGTCTTATCTGAGTGATCAGAAATAATTTTAATGTAGGGATTTATTACTGGTGAAAGTTATTGTTAAATGAGATCGTTTTAAATTCTAAAGTTTTACCATTCATCTGGATCCACTTCTTTCAAGTACCCTCTTTCTATTTCAAGCCTAAAAAAGAAAAGAAAAACCTCCAGTTCAGGCTAAAAGGGCCCATTATGGTTCCTTGATACCATCACATTTCTGCTAATGAGCATTTCAAACTTGATTGGTTTTTAGTGGCATTACAGTGATTCTGAAGCAATCCTGAAGTCACCTGCTTCTCTCCACCATGTAAAATCCCACATCTGTTGCTGATATGATTTATGATATGAAAACTTCAGGAGAGCAAAATTGAAGAGATGTTAGTTTTCAATAAAACTCTAGATGCCTCTGAAAAATATGTTATGACGCATGAAAGGGTGGGGGAGAAGTGCAGAAAGGACAGGATCCAACTGGAGCAAGCACTCAGGGAGGTGGGCAGAGCAGGAGAGCTCTTCACCTACCCTGCTGACATTGAGCTCCTTGTTTTGTTGTTATTTTTCTTTTCATGGTGGGTGGGCAATGGAAGAATGGAAAGGAAGTCAGCATGATGAGTCTAATAAAAGATGTATTACCTAAAAGCCAGGGCCCCCAGGGGTCACAGAGACTCAAAGTATGCATGAGTAAAAAATAAATTATAATCTTATTATTATAGGAAAGAAAGTTGTTGGATCAGAACTTAGTATAGAATAGAGGAAGAAAATTTTAAAAAGTCTTCTTTGAAGGGCCAGTCCTCATGGGAGAATAAAACCTGAATCCACACCTAATAGATACAAGATCTAGCATAAATCTGTCTCAACCTGGAAATCCTCTGGATTCCTGGCATAATTAACTGATTTCCTTATAAAGGAACCAATCTTAAAACCCTGCTTTAAACTATTACTGCACTTAAATTTCCAAAAAAAATTTCAGTTCACCAAAGCAATTACAATACATGCAAAGAAAGGCAGCAGAATGAGCTCTACAAAATTGAGATTTTGAAACCATGAGAAACAGTGAAGCAAGTACATTCAACATTGATATTATGAGGGCTGGGGTTGTGGCTCAGTGGTAGAGCATTTGCCTAACATGTGTGAGGAACTTGGTTTGATTCTTAGACCACATAAAAATAAATATATAAAATAAAGTTATTGTGTTCATCTATAACTAATTAAAAAAAAGATTGACAATCTGACTAAAGAACAAACTGACTAAAAAAGGGAAGAATCATTTTGGAAAACAAAAATTGATTTTCTGTAAGTATAAGATATTTAAAATGCAATAGTAACAACAACAGAGTGACAGTAAATTTTAAGAGAGCTGTATCATTCTACAGAATATGACTGTGTAAAAAAGATGGGAAAAATGGTGGAGAGAATAAGGACATGAAAGATAGATGGACTGTAGGTGAGAGAGAATAAGAATAAAATTTTGAGGAGCGGGGTACTGGAAATTGAACCCAAGGGCACTTAACCACTGAGCCACATCCCGAACCCTTTTCATTGTTTTATTTTGAGGTCAGGGTTTCACTAAGTTGCTGAGGCTGGCTTTGAACTCACAATCATCCTGCCTAAGCCTCCCAAGCTGCTGGATATAGGCATGTGCCCCCCAACGAACTAGAACAGAAGAATTTTTGAAGAGGTTATTATGTTTGAGAATTAATGAAAGAGGCCAATTCATAGATTTGAAGAATCCCTAGCAAGATACATTTTAAAGAATTCCATATTCAGATAGATCATATTGAAATTTCAAAAACCAAAATGTCATTTGAGAATGAAAGTTTTAAGGATGTTTTATGTTTTAAATAAAATAGAAATAAGGTATAACATAATACCTTATCATTCAAAAGGAGATCATTAGTATTAAAGTGTAAATATAAAAGTGCAGAGATATGGATTAACCCTAGAATATGAAAAATACTAAAATGTCTAATGCCACTAAAAGAATAAAAAGAGTATGTCACAGCCTTTTTTGGCTCAAGAGGCTGAGGCAGGAGGGTCATGAGTTCAAAGCCAACTTCAGCAAAAAGCGAGGTGCTAAGCAACTCAATGAGACCCTGTCTCTAAATAAAATACATAACAGGTCTGGGGATGTGGTTCAGTGGTTCAATTCCTGGTATCTACCCCCCCCCCCAAAAAAAAAGAGTATGTAACTATACAAATTGCCAAGGGAAATATGAGATTAAAAAATAATACAAAATAAAGAAAAAGGGGGAAATAAGCATAAGAAGAAAAATAAAACAGAAAGCATAAAATGAGATGGTAAAAATGAATCCATTAGTATTAGTAAGTGCAACATATGCAAAAATGTTCCATTTGCAAATATAAAAGATTGTCAGTTTATACTTTTTTGAATTTACCAATTAGCAGCTTAAAAAGGAAAGGTTTGGAGTTGAAAGGTTTAGAAACTTGTACATAAAAAGGAAAATTATATCAGGCAAATAACCAACCAAAAGAAGCCTGCTTTAGCTCTGCTTATATCAAACAAGATGGATTTTAAGGCAAAATTAAAGAAGGCTGCTAACATAATAAAATATTCAGTTCTCTAAGGGGATATAACAACTTTAATCTTACAGAAATGTACTCATGGCATACAAAGCAAAAATATTAACAATACTGGTTCTGCCTCTATAATGTAAAAAATATTCAACATATTTCTTTCAGTGAATGTATAAAGCAGACCAGAAAACAATATCATATAGAAGATTTGAATGAGAGAAAAACTAGAAATTTTACTATTGTCTGTATGTATGAATCTCAAAAAAACAAGAGCAAATTCAAGGAATCCCTCAAAATTAAGACATTTCCTTTACACAAAGATATCTACTATTATCCTTCCCTATTCAATGCATTATAAAAGAAAGAAAAATCTTAAATTTATAAGATGCAGCCAGCTGATTCCAAAATGTATATGAAGAAGCGAGGGCCCAATAATTACTGAGACAGTCAGTCCCGAAAGATTATAAATTCTGATAGATTGTAAAGATTTATACACATCAAAAATCAATATGAACATATAATACTAAAGATATTGGTGATATATTGGCAAATTGAATTTTGCCACAAATAAATGGTTCATAAACAAATGCACACAGTTGTGAAAAGTTGATTTTGGACAGTTGACACTGCATGTCAGCAGAGAAGTGGCTTTTTCAATAAATGGTGCCAAGAATAGAATTATCAATATGAAAAAAAAATTGAAGTGGATCCCTACCTCATACAATATGTGAAATTTCACACTGAGGTGGTTTCAAGACTTAAATGTGAAATATAAAACTGTAAATATTTAGATGATAATGTAGAATAGTTTTTTTGTGCATTGGGGAAAGGGAAAAAGTTCTTCACCAATACAAAAAAGAACAAAATTTAACAGATTGATAATTCAATCTAAATTAAAGTTAAGATGTTCTCTTCATCAAAAGATGTTTTGAAGGGAGCTGGGGTTGTGGCTCAGTGGCAGAGCACTTGCCTCGCACATGTAAGGCTCTGGATTCAATCCTAAGCACCACATAAAAATAAATAAATATAATAAAGATACTGTATCGATGTATAACTAAAAAATATTTAAAAAAATACTTTGAAGGAAGCAAAAAGACAAATAATTGCTACACATCAACCCTACCCCAAATTTGTATCATATCGTGTTATGTCATGTAACATGATAATAATATATTCATACTAGTATTAGTACCTATAAAATTTCTATAAATTTAGAAGAGAGCCAGACACAGTGGAGCATTCCTATAATCCCAGCAACTCAGGAGGCTGAGGCAGGAGGATCACAAGTTCAAAGCCAGCTCAGCAATTTAACAAGACCCTAAGCAACTTAGCAAGACACTGTCTCAAAAAAAAAAGAAAGAAAAGGGATAGGGATGTGACTCAATGGAAAGCATCCCTGAGTTCAATCCCCAGTAAACACTCCTCCATCCCCCCAGTAAAATAAGAAAAAGGAAAAGATAGTAAAACTAAGTAGCAACTCATAGACACATCTAACGTGGAGAAGCACAAAGTCAATAACATAAATGGATCCAGGCTCATTAGTAATCAAAGAAGTGAAAATTTAAACTACAGTGTTTAAGTTGTTTGCACCTTCAGACTATAAAGTCTAATGATATCAAGGAATCTGTAAGGAATGGTGCGGCTGGGTCAATTGTAAACTGCTGATGGGGGAGTAACTCGTACAAACACTCTAGAAAAACAACTTGAGATTAGCTAGTGAAGTTGAAGAGCTGTTGCCAGAAATTCATTACCAAAGTAGAAGCTTCCTATAAAAAAATTTTTTTTTATATATATGCATCAGGACAGTTGTACAACAGTGCTCGTAGCAACACTCTTTTAACTAGAAAGACATTGAAAATAACCCATATATACTTCAAAAATAGAGTGAAGCAATGTGAACATATGCCTACAGAAGTACATTACACAGCAACTAAATAAATATGACTTATAGCTAAACATGGCAGCTTGGATATGTTTCAAAAACATATTTAGTCAAAAAAAAAAAAGAAAGAAAGAAACAAGTGGCCAGAAAATACATACAATATGAATTCAATTCTGTTAGCTTAAATATATGCAAAAAGCATCAATATATTGTTTAGGAATACAAGCATAGTAAAACTAACATTTTAAAATTTGGGAATGATAAACCAAAAAAATTAAGACTGCTTTTACCTATGAAGAGTCAGAGGAGGAGAATTTTTTAAACTGGTTGGTGGGTATCTATTGCTTCTGTTTTGTTTTCTTTTTTGATTGATGCATTGTAATTATACATAATAGCAGGATTAATTGTGCTGTATTTGTATATGCACATAGCATAATTTGATTAGTCTCATTCTTCAGTAATTCCCCTTTCCTACCCTTCTTCCCTCCCCCGATTCCTTTGCTCTACTGATCTCAAATCTATTATTATTATTATTATTATTTTCAATCAGTGCATTTTAATTATTTATAAAAGCAGGATTCATTGTGGTATATTCATACATGGACATGGAATAACTTGGTAGGTTTCATTCCCCAGTACTTCCTCAGACACTCCTCTTCTCCCTCCCTCTCAATCCACTTCTTCTACTCTCTTGTTTCAGGATTCTTATATATAATGAATATTTTACTTTCTTTTTATCTACTCAATATTTTTAGAGGAAAAAGAAAGTAGCCATGATGTATTGTGCATTGTAAATATGATTTATACAGGTAGAATATTTTCATATGTTAGCGTCTTAAGCATTTTTTTTGTGTGTGTGTTAAAATGATTTGCTCTAATTACCTATGGAAAGTACAAAAGAAAATCATTCACATTAAGCAATTACTTTGCTTAAACCCTCTGTGGGCTTCTCAGAGGTGTAGAGCAAATATCTACCTTCTCAGCAGGTATCTGCATGGTGGGGCCCTGCGCCCCTCTCTTACCACAGTCATGGGTTCCTTGTCTGACCTCCACAGAGGTCACATCTCTCTTTTCTTGCACCAAGCACCTAATCTATAGTAGATATACTCAATTAATTTTATGGGATCTTAATATAGTTTGCCTAAATATTTGGCCTATAATAGAAAGGTAGCAAAATGTCAGTGATATTTTGTTCCTTGGGTACCCAAATGTGCACTCCTGCTTCTCAGAGGCTTTGGCAGCACCTCACTGGATTGGCAGATACCCACCACATACCTTGCCCTCCAGCCTTGAGGAATGGGCTTACCATCTTTACCTCCTGGCTCGCTGGAACTGTGCATCCAGCAGTCAGACTGTCCATGCCATGTAATAACCAACAAACAAAATTGCATTAAAAAAAAAAAGACAACTCAGAAGCCCGATACTTTCATTTAATACTAAACCACAGATTGTTAGGCCTGTAAGTAGGTCACACATTGTGTTGAGTGATCCAGCTCCGGCCTTTGCCATCTGGCTACATGAATCAGTGTCAGATAGATAAAAATAAATCTCTAGGAAGGAGGCCTTGGGGAAAAGTGTTGATAGACCAAGCACAGACCCTAAGACAGTACCTGCTCCCAGAATAACATCTTCAAAGTCAATTCAAAGACATTACAGCACAGGTTTAAATGCTGGTTCTATCGTTTCTCTGTTATTTCCACTGGAGACTAGAATCTGAATAGCCCCTGGCTTTGCTGGTAATTTGAATTTTATTGCCTGCCCAGAAATCCTGGGTGAGGAAAAGTGGGTGATGGAAACTATAAGTAGCCTTGAGAGAAAAACCACAACAGGACAATGCAAAGAAAATCCAGCTGGCTACTGGTTTGTCATATTGCCACCAGGATTTGTTTTCAACCTGGATTTCAAAAATTTAGCGAAACAATAAGGATTGGGTTTCATAATTATAATTATAAATACTATTTATTTCAATGATAACTTTGTTCTTGAGTTGAAGGAACACAGATAACAATAATTGCTTGCAGAGCAGAAAGATTTAAAAAATCCATAAAGAACAAACAGATAATATGAGATAAAGGGGAAATAAAAATGAGAGTAGGCAAGTATCTTGGAGGCAGTTATCTTGGCGTACACCACTCATAACACACACCCCACAACACCCTGTATGTTAGTTGGTCATAGAAGAGAAACATCCTTGGAGGAGCTTGCGCTTGCAAGTCAAGTTGGCATTGTGCCTCTTCTCATCCCAGATGCCACCATATCGTCATTCACACTATCTGCAGATCCTTGTGGCACTCATTTATCCATTCACACTTTCCTTGAATATATTAATGTGCCAGAGACCATGCCAGGTTTGGAGAAGCCATGGTTTACAAAAGTAGACACGGTTCCTGTTCTAGCAGAGCTGACAGAGAAGTGAGAAAAGTAGGCAGTAAACAAATGATCACATCAAGGAATGTGTAGCTACAACCTCAGACAAAGTCCTCTGAGGGAAAGAGACAGAGTGCCAGGAAGAACTCATTCCAGAAACACAGCCGGTCTGAGTTGGTTGGGTACAGGGGACTGGAGATGAGGCAGGACAGGGGATGTTCGAGGTGAGAGCTGAAGGCTAAATACGGATGAACGAGGTGAATGATGTAGGATCTGGTGGGGTGAGTGAGAGTGAGCAAATTGAGGGAAATTCTTCCAGATACAAAAAATAGTTACCTGTGGGGCTGGGGTTGTGGCTCAGTGGTAGAGTGGTCACCTAGCATGCTTGAGGCACCACATAAAAATAAAGATATTGTGTCCACCTAAAACTGAAAAACAAATATTAAAAAAAAAGAAAGAAAGAATATGGTACCTGTGATGATTTGTGTTTGGAGTATCCAGGATATATTAAAGCCTATAGTAGATACAACATAGAGAGAAAGGGAAAAAGTATAAAATGGGGCTGGAAAGATAGACAGAAATGAAGCCCATACAGCCATGGATGTTGCACTAACAATTTGGGGTTTTACTGTGACAAGAGCCTGGATGGAGGTAATGGTGTGATCACATTTAGGTTTTGAAGATTCCTACTGACTGATGTGGAATCAAATTCCTGGTAGAACAGGCAAAAATTAGTTAAAGCTATTAAATTCATGTGGGCAATAGTCATTAGCAGTATGACATGGCTTGTGACAATGGAGGTGGAAAGAGAAGAATCATGTGAGGCAGGAGCTGGAGTTGGGTTGGCTGTAAGGTATAAAGAAAGGAAGGAATCAAGGAGTTACCTGGATGTATGGTTTGTACAACTTAGTGGGTATTGACTCCCATCACTGAGCTACAGAACTGCAGAAGACGGTCAAGCTAGGAATGGTGGGAGGAAGTCATGAGAGGGATGGTTGGACATAGTGTGACTGAGTTTTCTTCGAGGCATCTAAGATTTTAAAAAGTCACAAAGCCAGGTATTTGGCAAAGGACTGTAGTCGCAGCTACTTGAGAGTCTGAGACAAGAGAATTGTTTGAATTCAGGAGTTTGAGGCCAGCCTAGGCAACAGAGAATCCATTTAAAAAAAAAAAAAAAAGTCACATAGGTGGTATGATATACCAGTTTGAAGTTGAGAGAAATCTTTGCTGTAAATAAAAGATTGTCAATCATTCATATAAAATGAAAGGACATTATAAAGGGATGGATGTGAATGAAGTTTTCAAGGAAAAGAATATAGTAAGAGAAAGAAAGCCTCAGATGGAGTTTTGATGGGCTTTCACAAAGCAGCTTGGCTTGAGTCATTCTGAACAGAGCACTAAGATCATAAGGGCAAGTCTTTATGTTTCTCACCATTAACTTGAACTTTTTCCTCATTGTTTTGTTTTGTTTTACCCCAAACTGTCACACATCTCTCATTCTATAATTTCCTCAGTTAACCTTCAGTTGTCCCTGCCAGGAAAGACAGAAATTTCACTCTGAAAGGGTTTAATCAAGATGAAAAATATAATTGGGTCAGTTTTTAATGAGTAAGACTTTATAGATATGCCAAATATACTTGTTCCAAAATTATTTAAATGTTAGTGATTTCATGTTTTTGTGTTTTACTGGTCAGCTTCTTCAGCCTTTACCTGTGAGCTCAGTTTGAGGTGCTTTGCATAGATGCACTGACATTTGATTTGAGATGACCTGGGGTTGTAAACTGTCATTTAGTTGGAAATGATCACTTTGCATATTTCAGAAAGTGACGTCTCCTGGGTCACTTTTGCATGCTCATTACTGCAAACTGTCTAAGGAGATACAGATATTTATTTTATAATTAAAAATTGAGGAGAGCTGTAGAAAAGCTAACATTATACAACAGTTTTCATATTCCAATGTTACGTTTTTATAGATGTTGAATAGGATTAAAATAATTTGTATTAACTGACAGGTATGTCTCCACTCCCCCAATTATTTGTTCATTGAACTTGATAGTGATGGAGTGCAAAGAGCTGCATTGTGTTTGTGATTATGTGTAGTTGTGTGTGCAGGTGTGGATAATATGGATATTTGCATGCTTGCATGCCTTTCTGTGTTGGCAATATAATACTTAATACAAGGACATTGACTGTGGTATCTCAAGAGGGAGCACCAACTGTATAATTTGAGCTGCAAAGGGAAAAAAATTATTTTTTGTTCTTGTTAATGTAAGCACAATTTAAGAATGCTTTTACTATTATTATTTAATGTGAAAGATTTTGGAGCTGTACTGTCCAGTGAGGTTATCACTAGCCATGCATGACTATTCACCTTTAAGTTAGCTAAATTTAAATCTACTAAAGTTCAGTTTCTCAATCCCACTAGCCACATCTCATGCTATCAATTGTCCAATGTAGCTAGTGACTGTGGTATTGGACCATACCAGTGGACAAGTTTTCTGCGATTACAGAAAGTTCTATTGAATAGTGCTTAACTAAAACAGAGATAAATCCAGGTTGCTGCTTGTTTTTGCACAGCCTGTGAGCTGGTATTAATATTTTAAAATGATTGATAAAAAAATCAAAAGAAGGGGTGGGGTCATAGCCCAGTGGTAGAGCACTCACTTAGCACATGCAAGGTGCTAGGTTCAATCCTCAGGACCACATATAAATAAAATAAAGGCATTGTGTCCATCTACAACTAAAAATGTTTTTTAAAAATCAAAAGAAGATAAATATTTCAGAGCACATAAAATCCTTGAAATCAATTAAATATCATTTAAAATTTGGAATCCAAATTTTAGTTTCTTTTAATGAAGTTTTACTAAACATAGGCCATTGCTTTATGTATTGTCTATGTTTTCATGATACAACAGCCAAACTGAATAGTTGTGACAGAAGTATAGTCTGTCTGGTCAAAAATATTTACTCTCTGGCTTATTACAGAAAAGGTTGCCAACCCTTGAGGTAAAGGAAGAAAAGTAGCAGTGTCACCAGTCATGTTAGTAGAGCATATGCTGCATAGTTTTGGAAAATGAAATCAATAAGGCAAATGCAAAGTGTATCCAGAGCTCTCAGCCTGATTTGATTGATATAGGACACCCTGCATTTCAGGATTTGGTGGTAGACCAGGATGAAGTCTTGGAAACACTGGTGATATCCTTTACCATGTATCCAAAGGGCCTCACTGAAACCTTGGCTTTCTCGCTGTCCTTTTGTAATTCTTTTGAGATACTCTCAAAAGCTCACTTCTCTTTATAATCCACGATCTTCCCCATTGTCAAAAGACAAATTAAGTTCTCTCAAGGTTTGACTATATGAAACAAGAAAATTCACTTACCCTCTTGACAGCCATGCCAATTATCTTTTTAACCTTCTCTTAGGCAAATGGCTGAGACAATGAAAAATTATTTTTCAATGGGACTTGAGCCAACCCAGCATCAATCTGCTCTCATTACTACCATCTCTTCCCATCTCTTGAGAATGACCTCAGTAATAACATGTCATCTCTTATTGGGTCAGGCTTAACTACATGCAAGAGCTTCATTCATTAAGTCATATTTTCCTATCAGAAATGCCACAAAACTATTGATGATTTCTGCAGGGCTAGGAATGATGCCATGACAGAGCACCCTAGTGAGACTAGTGAACCCGCTTAATAATATTTATGGATAAGGTTGTTCAAGGAGTGGAGGGGGAACAATCATTCCCCCTACTTATTCTTCCCTGATGTATTTATAAGTAGGTATTTTGGAAAAGTCAAAATGCCTATCTTTTTTTTTTCTATATTGCTTCCCACTTTATCAACACCTGGGGAATTCCTAGATCCAGTTGAGTTTGAGTTTAAGAAAGTGAATCATTCTTCACTTGCAGATCTCCCTTCTTGGCCCTCATGAATCCTAGTTAATGACACAAATGCAGAAGTATTTGTTTTAGTGTGTGTAATTTCCTTTGAAATGCTTACGAAAATTAAATGAGACAGACATATGCTATCATATTAATGCATATCAGCATTAATGGTAGAATCTATCTGGTGAGTATACTGGTGTCTTCTGTAAAATTCTTTCCAATATTATACATTTGTTTGAAGATTTTTATAAGAAAATGTTGGAGGAAAAAAAATTCTCCAGAGTTTTTGTACAGACCTCTTAATTGTTCATCAGTAGCCTTAAGCATAACTGACTTCAAAGGAGTAAATCATCAGGAAAAATGTTTGGCTCAAGCGATTGCTGTCCAATCCCTTGAGCGTGGCTCTAAGTTCAGGAACAAATGCAAATCCCCACTCAGTTGTGGGTGCCCACTGACTTCACCCTGGCTCTTCCACCCCATGAGCACTCAAAGGTAATTCATATTAGCACCGAAGTGCAACACAAAGAACAAGAGCACTTAGACATTCAGTCTTTAAAACAATTTTGAGCCTGATGCTTACACACCTACTTTAGTTTGTGCTGTTTTTCTGTACATTCTTGGCTAAACATGTTTTCAGGAGTGTTCTGTAGGTTGCTTTGAGGACTTCTGGCTGGCTCAGTACAGAATGCTCTGCTGATGCACTCTTGGAAGGAATCCATGGACTGACACTTCTGCTGCCAAAGGGAGTCAAAAGTCAGCCATGTTGACATTTAGATTTCTTAGTGACATGTGTCTGCTTATTCAATTCAATTTAATACAAAAAGAAATAGGGAGGGTAGAGCAAACTCTCTGGCAATGTACAGACCATTCAATTTAAAATAAATAAGAACAGGTTCTCATTAAACATTGCTTGTGTTTAATTCACGGCACTTAAAAATGCATTATGGAAGGAATTTTGAATTTTTCTTGAGAGTCCTAAAGCACACAATGATAGCTTTGAATATGCTATTTTTTTTCTCTCCACAAGGAGTATTCAGTACGAATTACATGGTTCTGTCAGAACATTTCATGAAGTTAACCTGTCTTTGATAATTGCATTAACATTTATACGTATATTATACATATATTGTACATATGCAACATGTACAATATGTGAGATATATATATATATGATTTTGTGTCTCTTTTTAAAATGCTTATCCTAACAGTTACCTTTATTTATAACTCCTTGGCCAAAAAATAGCCCACTAACAATAAAACAAAGTCTTAGCATCACTGTGCTCATCCTCCAAATTAGGCTAAACTTTGTGGATGTTTTTTTCAATTTAAAGTCCCAAAAGAACCTACTGAATGAGTCTTCATGTATTAGTCATAATAAAACTTATCCAAAGATTGGCATCAGTGTCTTAGTTTGTCTTCTGTTGTAATATGCCTCTCTTCCTGAAAGCTAAGCCCCAACATAAAAGTTTAATTGGTCATTTATTTTTTGATAATTAATTTTTTTAAATAAATTTCATCATTAATTTTTTTTCTCAGTTAAATCTAATTTTCAGGGAGTTTTAAAAGACAGTTATCAGGCTATTGAAATCACCCAATGGGTGTCACTTGACATTGGTTTATAACCTTTTAATAGACATTTTATTGATCTAACAATGGTCAGGACTGAGACTTGTGTGGTTCTACTTCTGACAGTCAAAAAGAAACTATTGCTGACTGTAATAACATTTAGAGGTCTTAAAATTTCAGTAGAACAGTAGTTTATACTTACTCAGTGAAATAGAGAGTTATATAGGATATTTAAATAAATTGTGGAACATTTGATCCCTGAAAATTACCCACTATAATCCTTGAAATCAATTAAATATCATTTAAAAGTTTCAGGCCTCTTGAATGTCAGAGGGAAGTGAAAATACAGTCATGGCTATAGAGATTAGCACCAGGGAAAACTGACAGAAATTCTGAACTTGCATCTCTTGTTATGTCCTTGTGCTGCATCCTTGCTTGAAAGGTGATCTTGATGGGCTCTGATGTTTTAAAAACATGAGTGCAAAGTGCAACACAGTTTCTTTCCATGGATTAGAGCACATGAGGACTCTTGAGCAGATTATAAGAATCCCTATCATAAGACTGAGAGAAACAAGAGGAAAGAATTTGAATCAAAAGCCTGACCTGAAGATGACTCCCTTGTCTAAAGTAAATGTTAAATCTTGTTTTCAGCACATGGCTTCCTAAGAAAAGTTCTTTACTATAATAAGTAATTGCACAAAACTTTACCAGATGGATGAATCTGAGTCCTTAGGGAACCCTAAGGAGATTTAGTTATCTTGAGGACAAAGGCCTATAGTCCTTCAAAGCACCCCATGTAGGCAGTCAGAAAATGCTGTCAAGGATTGTCACTGGGGTGCCATAACAAACCCTAGTATTTATCTTGCTATAATGGGTTGGGTAAAGATCCCACAAGAGATGTCTCCAAATCCTAATTTCTGGAGCCTGTGAGTATTGTTTTATATGGAACAAGAGTCTTCAAAGATGTGACAAAGGTAAGAATCTTGCAATGAAGAGATCATTGCAAATTATCCAGTTGGCCCTTAAATCTATTGGCATGTGTCCGTAGAAGAGTAGGGCAGTTAGAGATTGGACACAGACACAAGAAGAGGAGATAGTCACCACAGGGGCAGAGGTTAGAGTGGTACAGGGCCTAGTTAAGAATGGTGGCAGCTACTAAAAGCTGGTAGAAGAAATTAACTGAATTCTCCTGAGGGAACATGGATCTCATGACACTTTAGTTTCTGACTTCCTGACTCCAGAATTATGAGAGAATAAATTTCTTTTATTTCAGACCATCCAAGTTTTAGTAAGTTTTTATAGAAACTACAAGAAACTAATACTCTATTGATTCTATTCTTTCCTGTTATGGTTTGGATATATAGTGTCCCCCTAAGACTCATGTGTACAAGAATTTGTCCCTCAAGCATCAATGTTCAAAAGTAGGGATTTGGGGAAGTGATCAAATCATGAGGGCTCTTACCTCATCAATGGATTAATCCATCCAGGGATTCATAGCTGGGGCATTAGCAAGAGGTGGTAGAAACTATAGGAGGTAGAACATTTGTTGGAGGGAGTGGGACTATATCTTGTCCTTGACACCTTCCCCTCACTCTCTCATTGCTTTCTGATCATCATGAAATACACAGCTCTGTTCCACCATACCCTCTTCACCATGATGCTCTGCCTCACCATAGGCCCATAGCAAAGGAACTAGACATCCATGGACTGAAAAATCTGAAACTATGAGCCAAAATAAATCTTTTCTTCTTTAGGCTGTTTTTCTCTGGTATTTTGTCACAGTGATGAAAAGCTGACAAACATCTTTCCATATATTGGAATTCTCTAATATCTGCATTTCCTAGTGAGATATCTGAAAGTTATTTTCCCCTTACATGTTCTTTCATATTCTTCTGGGATATTCTCTATGGCAGTTAATCCAGACCATGACAATTGCATTTCCTGTGGGTTATAGGCGTGATATCTGCAAAGCTCAGAATAAACATCTGATCCAGAGCAACTATTGAGCTAGTAAGGGCTTTCTTCTCAAGTTCATTCATTCAACAAATATATTGAACATCAAGTGCAAGCCCCTAGAACCTCCTGTATCTAGGAGAATAATAAACTAAAAGTAATAGTACATTCTTGCTAGATGGCAAAAATTAATGTCACCATCAAGAACATGAATGATGAAGAGGCATTCAGCACCTTTCAGCTTGCCTATCTGGCCTATGCAAAAAAACAGATAGACTTGGAGAGTAACAGTAGATTATTTAAATTTAACCAGAGAGTGATTACAATTGCAGCTGTTGTACTAGACATGGTTTTATTATTTGAGCAAATTAACACATACCCTGGTTCCCACAGCTAATGATCTGGCAAATGACTTTTTCTGCATTCATAAAGCCTAGCAGAAGAAATGTTCTTTCATATGGCAAGATTAACAAGACACCTGCATTGTCTTTCCTCAGTAATATATTAACTTTCCAGTCCTATGTCAAATTCAGTTCACAGGGACCTATATCCCATTTTCTTAGTACAAAATGTCACTCCCGTCCATTATAGCAGTGATATTGTGTTAATTGAACCTAGTGATAGGTGGCAACTATCCTAGACTTATTGGTAAGATTTGAATATCAGAGGGGAGGAAATAAATCTGACAAAAGTTCTGGGGGCTTCTATCTCACTCTAATCTCTAGACTCTGGTAGTGTGGAAAATATTGGGAAATTTTTTTCAAGATAAAAATATGTTATTGCATCTGGCCCCTCCTACAATAAAAAATGGAGAGGTACAATGTATAGTGGCCCTTTTTGGATCTTGGAAACAACACATTCTTCATTTGGATGTGTGACTGTAGCCCATTTACTGTGACCCAAAAAATTGCTGATTTTGAGCAGGTCCCAGAAGGAGAGAAACAGGTCCAGGCTGCTCTGCCAATTGGGTCATGTGATCAACAGATCTAGTGGTGTCTAGGTTTAATATTATGTGTCATGTTCCCATAAGTCTGGAAAATAGATATTTCTACCGCCATCACACGTACACACATCCTGCAAATGAAGAAGCATCTCAATGCAATTCAACAACTGTTCACACAACACACAGGTAAAACTAGGAATCAAACATACTTAGACAAATTTTAAAGCTTACCTTCTTTTAATTTTCCTCTTAGATATATAAGTTTTTTTGGACTTCTAAAGAAAAACTACTTGAGTTCTAGACTCAAAATATTCATGGCCAATTTATGTATTATTGGTTTTTTGTTTGTTTTTTAATGTGTTTTCCTCATAGAACTTCTGGGAATTCTTCTCTAGTAATTACTATACTGCCAAATGATTTCATGCATTTCAGGGCCCCTAAGTACTTCACAGATTAAATGGAAGCAACATTAAGGAGTCTCCTTTTAGACAAGTCCAATCTTCAGGCACAACCCTGTGCTCATTCACCCAGTCCTAACACAAAAAGCTGAAAGGTCACAGGTGCTACTTTCAGTTGCATGGGAATCATTCTCAGATGATAGAACCAAATGAAATGAAGAAAGGAGATAGGGGTGAGGTCCTATGACCTTGACCACAGATAGACACTCAAAGGTAGGAACTGTGGCTCTGAGGATTCTCCACTGGCCAAAGATGTTCTTGAGTTGGGTGGACAACGATGAGTTGGATCTTGCCAGAGGCCTGGGAAAGGCAGAAAGTCCACAGGAGGATTGGCTTGAATAAACCAAGAATAAAGCATGGCCACTTTTAAAGTTCTAAGCTCTAGTAATTCCACAAAAACAATAGCTAGTTAGTATGTGCAATTATTTTGGGAAACAGTAACATCACAAATCCTATAAGAATCAATTCAATCCAGAACCCTCCATCAATTTCATTTTCATTTTTAATGTGGTAGACTCCTTCAGATTGACTTTCATCAAGAATAATGTAACCTGAGCCACCTTCGTGTAGTAAGCGACTGTCCTCTCATTCTCAATCTGAAATCTGCTTGTATTTTATATGCAGTCATAGCATCCCACAATTATAAGTTTAAAAATTAATAAAACAGGGGCTGGGGCTGTAGTTCAGTGGTAGAGCACTTGCCTTGCATGTGTAAGGCACTGGGATCAATCCTCAGCACTGCATAAAAATAAATAAAGACATTGTGTCCATCTACAACTAAAAAAAATATTTTAAAAAGATTAATAAAATACATCTTGATAGCATTTGCTATGATTGCAAATTGTAAACAGAAGTAGTCTGGTGTTATCTCATGAGGCAGTTTTTTAAAAATGTGTAGTTAATGATTATTAAGTCATATTATGGAGCCATTTGAAAAATAATATACATTGTCACTGTTACCTTTATTACCTTTAGCCACGACTACATTTTAAAGAATGGAGCACTTTGTCATGACAGTTATAAATACAAAATAATACCAAATGCTGAATGTTTTCTCTGATATAAGGAGGCTGATTCATAGTGGGGTTGGGAGGGAGAGCATAGGAGAATTAGACGGAACTCTAGATAGGGCAATGGGGTGGGAGGGAGGGGGCATGGGGGTAAAAAGGATGGTGGAATGAGATGGACATCATTACCCTAAGTACATGTATGAAGACACAAATGGCATGAGTCTACTTTGTGTACAACTAGAGATATAAAAAATTGTGCTCTATATGTGTAATATGAATTGTAATGCAATCTGCTGTCATATAACAAATTAGAATAATTTTTTAAAATAATAAATACAAAATATTTTTCTCTCTGTGGGACTCACATGGATAATTTATCTGTCTTTTTCCTTCTAAAACAGAGCTTTATTAAAAGGAAATTAGGACAATCATAGTAATAAAAATTAACAGTTTTCTTAATTCTGTGTTCAGTTGAATTCCAAGTTTTCTCTGCCTCCCTGCCTTTAATTTTCAGCAAGACAGAGCTTTTTGCTGACAAAGGACTCTAGCAAGCCTGCTGGTTAAGTATGTGCATGCAACTGTTTCCAGGTAATGAGTAAATGTAAATAAACATTGACATGTTCAACTTCTATCATGGTTAGTATGACATTCCTTGCAATTTTGAAAGCATCTTGGCTTATTTGGCCACTGTTGCAAACTGTAATAAAATTAATATAAAAGGAAAAAATTATGACATTGGTGTAAAATAGAAGGATATTTGACCACTGCAAATGCCATGCTGTACAATATTTGGGAAGCTTCTGTGGTAAGGGGCTTCAGGTGAAGCTCAGAAGTAGACCCTGTGCTTAACCTGTGCAAAGTCCTAGGTTCCATCTCCAGCACACAAAAAATTTAAACACTAAAATATTAAAGCCTAGGGAGAGAGGTAATGGCCAGTTTATTTAAGCACAGGGACAAGCAAATAACCAGTAAGAATGCAGACATAGTGCATGATATTATTTTTAATATTTGATCAATTTGGTGGGTTTTGTCAACTTTATATCAAATAGTTATTAATTTCTTGTTAATGACTTTGTTTTGAGTATAGTCTTCTGACACTCAGAAATGTGTGGTTTTTTAAAAATATTTTTAGTTGTAGATGGACACAATGCCTTTATTTAATTTATTTATATTTAAGTGGTGCTGTGGATTGAATCCAGTGCCTTCTGCATGGTAGGCAAGTGCTCTACCACTGAGCCACAACCCCAGCCCATAAAAGTGGTTTTTGAACCATGTAAAATACTTCATGCAATGCAAAATCTTCTACTGAAATGTTTTATGTCATTGCATTTTGAAGTACAAGATTATGAGCTCCAGTTCATAACAGGTTTTTATTCATGGAATTGACAGTGAAATTATTTGAGAGTAACACAAGACAAAATATGAGAGGGAGTATGTATTGTGAATATTATTTCTTAATTGAGGTTAACTTACATATTAAGTTTTAAAAACTTCATGAAACATGCAAAAGTCTACTGAGATGACGCTATGAATTTTTGAACTTGGATAATGAGCATATTTCACCCATATGTGTTTTTACCAATTTGTGAATAAATCATGACCTTCTAGTATCATCTAGACAGAAGTTTTGAGCATTTTCTCCACTACGAATATACAAAGCATCTGTAAGGCCGTATTCAAAGATAGGATCTCCTCGCTTTAGAAAATTTCATTTTCTGAAAATGAAATGTCTGCCTTGGCAACACATTGGCCATTTCTTTCCTGCTAGAACAAAATTAAATATTAAGCCAGTGGTTTTGGGCAATGCTATCCAAACTTTTCAATTTCATGCCCCTAAAAATTGAATGCTTATCCTCCTGTCCGAAGTTTATTTATTAATACTTTTTAGATATTATTACACCAACATGTATATTCATCACAAATGAATTATAATACATTAAAACATTTTTAATTATAATTAAGTATAATTTTAAAATGATATAGATGCACATAATGTTTGGTTTTATTTGCTAATAACATAAAACAACTCTGTGCTCAAAGTGAGAACACATGTGTATGAATAGACTTCATAATTCTTAAAAGTGCATTTTTTTTTGCTGTGGTTACTGTATCATTACACCCCTTTTATTTAACTTATTCCACCAATTGCAAAGATTTGACTTCATGATTAATATTTTTAAGTGCCATGGCTTTGAACTTTCATTAACATCATATACAGTCAAATCAAGGGTCATTATTAGCTATAGAGGAAATAAATCTATATTTCAAATATTCTTAATCAAAGTTTTAATTAATTTTTAAAACTGATTTTCCTGTGATGTATGTTTTTATCTGAGAATGTAGGCAAGGTGGAAATGTCGACTACCATTTTCCCTTAGTTTGCCACTTGCATTACTGCTAATATGGTCCATCTCCATTTCCTTGCAGTGAGGATTTGTTTGCTTAAAATAGATAAGATATCCTATAAATCCACCTAAACTAGGCACAGTTAAACTGAATAGTTGCAGCAAAATGAAAGTCATTGTATAAGCAGCAGTACCATGGCGTACCCCTTCAGAGATGGGGGACCTATGTCTTTGCTCAGAAGGCCTTTTGCACCATATGGTACTTGTTACCATCAGACAAACTAAGATGGCACCAGAGTGAAAATTTGAAGTAGGTATTAGTGAAGCTTCTTATGAGTAGAAGTTCCAGTATTCTCATCCCATGTGCCACTGAACCACCTCTCTAGCTATGCTTTGAGCCTACATATACCAATTTGGAGACCCCAAGTTTAAGGCACTAAATTACTTCTTCTCAAGAAAACAGAGCATGGGTGACCAGAAAGTTCTATATTTTGAAGGCAGTAAAGGTTTGGCAAAACCTCCATATTATAAGCATTGTCTCAATGAATTTTCTTTACATTGATTGAAGGCATAATTATTGAGTACAACCATATTTGTTGTTGTTATGTTTCCCTACTAAATTAAGCCTTTCCTTTTTATTTATTTATTTATCTATTTTTATTAATATTTATTTATATTTATTTATTTATTAATATTTATTTATTTGTCTTTTTTTTGGCTTCACTGGGGATTGAACCCAGGGACTCATGTATGCAAAGCAATCCCTTTATGAGATATAATTCCTTTATCTTCTTGACCTAAAGTAATTCTAATACAGTAATCACTATTCATGCAAGCTTGTTTAAATTTAAATTAATTAAAGGTAGATTTTAAAACTCAGGCCCTCCTTTCTATTACACATATTACAGGAGGTCCCTAGCCATATGCGGCTACCCCTTGGGATAGCACAGAGAACATTTTATTCATCACAGCAAGTTCTACTAGACAGCACTGCCTTAAGACAATTTACTCCATCAGATAGTAAGATGACTACACTAGATATTTCTTAGCTAATGATTGCATGAAAAATTAAACAAATCTACAATCATGGATAGAGACTTTTATATACCCCTATTAGTTACTAACAGAGGCAGTAAGAGGTATAAATAAATAAATAAATAAGAAAAGAAACAAAGAAGGAAATAAAATCAATAAGAACACAGAGAATTTGAATAACACAATTAGCCAACATGACTCACACATTTAATACACCACATTCAACAACTATACAACACATATTCTAGTACACAACAAAAATGTATCAACAGAGCCGCCCCCTCCCCCTGCGCTGGCAAGGTAGAGGGAACTGTGACCACCCACAGAGCAGGCCCAGCGGCCTGCTGAGGGGCAGAGCCGCCCCCCACCCCC